>NC_056730.1:560140336-560449110 GCF_019279795.1 Protopterus annectens | reverse complement strand
GTTCTCCTATGACAAAAATGCTTTCAAAGTCCTTACTCAATCCAACTCGCCCATAGAAGTGGTCCCTTCTGTTAAACTCCTTGGTATCACTATTGATGAACACCTCAAGTTCGATTTCCACATTCAACAAAATATTAAGAGAAAACACCAAAAGCTAGGTATGCTGTACAGAAACCATCTCTTTCTATCCAACTCCACTAGGCATACTCTGGCCACCACTTATCTTCTTCCATCCTTATTATTTGGAGCCCTTCTAACTAACCTATCCTCCTCCCTCACTTCCAAACTAGAAAACTGCTACAATAAGATCTCCAAATTTGCTACCAAATCTAAAAATTCCACCCATCACTGCCTTACCCTACAATCATTGAACTGGCTAGAACTTTCAAACCACTGGGATTACCTCCAACTCACCACTGCTCACAGACTTATATTTCACCCAACTAAATGTCCAGCCCTAACCAATATCCTCCCCCCTTACACCCCCCAACAGAACACTGAGATCTGAACACCAAAACTTAATCTCTATCCATAAACCTAAACGTCCGGCTGGCCAACTTCTCCTGTCTTTCTCACTAGGCAAGAAATGGAATTCTCTCCCTGCCATGCTACGAACTGCAATTAACTTAGAAAACTTCAAATCTCTACTCTTCAAACACCTGTCCACCAAATGGAAATGCACCTGCTTTCACCCGACCTAATTCTTAGAACATGCCCCCAAGAGGTTTTTCCTCCCAGGTTCCTTAGCTCTCTATTACCCATAGCTACTTCACCTGTGAGTCAATCTAAGCTCTGATCTCTTAGAGCTAAACAGCACACTAGTTCAACTTTGTAAATAGCTTCTTATTTTACATGAGCACAAGTAAAGTGTTATCACTATTACTAATATGCATGCATGTTAAGGTGTTCCCCAACCACAACACAAGTGGCTTGCTCAAATGAAAACATATTGTAAAATTCATTAATAACAATTCACATTGATTCCTGCTGAATATGCATGACACTGAATGTACATAATTGTAACCTGTTACTATACAATGTTTCTTGTATATTACTACTTTATTTGTATTTGCTTGTTTTTGTATATTCTTTCTTTTTTGCATTTCTTTATCCTGGAGCTTTTTTCCCCGGGCCTCCACTGAAAATGGGTCTTCTGGACCCAGTGGACTTCCCCGGTAATCAAGCTGGAAATAAATAAATAAATAAAACAAATCCTTAGCCGAATTACTGAACATTTATCTAGAGAAGTAAAATTACTTTGTAAAAGCTAGCTGTTTATTTTTTAAACTCTGATGGATGTTAGTCTTGTAGTTTCATTCACAGTTGTGGCAGAACTGTTAACTACCACCAGATTTGACCCTTATTTAGTCATTTATCAATGCATTTTTTGTAAACAGTGTTACTGGTAATTTTCTGCATAGTCTGTTGCTAAACTGTAGTAGAATTACAGTATTGAGAGTATTTTTTTCTGCTGCAGGATTTGAGCTTCAGTGTTTTTACAGATGTTCTTCATGTTTCACTGTTGAAGTCATTACTTTTGGGTAATCTGCTGGCAGATTACCCTCAGTCAGCCTGATTAACAAAGTCTTGGGTCCTGCGTCGGTTGCTGTCCCTTCTTCCGTGACATCAGGTCGTCAGGGGTATAAAATATCCAGCCGATGCCATTACATCAGTCTTTCTTGCCGTGCGGTGCCCAAAGCAGAAGCAGTTCGCAAGTGCTGGTTGGCCGACTCCTGAAATTTTCGTTTTCGAGTTTCAGAACCGAAGGCTTCAATTAAAAAGCTAAGTACCCCGTTGGGGAAACTTTTTCTTGTTCCTTACCGATATCAGTAAAAGTTAATAATTGCATTACTTGTGGGAAGCAAATACCTCATAAGGATTTTCATTTGTACTGTATTCCTTGCCTAGGCCTTGACCACAACGTACCTTGCTGTCGGTTTTGTGCTAAATTTAATCAACGCACTATTAAACGTCTGTATATTTTTGCTTCTAAGTATTTTGGCTCAAGCTTTAATTATCCAGAAATGTCGTCGGTTAGCAATCCGACTACCGGAATACCTAAAAAACGCAAAGAAAAAGACAGAGACAGGTCGTCGAGGTCCAAAACTGATGACGCTTCTCATAAGCCAGTAGCCAGTTCGCCGGTACTCAGTGAGGTGCTTTCGCAGCCCCTGATACCCGCTACTTCTGATTCGCAGGCCTCTACTGAGACCCATTCGGAGTCCGGTATGCCACGAGATGCTTCAATTATGGAACCCACAGATGTCTCTACCTTAGATGGGTCCGGAGGCGCTGTGCAGGCACCGGCTTCTCAAGGTGTTTTCAGGCCTACAGATTTGTATATTAGACCAACGCCATCTTCAAAACTAAGGCCAAAATCTAAATCTATGTTTAAAAAACTGACGCCTTGGCTGCATGTGCAGGCCCCTTTGCCTAAAAACCAAATGATCAAAATGGCTGAAGATTTAATTACTCTGAACAGGGGTGGCCAACCCCCCCCCCCCCCCCAAGAGGCCTAGGCAAGACATTGATTATGAATCTTCTGAACAGGATTCTATTTCTTCTGACTCTTCTAATGAACAGGATTTGTCTATACCTACTTATGAGGACTCTGATGCAGAAGATTCCATTCCTTCTGCTTCTCCCCCTGAGGATTTTTCTTTTGGGGAAACTTTACATACCTTAAGGGAACATTTCCACTGGGAAAGTCAGGATTTCTCTGACTCTAAAAAGAGACTTAGGGATTTTCGTCTTCTTCCTCAGCATAGGCCTTTGGCTATACCTCCTGTTCTAGACATTGTTGATGATGTTTTTTCAGAATCTAGTGTGGCTCCTGATTCTCTGCCTCCGGCTCCTTGTAAGCCAGACAGATACTACAGGGTTCCTGACTCCCACAAATTCCTTTTCAAAAATCCTATTGCGGATCCTGAAACCATTTCTCAGGGTCCTAAGGGTATTAAGGCTTCTACTGCTAAAAATCCTACCCCTTCTGATAGAGATTCCAGGGCACTGGATAGATGGGGTAAGAAGGTTTACACTTCTGCAACCTTGGCAATCAGGGCTTTAAACTGTCAATTTCATATGCTTAAATATCAACAGCATATCATGGGACTGCTTAAACAGAAAATGGTGTTAATTTCTGACTGTGTGGAAAATAAGAATTTACAAGCTCTATTGCATTCAGCTGAACAAGTTGGAAAACATACTTTGCTATGTGGTTTTGATTCTTTGGAGGCCTCTTGCAGGGCTGCTGTAACTGGGTCTGTGCTAAGAAGGCATGCTTTTCTCAAAGAGCAAACTCTGCCTGATCATGTTAAAGCAAAATTGTTGGATCCTCCTTTACAACTGGACCGTTTCTTTGGTAATAAGGCTGAAGAAGTTTTAAAAAAAGATGGAAGATGAAGCTAAATCTACGCAAACTGCGAAAGATTTCTTACAAGTGCAACCTCTAAGTTTTAGTAGGCACTGGCCTACTAAGAACTGGTCCTTTCCAGTTCCTTAGAGAGCCACTCAAGTCAAACCCAGACATTCCAAAGGCTCCAGGTTTCAGTCACAAGGAACTATTAGAACAAAACAATGGGGTGCCGCCTCCACCACATCTGGAAACAACAAGACACCTCCCTATGGTAAGCTGTCTCAATGACTTTCCTTTACACTTACCAAGCACTTATCTTTTAGCCGCCCCTTTGTGGGGAAAAACTGGCACTTCATGCAAGAAACTGGCAACTTATAACCCAGGACAAATGGGTTTTAAATATAGTATCCCAGGGATACAGATTTAATTTCCACACATTGCCAATCCCAAACGGATGGCCAGACCTGCCCCCAAATAAGTGGGCAGAGGCCCAGAAACAAGTACTGTCCCTCATGAACATGGGGGCTATTTAACCAGTACCTGAAGAAGAAAATGGACAAGGTTTCTATTCAAGACTTTTCCTTGTACCCAGAAAAGACAAATCATAACGTCCAATTCTGGACTTATCTACTCTAAACACATTTCTGGACATTCCAAATTTCAAGATGCTGACTCTTCAACAGTTACTTCCTATGCTAAGCAAAGATGTCTGGTTGATAACTCTAGACTTAAGAGACTTACCTGCATATCCCAATCAGGGAATCTTGCAGAAGATACCTCCGCTTCAAAGCAGGCTACTTGCATTACCAGTTCTCTGCACTGCCCTTTGGCTTATCTACTACGCCCATGGCCTTCACAAAGTGCCTGGCTCCAGTAATTGCATTTTGCAGGCAAAGAAATTTTCAAATATATCCATACCTGGACGATTGTCTAATTCAGGCAGAAAACAGGGCCATTCTTCTAAAACATTTGGCGTTTGTAAAAAGAGTTCTAACTTGTCTAGGGTACACCATAAACGAAAAGAAATCACAACTGGTACCCTCTCAAAAAATTACATTCTTGGGTGCAAGCTTGAATACAACTGCCCAGATGGCTTACCTTACACCAGAAAAGCAAATTCATTTGGTAACTTACTTCAAACAGGTGGCCACAAAAACCCTGCTATCTGCAAGACAAATTCTGCAAGCCTTGGGGTTCATGGCCTCCTGCTTTCTCGTAATTCCATATGCAAGACTGCATATGAGGAAACTTCAGTGGTACTTAAAAAGTTTATGAAGTCAACATTGTCACAGCCTGGAAACAGTGATTCCTATCATACCTTGCCTGCAACTAGAGTTCCTATGGTGGCCAGAGGCCTGCCACCAAAACAAGGGACTGCCATTCACTCCACCCCCTAATGCCCAAACCCTAACTACAGACGCATCAGACTATGCTTGGGGGGCTCATCTGGCAGGGAAGTGCATTCAGGGCAAATGGAGCCCAAATCAAATGCACCTTCATATCAATCAAAAAGAAATGCTAGCTGTACAGAATGCACTGACAGCCTTCAAGGACTACCTTCATCCAGGACAATTAATGATAAAGACAGACAACACCACAGTTATGTGGTACATAAACAAGCAGGGGGGGGTACACCCTCCTACCCCCTTTGCAGACTAGCCACGGCATTGTGGAATACGGCCTTGACCTATCAAATACAACTACAAGCTCAGTTCCTGCCAGGAAAGCTGAATACTCTGGCAGATGAACTAAGGAGAAATCTCATGGACCCACATGAATGGAAACTGGAACCATGGATTTTCAACATGTTGACACACAAATGGGGGAGTCCAGATATAGATCTTTTTGCCTCACCCCAGAACTATCAGTTGGACAAATTCTGCACAAGAACTCCTCACAAAAAAAGCCTGGAAAGTGGATGCTCTGTCATTCAGCTGGAAAAACCTATTAGTCTATGCTTTTCCCCCTCTGCCTCTGCTCTCCAAAGTTCTGCTAAAAGTCAAACAGGGCAAACCAAAAATGATTTTGATTGCTCCAGACTGGCCTCACCAACACTGGTACCCACTCCTGCGCAATGTGTCACACCTTCCACCGTGGCATCTGCCACAGACACCTTACTTACTGTCTCAGCAGAACAACCAAATTCTGCACACTCAGCTCCAAACTTTGAATCTTGCAGCTTGGCTAATCACCTAAATTCACCCTTAGCATCCCTCAGCAAACCTGTGATGGATGTCATTTTGGAGGCAAGAAGGCCTAGTGCTAGAAAATCTTATGCTGACAAATGGAAAAGAGTCTGTGCCTGGAATCAGTCACAAGGGATAAGCACAGCAGTGCCCAATATTCCTCAGATTTTACAATACTTAACTGAGATGCTTCACAAGGGCCTGTCCTTGTCTTCAGTAAAAATCCATGCCTCAGCCATTTCAGCTCATTACAACACAGAACCTCCCCTCTTCTCTCATCCTCTGCCAAAGCAGTATCTCAGAGGGGCCTAAAACTTAAGACCACCCAGGAGAAGCTCCATCCCCTGCCTGAGACCTCAATTTTGTATTGGAAAAACTCACTCACTCCTTTTGAGCCAGCTTCTACTGCAGACTTAAAATTTCTCTCCTGGAAAACAGCTTTCCTTTTAGCAGTCACTTCAACTAAATTTCCGAGTTACAGGCTCTTTTGGCAGTGGAGCCTTTCATCATTTTTCATGCGGACAGGGTGTCTCTCAGGACCAATCCATCCTTCATGCCTAAAGTGGTGTCCAGTGTGGCTCTTAATCAGACCTTTCATTTGCCAACTTTCTTTCCTAATCCGCAGAACAAGGGGAAGTGGATTCTGCATTCATTGGATGTACACAGACGACTTGGATTTTACTTAGGACAAAATCTCAAAGAAAATCTGAACAACTACTGGTAGCATTTGCTGCAGAGGCAGAGGGAAAGGCTATTTCAGAGCAGACTATTTCTAAATGGATAAGCCACTGTGTTCGTTTCTGCTATATGCACCATGGTAAAACTATCCCCCAGGGGATCAGATTTCATTCCACCAGGGCTACATCTACTTCTATAGCCTTTCTCAGAGGTGTTCTTACCAGAGACATTCTAGAAGCTGCTACCTGGAGCTCAGTTCATACATTCACCAAATGTTACCATTTACCTTTTTTCTCTAAATCCAGAGCTGGCTTTGCCACTGCTGTTTTGCAGGGCCTTATAGCTGGTCCTAATGCTGTATAAATCCATCCTCCCAACCATAGCTTTGGGAATATACCCAAATGTAATGACTGCAACAGTGATACACGAAGAACATAGTACAGTTGTGTACACTTACCATAAATGTACATGTTCGAGTGTATTCACTGTTGCAGTCCTGGTTATCCTCCCTCCAACCCCCTGTTTTTCTCTTGCTATACCTCTACTTTCCCTTACTACGCTTAAAAACCTTTTTGGTGTATTTGCTTTTGTTTGGAGGTATATTTTTGTGTTTTTTAATTACTTAAATATTTGGCTCCCCATTTGGGGGGGCACCTGACATCTGGGGCAAGAAAAACTGATGTAATGATGTCGGCTGCATGTTTTATACCCCTGATGACCTGACTTCATGGAAGAAGGGACAGCAGCTGACACAGGACCCAAGACTTTGTTAATCAGGTCAACTGAGGGCAACCTGCCAGCAGATTACCCAAATGTAATGACTGCAACAGTGAATACACTCGAACATCTACATTTATGGTAAGTGTACACAACTGTACTTTTTATTACCAGATCTGAAGTAGTTACTTCATTTAGTCTTCAACCTGTGGGATACCGGATCCGTGTCGGATCCGAGCCGGCAACTTTACTAACATCTGCTCTGAGCTCCAAGCTCCTCCCCTTACCCATAATGCACGTCCACTACCTTCCAGATCTTGTTTGCTGTGAATAGCTAAAGCATCGTGATCTCTAGAGTTTTAGGTTTTCAGTGGGTAAAAAGCTTTAAAATATTCATTTTTTCTTTCTAAATTTTTAGGTAGTGATAGTGTAGGTCCCCTTTCTTCTCCCCTCGCTTGGTGTGTCGAGTTTCTAGTTTTTAGAGTTGTTAGCATAGTTTAGAGTAGTTGTGTGTGTTTTTGCTCCCCCCTCCAGTGTGTTCTGTGTGTGTGTGTGTGTGGTGAGTGGGTGTTTTTCAGTACAAAAGAAATAACTTCTTTTTCAGTTATTCTCTCGTCTGACACCATGGCTGATAAGCCTATATTCAAAAGATACACTGAGTGTGGCCATAAGTATCCCCTGCGTATGGCCACACTCTGTGTTATGTCCTTGGGCATGGCCCATCTGAGCACAGACTACACTATATGCACGGGGTTTAACCCACACGCCATTAAAGACAGGAAGGCCAAGTTGGCACTGAAAGGCCTTCTTCTGAGACTGTTGCTTACCGCTGTGACTGCCTCTCCTTCTCTTCTTCTGGTTTCTCCCCCCCCCCCCCAGGCTGGGACTCAACCTCCTGTGCACAAACCTGTGGAAGTGGAGCAGAAAAGGGGCAGAGAGAAGGTGAGAGAGTCGAAGTCGAGGGAAAAACGTAAGAGGTCTCAGGACATCCCTTCACCAGTTAAGACTTTAAGGATCCGTGACTCCCCTCAGGTCCGATCTATGAGGTTTTCCCCAGAGCCAGAGGAGACATGCTCAGCTTCTAGGGCCTCGGTGCCCCAACCGGCAAGGTCGGAGTCCATGGCCTCGTCAAGGTGCACCCGGTCTTTGTCTGAGGTTGATATGGATAAAATGATTAGGAGGTTCATTCGTACTGAGATCCAGATGGGGGTCTTGCCAGTCCCTTCTCCCTCAGGAAGGGGGAGCTTGCTTCCTTTTTTGCAACCGATAACTCCTTTTCCGATCCATCCATCGGGTTCGGCATATTCCGATCAGAGGATGGCTTTAGTCAGGTGGTCGGCGGCGATGGTACCTGCTTCCTCGACGCCGACAGCTGCTTGGAGCATGTCTGATCAGACCAGCTCGGTTCCGAGCCGCTCTTGGAGCCGGAGCTTGGGTGTCTGATCTGAGGGAGTGGAACTTTTTTCATCAGCTCCACCTTTGTCAGGCTAAGTTCCCTCCCTCGGAGCTCTTACCACTTAGGGCCTGGCTCCGATTCTCTCGTCAGACATCTGGGGAGACTGGCCACCTTATTTTTTTCTCAGGAGGTTTGCTCTCCTTCAGGGTTCGATGTGATAGAAAGGGTTCTCTCCGCTGGATCGTGACCCCTGACTGTCCCCTCTGACTCCACTGAGACCCCCTCAGCTCTTTCTACGATCCACATCGTTTTACCAGAGGGACAGCCCATGCTCGAGGAGCCCCAGAGTGTTCCCACTAAGGAACAAGTGGCTTGCGAGTTCCCCCCGGAGAGCCCCCCCCCCCCGGAGAGGTACCTCGCAAGCATACGTGCAAGAGGAGACATTTGGGCCCCCCCCCCCCCGAGTTCCTCAGTGAGGATACGGACTTGGATGATAGAGAAGGTTCCCCTAGGTCGCCTCTTGAGGATGTCTCTTTTGGAGACATCACGGAAATCCTGTGCCAATGGAGAGGTTGGTCTGCCCCCAAATCTTCTGACGAGTCCGTGTTCTTGGAGGCTTTCGACACTGGCCCATCTACTCCCTGGGTGTCCCCTCCTGCTGATCCTTTGGTGGACCTGGTCACCTCGTGGGCATGGAAGGAGCTGGACACCATGGAACCAATTCCAAAAAGGCCTGACAAAATTTTGAGTCCTCCCACAGCAGCCATGAAGAAGGAACTTGCCCAGGAGAGTTCCTCTGTTCATCCTTCTGACCAAGAGTCACTGATGATGGACCACCTATGGAAGCAGGTTTACGCTTCACCTACCTTTTCTACTAGGAGCTGAACTACCTGGCCCATGTCACCAGAATCCAACGCGACTTGGTAAAGGAGCTGGGGGAGTCTCCCCCTAAGTTCATGTCGCAGGAGGACAGCGTCTTGTTCTCTGCGAGGATGGCCACTTTCTCCAACACATCCATGTGACTCCTTTCACATGCTACTGAAGGAGAGGCTAGGGTGGCTGGGTCCGGTGTGTCCAAGATGCGCAACACCTGGCTCAGATTATGTCAATTTTCAGAACCTTTCAAGGCGTCCTTTGCCAAATGCCCCTTATGATGGGCTCTACTGTCTTTGGACTAATGTCTCTTTGACGATCTTACCAGAGTGAGAAGGATGGGAAGACACTGAATGCCATCGGGATCCGCTTCTTTAACCCTCAAAGGTCTTTTTCCCGGAACCAGAGAAGGCAAAAGAAGATGTGGTTCCGGAAGTCACAGTATTCCCGGGACACTCAGGGCTCTTCTTCCCCCAGAGTCAGAGGGGGGGGTCTGAGGAATTTTGGGTCTCGAGAATGTTTCTCGGACAGACCCGGGCAGCAACCCTGTGGGGTGGCCCGACTGCTCTACTGTGGAGGCAGTCAGGGGATGATCGTCCTTGCACCTAGCGGTATGGGAGTCCATAACATCAGACTGCTGGGTGCTTCAGATCATATCCAGAGGATACTCTATCCCCTTTGTGAGTCCCCCCAAATCTCCCAGACACCTCCCGGACGTACCACTCACGCAAAGGGAGGCAGCAGCACAGGAAATTTCCAAGCTGCTAGAAAAACTAGCCATCGAAACCTTCCCCCACAGATCAGTCAGGATCGGGCATCTACTCCAGGTTCTTTTTGGTGCCAAAGAAAATGGGAGACTTAAGGCCCATTCTGGACCTTTCTACCCTGAACCTGTCAGTTGCCAAGGAGAAGTTCCAGATGGTCACACTACAGTCCATCATGCCGTACCTGCAATAGAGCGACTGGATGTGCTCATTAGACCTCCAGGATGCTTACTATCACATAAAGATGTACAGAAGCTCCAGGAGGTTCCTCTGCTTCTAGCTAGGAGTTAATCGTTACCAATTTTGAGACCTACCCTTTGGTCTCACCAAAGCCCCCAGGTGTTCACCAAAGCGATGGCGATGTTAGCGGCTCACCTGCGGCTTCAGGGGATTCAGGTCTATCCGTACCTGGACGATTGGCTCCTCACTGCTCCCACCAGTCATCTACTCTCCCAAACCAAGGATTATTTCCTGATCCTTGCCCTGCATTTGGGATCACAATCAATACATCCAAATCACTCCTAGATCCTGTACAGGTGATAGACTACATTGGTGCCAGGATAGATACTCTTCCTTGCAAAATCTTCCTGAGCTCGGAGAGAGTACAAAACCTGAGGATTCATGTCTCCCCGATCTACCACTCTCATCTCCCAACGGCAGAATCGGTGTTGAGGGCCTTAGGCTCGATGATAGCGACCATAACACTTCTCCTGTGTGCTTGGTTACACATGAGAATTCTGCAGTGGACTCTAGCTGTACATTGGTCCCTGTTGGAACTGCTATTGGCATACCCCATTCAACTCAGTCGAGTCAGTTGGTCGTCCCTCATATGGTGGATGTGTTCTCCAGACATTTTGGAGGGATGACCCTTTGTTCCAGCCCCAGCCCAAGCCACAGAGACCACGGACACCCTCCCAACTCGGGTGGGGGGCTGTTGTTAGGGCAGGACAGTCCAAGGCCTGTGTTCCCCTGTAGAGACCAATTTGCACATAAATGTCCTAGAGATGAAGGTGGTTCTTCTACAGTTACAGGCCTTTCATGCCTTTCTCCCTCTGGGAACGATTGCAATTCAGTCAGACAACATATCAGTAGTGTGGTATATCAACAAACAGGGAGGGACCAGATCTTACCCCCTTTGTCGCATGACCATGAGAGTGTGGGAATGGGCTATTTCCACCAATCATTTTCTCATCGCAATGCACATTCCGAGATGATCCAACATCGTAGCGGATAGGCTTCTTTTTCTTAGTTGGACTATTCTGATGCCTTACGAGTGGTCTCTGAATTTTTCAGCAGCGGAACAGATCTTCCACGAGTGGGGTCAACCTTGCTGCGATCTCTTCGCATCTCCTTCCAACACTAAGTGCAGTGAGTTTTTCGCTCTGAACCCCCTGCCGGGGGAGTCCCCCAGAGATGCTCTAGTTCATGCTTAGCCTCCCAGTCTTCTGTATCCTTACCCTTCAGTACCTCTTATTCCGAGGTTTCTACAGAAAGCTTGTCGACTGGGGAGCAATGTGATCCTCATTGCCCCATTTTGTCCCCGCCAGGTATGGTTTCCATTCCTTTGGTCTCACTTTCTGGCTTCGCCTTGGATCCCATTCAGGATCTGATTTCACACCCTTCAGGGGTTCCTCATCCAAATTTGGACAGTTTGAAGCTCACAGCTTGGCTGCTCCAGTTCCTGTGATTGCTAGGACTCCTGGATTATCCTTTTCAGTTAGGTCTATTTTGGTGGCTGCTCATAAGTCTTTGACCAGGAAGGTTTATCGCAGCAAGTGGAAACGTTTTTCCCTTTGGGCCTCTCAAAGGAGTTTAAACCTCTTCACGGCTCCTTTTTCCACCATTTTCGATTTTCTAGCTGATATTTTTCAACACAGAGCTAGTCTACTGTCAGGGTTCAGTTGGCTGCCATTTCTCATTTTCACAGTGAGAATTCTGCCTCTCTAGCCTCCTCTAGACTGTGTAAAGCCTTTATTAAAGGCACCTTTTGTTACACCCACCCCGGTCAAGGATCCTGTTCTTCCATGGGACCTTGCTATGGTTTCTTCAAGCTTTGGTCGCTCTGCCTTTCGAATCTGCTGCAACAGCAGATCTGAAATATTTATCTTGGAAATCAGCTTTTCTGGTGGCTATTACCTCTGCCAAAAGGGTTTCAGAATTGCAGGCCTTGTCCATCAAAGTTCCTTACTTGATTTTTCACAAAGGTAGGGTTTCCCTTCGAACCAATCCATCCTTTCTTCCTAAGGTGGCATCACCAGTCAATATCAATCAGACCATCAATTTGCCTTTGTTTTTTCCTATTATTACTAACAACATTGAATACAAACTCCACCTGTTGGATGTTCATAGACAGTTACAATTCTATTTACACAGGACAAAAAATTTCTGTAAATCTGATCAATTATTTGTATCCTTCTGTAAACCCTTTTTGGGGAAACCTATCTCTAAGGACACTGTTGCTAGATGGATTTCTTCATGCATCTTTCAGGTCTATAAGGACAGAGACATGTCTCCTCCAGGTCAGGTGAAAGCTCATTCCACTAGGTCCATGGCTACTTCTGCGGCCTTTTGGTCTAGAGTGTCTTTGGGTGATATTTGTTCTGCAGCTACTTGGTCCTCATCTCATACATTTGTTTTTCATTACAAATTGGATTTGACTTCCAGAAGGAGAGCATCCTTTGGTTCCGTGGTGCTCCGGAATATCCTTCCATGAGGGCCTCCCACAAGTTTAGTAGCTGGGGACTCTGTCCCACAGGTTGAAGACCAAATGAAGTAAACTACTTCAGATAAAGAAGTTATGTACTCACCATAACATTCCATCTGAGTAGTTTTACTTCATTTGTCTTCAACCATCCCTCCCTCCTTTCCCCGGACCTTGGCATATGAACAGCCTACAGGCTGCAGTTATAGGTCCCAAGTATTTTTTCAGGTCGGATTATCAGTATAAGGTTCAATAAATTTGATCTGGGGATTGGAAGGTACACCACCCCCTTGTAACTCACCAATTAAAGGACTGGATAGCATGGACATACAATATCCTAACTTCTCTGTAGCCAGCTTGGTGAATATGGACATCTTGAGCCAAAGTTGCAGTTCTCTCATGTTTGCCGACAACCGCTTAATCCTTAAAGAAGCAGACACAGTATGCAAAAGGTGTTATTGCAAAATGACACTGGAGGCTGAACGCTGGGATACAAGCACACATTAGGTTGTCAAAACTAAGTACACCACACCCATCTGACAGCGCACAACACAAACATAGACAAATGTATGATGAGGCACTTAAAAACTGTCATCCTAAACAACAAATGTCACCTAGACCACCCGCTGGTAAAGCTGTGTCCCAGCAAGTCCAAAGGCACACAGAAAAATCACCACATCTACAGTCACACTCAGTGGGTCTCCAAACATTAAGCCCCTAAGGCAAGCAAACATGCTTCACAGGACTCTCGTCATGGAGAGACTTCATTGTAAGTCGTGCTGACCAGGCTGAACAAAGATAAGATAATTGTTAGTGGCTGATCTGGAGCCAGAATCCACCAAATCATGCACACACAGTCAAGACATTACACCACAGGTACCACTATGATTCCTTCTGTAGGTGTAAATGACCCTGGACTATATAAAGAGAGACATTACGGAGCACTCAGTATGTGTCTCAGGCTGGTATGAGCCTAGCATTGAGCAACATATTACCATCACTGAGGATGATGCCACAATATGAGTAAGAAATGATTGTTTTCAACAATTGGCAGTATTTCTGGTATCAGTATAAGGGGATCCAGTATTTATCAGCTTAGGAAGACTTGGTTAAAAGGCCATGTTGCTTTGCCAGGGGCAGTCTGCACCTGTCCCAGCTTGGCTTTCAAGTACTAGCTAAAACTTTATCCACCCTCATAGTGCCTTTTTAGGTGATGCCAAATTGACAAACCTACCAACATAGCAAAGTCAACTCAGTTGAGCTTCGAGGCATTATTGCTGAATGCCAGGAGCCTAAACAAGAAAATTACACTTCCTTCAAGCCCACTCCACACATGATTATGGATGTGCATGTTTACCAAGACATGGTTTAAAGTGGCAGAGAGTATCCCAGCAGTTCAAGGTTACAATGCCTTCCACACTTAGACCAGTAGCTGCACAGTTAAGAGCGAAAGGTGTAGGTGTGTCGCAGTGTACATCAGTAACAGGCATACCTGTAGGTTGGTCAGATTTCCTCCACATTCATATCACCATAGACAGAATCCCGTACCATATCTTAGTCAGCTGTAGGCCATCCTCCATGTCCCAAGAAGCTCACAATGCATACTTGGACCTACTAGATATGCTTACAATCCAACCTAACAGCCTACTCATGGGAGACTTTAATTACCCCTCTGTAGACGGTGAATCCTACACAGCCTCAAATCTGCAGGCAGAGAGAATCCTGAAGTTCATAAATACCAGCACTCTTGACCAAATAGTGAGTACGCCCACTAGAGGCTCCACCACACTGGCCCTTGTACTCTCTTTGTGAGAACACTGCAGTCCCCCCTCCATTTCTCATCCTCCCTGGTAAGGTCAGACCATTGTCTCCTTTAAAATAACTCAACTCCATTATCCCAGTAAAAAAACTGTAACAAACCAGAAGCAGGAACTATTCCATAGCAAACTACCTTATATTAAGTGATGGCTTGTCAAAATTCAGTACCCTGCCAAACCTCAAGAACACATTAGCCTACACTGAATTGCTCTCAGAAGCTTTGTACATCCATGTCAGTGCATGCATAGAGGCTGCCTTACCTACTAGAAGTAAGCCCAGAACTAGCCTCAGAAGCAAGTCACCCTGGTAAGATCCCAAATTAAATAGGATATACAACAAAAGGGGAAACAAATGTGGCAGAAAAACAGGAAGGGTAATTCCCATAAAGACAAAAACTCTCTCATCAAACTAAATAGGCAACTAAGAGGGCTAATTAGATTAAACAAAGCCAGCTTTGAGGATAAAATAGCTTCCCAGGTCAAAGATAACCATAATGTCTTCTACAGCTTTGTCAGAAACCTCAGGGGCAGCACACAGCAATGTGCTGAACTGGTGGTTAATGGTGCCACATTCATCAGGCATAGTAGTGGACCGTACCTGTTAGCAGACAAATTCAGTTTCACCTTGTCTTACCCCATCCATCCCTCAAGAAGTACCCTCAAAAATAACCCCTCCAACTATGAGTAGGGAGCTTGTACAGGCTGAGATCGCTAAAGCCAATAACACAGCCTCAGTGGGCCTAATACCATCCTGGGATGCCTCCTGAACATTCTAAAATACAACTTTATCAGGACCCCTGAAGTCACTAATTTAACTAGTCTTAAAGTAAGCTTTGTGCAATGAAATTGGAGGACTGTGACAGTTGTCATCCTTCATAAGGGAGGACCTTCAACAGATCCTGGAAACTACAAACCCATTAGTCTGACTAGTCATATTTACAAAGCCATGGAAAGAATTATCATGGAAATAATCAAGTAAGATATAGGAGACCTCCAGACTTTGGATTCATCCCAGTTTGGCTTTCTCAAACGAAGGTCATACTTACTGAACCTGGTGGGCTTCTTTGAAAAGGTCACTAAGGCAGTGGATGAAGGGAAAGTGGTGCATGCTACCTTCCTGGATTTGTCTAAAGCATATGATACAGTATTTCACTTGGGCATTGTCAACAAACTTATGGAAATAGGCATATACTCCTTTATAACATGATGGATGTCTGGCTGGCTCACGGATACGAGTCCACCTCCATAACTCCTCGCTCAAAACTCTGTGCTGTACCTGCTCCTCCTTGGCATCTACTTCTCAGAGGACAATGTCAGGCCATGTGAAGCAGAATTTCTCCCTAACCACAAAATCACATTGATCCGTATTTATCAATTTTGGCAACATCTTCGCCGTTTATTAGCCATTAAAGACATACACACTTTATAATCATGGTTCAGAATTGTAATAGGCCTATATGAAGCTGGATCTAATGGGTCTTTATTATGGTTGGGTATTACAGCTACCACAGCTTTATTCCAGGATGTTGGTGCTTCTCCTCCTTTTAAAATACTGTTAAACTAAACCTCTTCCATACTTCCACAGGAGTACCATCTATTTCTAGAGACTTACCTGTAGATTGGTTATGTATCACCATTTTTATCTCATCTCTTCCTATCCTGACTGTTAATAATTGAGACTTATCAACTTCTAACCTTGGCACATTTAGTTCTTCAGTAAACATTTCCATTTGTATGTTTTCCTTGATTTCCACGTATCTTTGCTTATAGGTTTATAGGTGTGTACTAGGCTAATGGCCCTGGAGCCTATATAAGCTTAGCCCAAGAGGATTCCGTAACATCTTGCCTCCCAAAGTTAGTTCCCAGTGCCCCTGTCAAGCAAGGCCACTGAAGTAATCTATGGAGTGAACTTTCTATTGCCCATCCACTCATCAAAATTTCTCTTAGAGGGCCAGTGAAGTGCTGTGCTTGATGTGAATGGGAAGTTTGTTCCAGAGTGTGGGAAGTCTCTGAGTTAGGAACCTGTCCCTCCAAAATGTTCTGTTTATTGTGGTAATGAGGATTTATCCCTGGTGCATGTGGCACAGAGGGATTGGGATTTCGTTAGGTGTAGCATATCTAGCAGCTCTGGGTCAGACATGGCTTTGTAGGTCAAGCAGACATCGCCTCTAAGTAGGCGAAAAGAGTCAGAGTATAGCTGGAGTTGTTTTGAGTGTGTTCGTATAGGGCATATCTCTAAGGCCTAATATCCTCTTAGCGATGTATTTTTGTGGCTTTATACAGATTTTCATAAAATTTCTATTAATCGTGGAAGATCTCTGGTTATTTTCCTTGTTTACAGGCTCTTAAGCTTGGGAACAACCCTTTCTTCTTTATTCTGCATGAGCCATTATACTAAAAGCGTTTGTTCTCTGTAGGTATCAAAAGATGTTGCTTAACAGCAGTCTTTCTAAATTCATGCATATTATGGTGGTAGTCCCTTATTTTCCCTTTAGCACTGTTCAGTTGCAGTTGCACCTCTTCTTGTTCTGTGCGATTTCTCCTATTTTGCAATACTTGGACCTTTGTCAGTCCCTCTAAATAATTCTTATTACTTAACCATATCTCTTTTTCCTTCATTTCCATCTTATTTTTAAACATCATTTTCAGTTTATTCCACTCTCTAGCTATATTCTCTGAGGAAATGTTTGTCTTCTCTAGTAACTCGCACATAATTTCCACTACCCATTACTTAAATTCCTCTTTGTTTAACAGAAGGTTGGCAAATTGCTAGTGCCTCATTTTTATCTCATTACCTTGCAGTTTTATTTTAGTTATTATTGGCACATGATCCCAAATAGTTATTGGAGGTGTATCAAAACCTTCAATTAAATGCACATATTCCTGTGAAATGTAATTCCTGTCTAGCATAGCCCAATTTTTTACCTTGGGGAATAATATATAAATTCTTTCAGAACTCCTGTTACTGAATTCACATCTTCCATACCAAATATTTTCATAAATTTCCTCAAAAATTTACCCTTCTTTTGTTACATTTTCCCTTCATGCCTCCACAGATACATATTTACTGTTGCAAATCAAATTCCATTCCTTGCCTACAAGTAATATTCCCTGCTGTAAGCTGATTATTTATGTCAGAAGTCTTTTAATCTCCATTGCAGCAGTTGAAGGTGGAATCTAAATACATGCCAGTGTAATACTCATCCCTTGCCGGTAGCCCCTTACTGCCACAAATCTACCATCACCCCCCCTTCTGTCACTATTGGTGGTCTTATAGCAATTAATGTAAGTACTTCCCTTTTCCTTTGTCCTAGATATTCTGATGAATAGCCATTCTGAAATCCTTTCTTTATTAAATTTACATGCTAAGTTCTTTCCAAACATATTTCCTGTAGCATAGCTATTTTTACTCTACATTTCCTTAATATAGTTCACTAATCTTTATTTTTTGTATATATACCTATAAAACCATTCATGCTCAAAGATAATATGAAAGTGTTTCCATTATGATAAGAAGTTACTAATACTGCCTCTTATTTATAACAGCTTTTTAAACTATCTAGTTTCAGCTTTTATGTTACATGAGTACACTAATGTTTGGCAGGTTGATCCTTTATACATTTATTTCTTGTCATATCCATTTGAACTTATGTCACATCTTACAAGACTTTTTGTTTTAATGAAAACCCTCAGACAAAAAAAAAAACATCTGCAGAACCTATTAACTTAATACAGAGACACAAAGCTATGTACATCTCCAAATAATTAAGTTTAACTTTCCTCATAAGAACACTTGTGCCAGATTGACAGCTGCACTCACATGAGTAAATTGACCTGTAATGGTTATCCATGCAAAGATGCATGGTAGAACCTGTGTGTATCTGCTTACACCAAGTGCTGTCTTTTTTTGTCTTATCTTTATTTCTGTCCCGGATGTAGAAGACCGCTTGAATGCTTTCAGAAAACATCTTTTAGCCATTGAAAGAAAATTATTCTGTTTTGTTGCCCTCATCAGTTTGTCTTCACAAAAACAAATACACAGTTGTCTTAAGCTTCAAGGTTCTCGTAATGCACTAGGAAGATTTATTTGCAGTACTCTCTTATTTACTTGCTTACACTTCTAGCATATTGTTAGATCAAGCCAAGGGCCTTACTCATGTCATTCCCCTGTGCAAAAGTAAGAAAAAGCATATCAATGTTACTATATCATGCTGTGTATACTTTTACAACCCTTTCCTGCATTAGAACAAGATCACTTGTCCATCTATCTACTTAACTGAATAAATTGCTTGAAACTTCTAAAAGACATCTTTATTCCTGCCACAGGAAGGGTATCAGAAAGAGAGTCTCCTATACCTGCTAGCTAAAGTGATTTTATCTTGACAAATTATTTGTACTCTGTTTTTCCTCAGTAACCTAAGATTTCCACCAGTTATGTTAAACATGCTTTTGTCCAGGCTTTCTTTCTTCTTTTTTTTTTCTTTGCGGTGCCTGCACTTCTTAAAATTTAAAGAAAGAAAGAAGGGAAACAAAGGATACCTATTTTCTTTCACATCCCAGTCGCACACAAAAATAGCTGAAATGCAGAATATCTCATGTTTTATAAAAATACTGTTAAGAACAAAAAATATTTTACTTACAGTACTTATTTCCTTCCTCTTCCCTACTCCTTAGTGTTTTTCCAAACATTAATGACATGTAGGACATGTGCTTTGGAGTCCCTTACAAGTTTAATAAAGTCAAAGTCTAACATTTCCAGGTTTTCTTGTTCTGCCATATTTCACAAGTGTGGTTGATGCTTTGTAATCCCACATTTATTCATTAACTTCTGAGTTGCTCATTTTCTTCCTTTTGATCTCCATCTCCTAACACTGTATCCTACATTTCTAGATATAATTTTTATTGTATTTTTATTTTACATAAAATTGTACTAGGGTGGTTTACTGATCATTTCTGACAATTTGCAGGTACTACAATAATTTACAAAGAAGAGAGAACGAGAACAGAGGGTCAGTGCAGTAAGCTGTATGTATTAAAAAAAACAGAACCGAAAGTAACATATATAACAAAAACTGTACACTAGCAGGTTAATATACGTAGCAACAGTAATGAGAGAAATGTGCATATTACAATTCACATGATTATATTTCAGGTTTTCTTCATAGTAAAAAAGCCATGGAGTTATGACAGAAGATTGTGGGCGAGTTGGGAGGTGTGTTAGCAGTGGAGAGAAAGTAAGGCTAGAGGTTGAAATGCCTTTTTGTGATGTGGCATGCACTTTGGTTTGGTGCAGATGATTGTTTTAAATTCAGCTTTGAAGGTGGGGAAGTGGGGTTGCAGTTTCTTTAGGTGGTTGAGGAGGGATTCCCATATTTTAGGAGCAAGGATGGAGAAAGAGTGGTTGGTGCAATGTAACCTAGTTTGTGAGATTAGAGTGTGGGCTGTTTGAGAGAAGTGAGTGAGGTTTTAGTGTGTGTGTGTGTGTGTGTGTGTGTGTGTGTGTGTGTGTGTGTGTGTGTGTGTGTGTGTGTGTGTGTGTGTGTGTGTGTGTATTTAGCATAACGTTTGGCAGCAAATTGTAAGAATGGGTTAGTTTGGAGAAGTTTGAAGATGAAAGAGCTTGCTAGTAGATCTCCTCTGTGCTGCACTGAAAGCCATTTTTTGAAGGCGAGGCAGTGGTGCTTATTAGAGGACAAGTTAGTGATGAAGAAATATTTTGTTTTCAGTAGTTTGTTCTGTAGATTAGTTTTTTCATAGAAGCTGTGGCTGTTATGAGTAGTCCATGTTGAGGTTGGGCCAGAAAGGACCCCATTTGTCTATAGCTACCCTGGCTGGTTTGGATAGGTAGGGTGAACATTTCTTGGCATAGAAGAGAAGCGAGTTATTTTTTGCCTTCATTTTTTTCTTTATGGCTAGTGAATCTTAGTGACTGGTCTAAATATGGACAGAGTAGCCATTATGATAGAAAACTGGTACTCCCACCTATTATACATGGTAGTAGTTTTGAATGTGTATTTCTAACTTTTAACTTGCTTGCACTCACTAAAGTTTGTCAGGCTGAACTTTGGTATAGTTTCTTCTTGTCATCTCCATTTTAACCTCTCACATTTTTCAGAACTTTGTACTTCATTAAGAACACTCAAACAAGGAAGTAAATTTCTTAAATATCCTAACCCCTTTTAACTTAACGGAAACATAAAAAACTATGTACACTTTCAAAAAATGAAGGTCTCAAATTTACAACTGCACCCAGAGGGATTTCCTGTTCTAAAGTTAAGGTTACCCATAGTGAAGAGCCTGTGTTCCTTACACAGATCGCTGTGTTTTCTTCTCTGTATTCCCTTCCCAGATATGAAAGTAGTTTGCATGCTTTCAGTAAACATTTACTTTTAGGCCTAAAGCAAAAGTGTAGTGGCTCTATTTAAGTAAACCAAACTATGCGCTGCTATATTAAATGAATTGCATTTTATTTTTCTGTTTATCCTTTATTGACTAGGCCAGTGACCTGTTTTCATAGGAGTCCCAAGATGGTATTTATATTAGTAAAAGAAATGTGACCAGGACATCAGAGAACTTCACCTACTCTTCTTTTTCATAGGTGCTCTGGAATCTTTTACATCCAACTGAGCTACTACCAACTCAGGCAGATTGGGCCTTGGTTTAATTTCTCATTAGAAGGATGGCACATACAGGAGTGCAGCTGTGCCATTATGCTGCACTGCAGTTTCAGTATTGGAACGTAATCCATGCTTTTGGGGTGGGAGTAGAACCCACAGCCTTTTGATCTTCCATCACCAAAATCAAGTGTGCTACTACTGACAGTAAAATATTAAGATTGTTGGGACGACAGCTACTTGTGTTTCTTATTCACTTGCCACAATTTCGGACTTCATTTAATTTCACTGAACTGCTTGCCACTGTATCTTTAAATGTTAATTATACTGTACTGAGCAAAATGTACAAAGTACAGAGTATTCAGCAGTCTAATAACTGATTACTTACACACTTGGACAGATTGTCTCCAAGTGAAAGCAGTTGGTAATGAAAAAATGGGCAGTAATTTTGCAGATGCATGAAAGAATCTTTGTACATTTCAGTCAGAACACATTGTACACACTTCTCATAGCTAACTTTTTGCACCTGTAGACTGTCTCCCACAGAGCGTATTTGCTAATGGAAAAATAGCTAATGACTTGGGAAGTACAAGAAAATTACCATTTTCCATGTCTTTCATAATTGTATATAAATGTATTTGCTTTAAAACATGCCTGTAGCTTAAACCAAGGACATTATTCGAGATATCTCCCCCTCTCCAACATAACTTCCCCCTCTAGCCATTCACAACTCCATCCTTTGCTACACCTACTTCACATACCCTCACTCACCTACTACAGTACTCCATTAAAACCTTACTGGACAATCTCCTACTGCACCTTAACTTAAACTCTCTTATATGGAACTGTATTCTAACCTATATATACAAAACATCCACCTGTATCTCACTGTCTGCATTTCTTGTACTAGTTTATCACATGCTATTTTATGCTGTATTTCTCGGAATATGAAAATGATTGTTTAAATTTGTATGTCTGTAATTGTCATTGGAGCTGTTCTCCTCAGGCCTCCACTGAAAATGGGCTCTTCTTGGCCCAGTGGACTTCCCCAGTTGTCAAACTGAAATAAATATGTACCCATGTAAAAATAGGGGAGATTATTACTTTAATTCTGTGTAATGCGATTAATGTAATTCATTCCCCACCCAGTACGCCAGTGTCACATCATTATACTAACTTTAACTTGATGTTCATTTTGTTTCATTGTTGCAGTCATTACTCTTGGGTTATCCTGCTGGCAGGCTACCCGCAGTCAGCCTGAATTCCAAAGTCTTGGTCGGCTTCGGTTGCTGTTGCCTCTTCCATGACGTCAGTGCGCCAGGTGTATAAAAGATGCAGCCGACACTTTTTCTTCAGTCTTTCTTGCCGCGCGGTGCCCGAAGCAAAAGCAGTTCGCAAGTGCCAGTCGGCAGACTCCTGAGAGTTTCAAAATCGAATTTCAGATCCGAAGTCTTCATTAAAGCTAAGTACCCCATTGGGGAAACTTTTTTTCTTGCTCCAGACCGATGTCAGAAAAAGTTAACAATTATATTTCTTGTGGGAAGCAAATACCTCATAAGGATTTTCATTCTTACTGTATTCCTTACCTAGGCCCTGGTCACACGTTGCTAGCTGTCGGTTTTGTGCTAGATTTAACCACCGCACTATTAAGCATCGGTACGATTTTGCCTATCATTACTTTGGCCGAAGGTTTAATTATATAATGCCGTCGGAACAGCCGACGACCTGAGTTAACAAAAAGCGCAAGGAAAAGGAAAAGGACAGGCATCCGAGGTCCAAAACAGACTATGTGGCCCCCACTAGGCCAGTCGTCGGTTCACCAGTTCTCAGGCGCTTTTGCAGCCCCTGATGCCCGATACCTCAAAGCCACAGATTGCTACCGACCCCACGTGGAGCCGACTAGGCCTCTGGATACTCAGTGTATTGGACCCTCTGAAACTATTCCCGCAGATGGGTCCGTAGCTGCTGAGCAGGCATCGGCTTCTGAGGGTGTTTTCAGACCTACACAATTATATGTCAAGCCTACTTCAGCTTCAAAGACTAAAACAGCTCTAAAGACAAAGAAACAAGTACAGCATTCTCCTGGACAGATTTCCATGCCTAAGAAACAGATGCTTAAAATGGCCGACGACCTAATTACTTTGATCAGGGGTTCCCATCCCCCTCCTGATAAGAGGCCTAAGCAAGAAACAGAATATGACTCCTCAGATCAGGTTTCAATTTCCTCTGACTCCTCTTCTGAACAAGGATACTGTTTTCCTCCCTATGAGGATTCTGATGCTGAAGATTCTATTCCTTCAGCCTCTCCTCCTGAGGATTATTCTTTAGGGGAAACCCTGCATACCATGAGGGAGCATTTTCACTGGGAGAGCCAAGATTATTCCGAATCTAAGAAAAGGCTCAGAGATTTTCTTTTACTACCTCAGCACAGACCTCTTGCTATTCCACCTGTTCTAGACATTGTAGTTGATGTATTTTCAGAATCCGGCTTGTCTCCTGACTCTTTACCCCATGCACCTGCCAAGCCAGACAGATACTACAGGGTTCCAGATTCTCATATATTTCTATATAAAAACCCTGCTGCTGACCCAGAAACTATATCTCAGTGTCCCAAAGGGGTCAAGGCTTCCACTGCAAAAAACTCTGTCCCCTCTGATAGGGATTCTAGGGCACTGGACAGATGGGGGAAAAAAGTTTGCACTTCTGCTACCTTGGCTGTAAGTGCTTTAAATTGTCAGTTTCATATGCTTAAATATCAGCAATATTTAATGTCACTGCTTAAACAGAAAATGTTGACAAATTCTGAATGTTCTGATAAGGAAATGCAGGATTTATTGCATGCAGCTGAACAAGTGTTAAAGCATACTTTGCAATGTGGTTTTGATTCACTGGAGGCCTTAAGCAGGGCCGCAGTTACGGGTTCTGTCATTAGAATGCATGCTTGGTTAAAGGAACAGAATCTGCCTGATCATGTTAAAGCAAAATTATTGGATGCTCCATTACAGCATGATACTTTGGTGTTAAAGCTTTTCAGCTGTGAGTAACATTTCTGCAGTTTGTTCTAAGTAGTGGGGATATTTGTAGCATTTCCATATTCAGGCTTGTATTTGGGCCTAATGTTTGTGGAGGCTGTGTGTCTGAGCACATAATTCAGGGACATCTTGTTTTAGCCAAAGCCATCAGGCATTTCAGTGAGAGAGAATTGTTTGAGGTCATTGGCTGACTGAGGTCTCCTGGACTACAGCTTAGACTAAGCACCTCATTGGTTCTTTTGAGATTTCTTTCTTAAAAGCTGTCTCAAGTTTCAACTTTCTGCTACCTAAGAAGCTCAGTTGTGAGTGTTCTGCCATTTTACAGTGAGCTAATCGAAGGAAGGACACTCAGCAAATTCGGAGCTATAATATATAACATTAAGTATCCTGTTTTTTGTTTATTTTGTTCTTTATTTCTTTGTTGTTTATAGCGCTTTGTGTACTGTGTATTTTTTCTAGCTAGTTTCACTGTGTGTGAGGTATTAACTGGAAATTGTCCACTCTTATTAAGCATCTGTTGGGTTGTTTGTTTATGATAACTTGTTGCAGTTAAACTCTTTTTTCTAGTGGCTCCTTTAGCTGTTTAAAACTTTCATTTAAAGGCTCACTGCTGCTTTTCAGCTGTGAGTAACATTTCTGCAGTTTGTTTCCTACCCTCTCTCCCTTATGGTATAGTGTTTTTATAGTTGGTGGCTTTGCAGTTGCCCGCCCCTAGTGTAAATTTGATCTGGGACCCTCCTCCCAGTCTAGTGTCATTACCTCATTCTACCCAGTACAGGGAGAGCATTTGAGAAGGCCAATCAGCTTAGTTTCTGCTACTCCTTTCTCTCTTTCCTTTCTCTCTCTCCACAAAAAAAAAAAAAAAATTATCTGCTTTTACTGTATTTTTGTTTTTTCCTACTTTATTTTGCTTTTGCGTCATCTTAAAAGTACTCACTTGTATTTATTACTGCTTGGTGTAACTCATTCTAAGCCTTTCAGTTTAAGCACCTGGGCTTCAGACCAGTTTTACATTAAGAAGGTTTGTGGTCTGCACTGTAGTGGCAGAACAGGTAGCTTACGTCCTTCTAAGTTGGGAACTGCTGATTGAGAGCTCAGTGTCTGTTATTCTAAAAGTGTATTAGTTCTGGTTTAAGCACTTGGGTTTCAGGCCAGTTATTTTATGTTAAGAAGGATTGCGGTCTGCACTCTTGTGGGAGGAGAGGCTGGACTCTGCCCTTCTGAGCAGGGAATTTTTGGTTAAAGGCTTATAGTGCCTGCATATTCTAACTGTTCCTTACTGAAATTGGTACACCTTGTTTGCTGTAGCACAGACTAGATCCAAGCTTGCTGAATCTAGCTTTGTTTGTATGCTTGTTGTTTGTTTATTTCCCTGAAACGCTAATTCCACCTAAAACGCGGCCTTTTAGCACTTCTGTGGATCCCTAGTTATATCTGCATTGCTTACTGTACTTATTTCCTTGTTTCACTTGAAAGAAAGTTACTGTTTGTCATTTTTGCATTTAAGTTACCTGTAACACATTGCATTTAAGTTACCTGGCACTTGCTCACTAAAGCAATTATATAAGTCAGCTCTAAAAAATTAAAAGCACTACACCCTCACAAACTCCCCTTGAGTACCTTGTTCCCCATTGGCCCTTTTTTCAATTATAAAGGAATTCCCAATACTATTCTAGCATGTCCAAAGGTCAGTTGTCAATCTCCTCTCCAGTCCAGCTGGTGAATCTGGGAATCTTGAGGCAATGTTACAACTGCCTCATGTACACAGACAACCCTCTCCTCCTCCCAACAAATTCCAACACATGTGAGAGATGCAACCATATAGCCAAACTGGAGGCTAAGCTCTCTCAACTCAGTACTGGCGTAACCAGTCAGGAGGAGAAGGAAACCACACTCACTACAATTCCAGTCTCACATAGACCTACCACGACAACAAACCAAACACATAAACACACAAAAACATACCCGGAGGCTCTAAATAAAAATCTTCCTAAGCAGCAGAGACCTCCAAAGCAGACACCCAAGCAACCGCTACCCCAAAGCAAAACACGTGCAACACATAGCTCACAAAGCCAGTGTGCCGAACAGTCCACAGCCCTTAAGGCTAAACAACACACCTGATACACTTGTAATAGGTGACTCTATCGTCAGGCACACTGACGTCCCGCTCACCAGGCTGAACAAGGAGAAGGTCACGGTGAGCTGCCTGTCGGGCGCTAGGATCCGCCACATAACACAAGCACTCAGGTCACTCCAAGGCAAGTACAAATATGACTCAGTCATTGTCCATGCTGGTGTGTATGACCTGAGACGTACCTCCCTGGACTACATGAAAAGAGACATAGAGGAGCTCTCTGAGCATGTAGCCCAGGCCGGTATGACCCTGACCTTGAGTAGCATCTTACCCTCACCAAGAATGATGCCACAATATGAAGACAAGATGTTCAATTTCAACAATTGGCTTAAGTGTTGGAGTCATTCAAAGGGGATCCAATGCCTGTCAGCCTGGGATGACATGCTCGACAAGCCACGATGCTTCGCTAGGGACGGCTTGCACCTGTCACCCCTGGGCTTTCGGATATTGGCAAAGGCTCTTGCTACCCCCATAGTGCCTTTTTTAGGTAAGGCTCAAAAGACAAACCCACCTTCATATGTATCACAAGGGATAAGAAACTAAGAGTAATGCTACTCAACGCCAGAAGTCTAAACCTCAAGATGCACTTTTCGAAACTCTCCTTAGCATGGAGAACATCGATATCTGTGCAGTAACAGAAACCTGGTTCAAGGCTCCCAAGAGCACCCCAGCACTACCAGGTTATACCTCATACCATGCTTTTCGCCCCCAAAACTTGGACCGAACCACAAAAGGAGGGGGAGTATCAATATTCATCAAAGATACCCATACCTCCAGGTTGGTGGCACAGCACGAAGCATCAGAGACTATCCATGTGCAACTAACTGTGGGTAAAACTGCCTTCCAGTTTATAGCCTGCTACAGACCACCCTCCCAAACACAGGAACCCCACTCGGCCTTCCTGAGAATACTGGAAAATATGAAGGTCTCTGCAAACACCATTATATTGGGCGGCTTCAACTACCCAAACATAGACTGGGAGCATTACTCTAGCTCCAACACCCTAGCTCAAAGGTTCCTAGAATTTATAAACTCAAATGCTATGGAACAACTTGTTATCACTCCCACAAGAGGGGAAAACATACTGGACCTGATCATCACCAACATGGGGACACTATGCTCCAGACCAGAAGTGTATCCCTCACTGGTAAGATCAGACCATAAACTAATCTCACTGGATATTCACATCCCAACCCCACCCCCTGCCCAGAAAACCACAGTGAAAAACTTCTCTAAAGCAAATTTCACATGCCTCAAAACCGAGGTGAAATCCTTCAAAGCCCCCGGGCCTGTGGAAAATACGGCCCAGACCGCAGAATCCTTTATAAATGCATTCTATGAACACCTCCAGGAATGCATGGATCATGCAATCCCAAATAAAACCAAGACCCAATCCTCCAAAGGCAGACATCCTGTCTGGTGGACCCCAGCCATAAACAAACTATACAATAGAAGGAGGAAGCTACTACATGATAGAGCAAAATCCCAAAAAGGGAAGGCATCTCTGATCAGTATTAGCAAAAAACTACGGGCACTTATAAAATCGTCTAAGGCCAGCTTCAAGAGAAAAATTGCACAGGACACTAAGGATAATCACAAGGCTTTCTTTAGTTATGTTAGGAACCTGGGTGGGAATTCCCAGATATGCTCAGCATTAATCCAAAATGACAAAAAATACACCGAGCCCACAGACATTGCCAACATCCTAGCTGGCAGGTTCAGTGCAAACTTCTCCCCCCCCCTCCCCTCCCCACCAAAAGGGCAAATATCTATCTCAACAGAGTGCTGCCCCCCTGACATCTCAGATGCTCAGGTAAGAGCCGCCCTCTCCAAAGCAAAAAACACAGCATCAATGGGACCAGATGGTGTCCCGGGCTGTGTCCTACATGAACTCCAAGAAGAGCTAAACCCAAACATAAAACTACTGTTCAATCTTAGCCTTACTACAGGATATGTACCCAAAGAGTGGCGTACAGCAACAGTGGTCCCTCTCCACAAAGGTGGTGCCTCAACGGATCCTGGAAACTATTGCCCCATAAGCCTGACTAGCTTTGTCTGCAAAGCTATGGAAAGGATCATCATGGACCTCATAAATAAAGATATTGGGGACCTACAGACACTGGATCCTACCCAGTTTGGCTTTGTTAAGGGCAGATCCTGCCTCTTAAACCTGGTCAATTTCTTTGAAACAGTCACCAAGGCCATTGACGAGGGGAAGGTGGTCCACACAGCCTACCTGGACCTCGCAAAAGCCTTCAATACAATACCCCACTCGGGCATTATAGATAAGGTCACCAGCTTAAATATAAACCCCTATGTCACTAGATGGGTTGCAAACTGGCTCAAGGACAGAACCCACATGGTTAGAATTGCTGGAGCCATGTCAGACTCCAAACCAGTTACAAGTGGCATCCCACAAGGCTCAGTCCTGGGACCTCTCTTGTTCGGTATATGTTTCTCGGCGGTACAGGCCAACACGGAAGGACTGTGGCTGACCAAGTTCGCAGATGACTGCAAACTGGGCGCCATAATCAACTCTCCAGCCGACACAAGCATCCTCCAAAAGGGCCTCATAGAAACAGACAACTGGTGCCAGAGCCATGGCCTCAAGCTAAACGCCAAAAAGTGTATAGTCATCCCCTTTGGCAAAAACAAAGTGCGCACAAATTACCACATAGGTGGTAATCCATTAAGTACAGAAGAAGTCATTAGGGACCTGGGGACCCAAGTTGATAGCAATCTCTCATTTGACAACCACGTGGCCAAAGTGGTTAGAAAAACATTTTATATAGCCCACCTAATCATGAAGGAATTCACATCTAGATCAGGGGAGGTCACCGTGCCTCTTTACTCATCCCTCATCAGGCCCATAATTGAGTACAATGCCCCTTTTGGGATGTACCTTACCAGACACCTGCAGCAACTGGAAAGACCCCAAAAGTACCTCACCAAGAGGATCACAGGGCTCAAACAGATGCCATATGCTGCCCGGTTAAAGAAACTCCAGCTCTACTCAGTGGCATACCGCCTGCCCAGAGGCGATCTGTGCCTGACGTATAAAGCCATGTCCAACCCGGAATTAATGGACATGCTGCACCTCAGAAAATCCAAATCCCATCGAGCTACGCTCGAGAGACTTGAACCTCAGCACTGAAATAAATAGGACATGCTGGAGGGACAGATTCATAACCCAGAGGCTCCCTTCACTCTGGAATAAAATCCCAGTCCAGGTTAGGCAGAGTCCCACATTGACTCTCTTCAAGAGGAATCTTGATGAGTGGATGGGAGATCGTAGGTTTACCCCGGCTATCACTTCTGTGTCACTGTTAGACAGAGGCACAGTATACTAACCTCAAAAAAAGGCATAGCAAAATTAATTTAAAATGGGTGGCGAAAGCCAAACACACTCTGGCTAGGCTTATAAATGCCCTAGGGCAGATAGCCTAGTATGAACCTATGAACCTAAGAGGTGTTGAAGAAAATGGAGCATAAAGCGAAATCCATGCAGACAGTTAAGGATTTCCTACAGGTACAGCCACCCAGATTTAGCAGGAACTGGCCTACAAAGAAGTGGTCCTTTCCAGTGTCAGACAGGCCACAAAGAGGCAGATACAGACACCCCAGAGGCAGATCCCAGCCCCAAGGCTCATACAGGCCTAAACAATGGGGTGCTTCTACCTCCAAAAGTGGCGAGGACAAATCACAACCATACAGGAAACAGTCCCAATGACTTTCCTCTGCCAGAACCAAGCACTTATCTTTTGGCAGCCCCCTTAGGGGGAAAACTAGCACTTTTTTCAACAAATTGGCACATGATTACTCAGGACAAATGGGTCTTGAACATAGTGTCTCAGGGCTACAAGTTCCACTTTCACACCTTGCCAAGAGCAAAAGGTATGCCAGACCTGCCACACAGTCAATGGGCAGAGGCACAAAAACAAGTTTCATCCCTCGTGGACATGAGGGCCATTCAGCAAGTACCACAACAAGAGCAGAGACAAGGATTTTACTCAAAACTTTTTCTGGTGCCCAGAAATGACAAAGCCTGGCGACCAATACTGGACTTGTCTATTCTAAACACATTTCTGGACATTCCAAAATTCAAAATGTTGACTCTGCAGCAGCTACTGCCCATGCTGGGCAAGAAGGCTTGGCTTGTTACTTTGGACCTAAAAGAGGCATACCTGCATGTCCCAATCAGACAATCTTGCAGAAGATACCTCGGATTCATAGCTGGCTCAATGCACTACCAATTCTCTGCACTGCCCTTTGGCTTATCTACTGCGCCCAGGGTCTTCACCAAATGCCTGGCACCAATAATTGCATTTTGCAGACAAAGAGGAATTCAAATATATCCTTACTTGGACGACTGCCTTATTCAAGCAGAGAACCAAGACATTCTACTACAGCATCTGGTGTTTGTAAAAATATTACTAATTTGCCTAGGGTACACAGTAAACGAAAAGAAATCAAAACTAGTACCCTCTCAAGAGATAATATTCCTGGGTGCAAGCTTAAATACAACTGCCCAGATGGCTTATCTCAAGACAGACCAACAAAGACAACTGACTTCTTACTTCAAAATTTTGGCAACAAAGACCCAGTTATCTGCAAGAAAAATTCTGCAGGCTTTGGGCTTCATAGCATCCTGCATACTGCTAATTCCATATGCCAGACTGCATATGAGGAAACTACAGTGGTATCTAAAAAGTGTTTGGACTCAACATTGCCACAGCCTGGAAATATTAATTACCCTCATTCCCTGCGTGCAACAGGAGTTTCGATGGTGGGCACAGGCCTGTCACCACAACAAGGGACAGCCATTCACTTTACCCACAGCCAGGCAGACACTAACAACAGATGCATCAGATTATGCCTGGGGGGCCCACATGGCAGGAAAATGTATTCAAGGCACATGGCCCGCAAGCCAGATGCATCTTCATATCAATCAAAAAGAGATGCTAGCTGTTCAGAATTCCCTGACATCTTTCAAGGATCTACTTCATCCAGGACAACTACTAGTAAAGATGGACAATACTACAGTCATGTGGTACATAAACAAGAAGGGAGGCAGACATTCCTACCCCCTCTGCAGACAAGCCATGACTTTGTGGGACACAGCATTGACTTATCAAGTTCACCTGCAAGCACAATTTCTGCCAGGAAAAATAAATACTCTGGCAGACGAACTAAGCAGAAAGCTCATGGATCCTCATGAGTGGAAACTGGATCCACAAGTCTTCAGCATGATAATGGGGATGCCCAGATATAGATCTATTTTGCCTCCCCTCACAACTGCCAACTACAGAAATTCTGCACAAGATTGTACCACAAGCAAGCATGGAAAGTGGATGCCCTATCCTTCAGCTGGAAAAACCTAACAGTATATGCCTTCCCCCCCCACTGCCTCTCCTCCTCAAGGTACTCATAAAGGTCAGACAAGAGAAGCCAAAAATGATACTGATTGCCCCAGACTGGCCACACCAGCACTGGTACCCAATACTAAAGAACTTGTCTCAAGGACTAGCCTGGACATTACCTCAAACTTCTCACTTACTGACCCAACAAAACAGTCAGATCCTGCACAGCCACATCAGTACCTTAAATCTGGCAGCATGGCAGATAATGTAGCCATTCAGAACACTTCACTCACCAAAGCTGTAATGGATGTTCTCTTGGAGGCCCAGTACCAGAAATTCTTATGCAGAAAAATGGAAGAGATTCTGTGCTTGGAACCAGGAACAAGGAATTGACACGTTTGTACCAAATATTCCTCAGATTTTACAGTATTTAACTGAAATGCTGGACAAAGGCCTGTCCTTTTCATCAATTAAGATTCATGCCTCTGCCATTTCAGCCCATTACAATACGGAACCACCTATTTTTTTCTCATCTATTACTAAGGCAGTTCCTCAGAGGGGCCAAAAACATACGACCCCCAAGAAGAGCACCAATACCTGCATGGGACCTAAATTATGTCTTGGAAAAATTTACACTGCCTCCTTTTGAGCTAGCCTCAACAGCGGATATTAAATTCTTATCCTGGAAAACAGCTCTGCTCCTAGCAATAACATCTGCAAGACGAGTCTCGGAGTTACAGGCCCTCATGGCTGTGGAACCTTTTATCATTTTCCATCCATTCAGGGTTTCTCTGAGGACAAACCCTACATTTATGCCTAAGGTGGTGTCCAGTGTGGCACTTAACCAAACCATTCACTTATCTACCTTTTATCCAAACCCACAGAACAAGGGTGAGAGACTTCTGCATTCTTGACTTACACAGACAGCTACGCTTCTACTTGGACAGAACTAAAGATTTCAGAAAGACTGAGCAACTTTTAGTAGCATATGCTGCAGGATCACAAGAAAAGGCCATCTCAAAACAGACTATTTCAAAATGGATAGGCCATTGCATTCGTTTCTGCTACTCACAGCATGGCAAATCAGTGCCTAAGGGCATTAGGCCACATTCTACCAGAGCAGCAGCCACTTCAGCAGCCTTCCTCAGAGTACCACCAACCAAAGACAATCTTAGAGGCTGCCACTTGGAGTTCAGTGCACACTTTTACAAAGCACTACCACTTACCTCTCTACTCTAAATCAGAGCAGGCTTTGCCACTGCAGTTCTGCAGGGCCTCATAGCCTCTCCTAATCCTATTTAGCCCAGCCACCCGTCCTCAGCTTTGGGATTCAACCCAAGAGTAATGACTGCAACAGTGAAACACGATGAACATAGTACAGTTGTGTACCTTCCATAAATGTAGATGTTCGAGTGTATTCACTGTTGCAGTCCAGGTTACCCTCCCACCATCCCCCTTTCATTTGCTGGATCTTATCTGTACTTCTCTATTCTATACAACCTATGTGGTGTATTTGCTTGTAGATGAAGGAAATGTTTACCTTAGTGCATGCATGTTTTTTGGCATAATCTATTTGGCATACCCTTTTGGGGGCACCTGACATCTGGGGCAAGAAAAACTGAAGAAAATGGCGTCTGCTGCATCTTTTATACCCCTGGTGCACTGACGTCCGGGAAGAGGCAACAGCAACCGACGCTGGACCAAGACTTTGGAATTCAGGCCAACTGTGGGTAGCCTGCCAGCAGGATAACCCAAGAGTAATGACTGCAACAAGTGAATACACTCAAACATCTACATTTATGGTAGGTGCACAACTGTACTTTTCTGTCAAGCCTCTATCACTCTTCCACAGCTACTTACTTGCTTTAATATCTTTAATATATACAGCAGTTACTGATAATATTCTCCCATTTCACATTTAAAATACCCCTTATTACACTCTCTACATAACTGTTTACAGTATAACATGTAATTTATATCTTAAAATGTTTATACAAATATGAATAAGAAAAAATACTTAATTACTTCTTCAGTGACCTTCTAAACATGAATGATTTAAAGTGGGGGGTATATACTTTACATTTCACCCACTAGTTTAACACAGTTAAATTCCAATCTTCCTCAGCCACTTGCAGAGTCACATTTCTCATGTCTAATCATGTGTCTAATAGGGTAGATACTGTGCATTCACCGTCTTATTCTCCAATTTCACAGTGTTGCTGGTCTTCTTTCTGGCCATCACCATTCCAAAACACCTGTCTTTGGTTCAAATCCAAAGTACTCCTGATTCTTCTGCTCAACTCCTGCGTTTTTTTCTTTTTTTTTTTGCTCAAGTATTTTTGTTTGAAACAATGGAAAATATTTCAGTAGCAAAGTCTCTGTATGGGCTTTGTCATTTTCAGAGAAGTGAGAAGCTGAGTCCCCTTCTTACTGGCTTGCTGTTTGTTGGATAAATGTTATTTCCTGTTTTGTATCCAAAAATGTCTGTGATCCTTTAAAAAAAAATATTCTGAAGACACGAGTACAGCAGCTTGAATCTCACATCTACCTCTTGACATTCTCTAATTTCTGGGATAAACATGCTTCCCTTCTGCTTGGAGTGCAGTGAATAATCAGTTTCTACAAGCACTCTGTCATCTCCAGATTCTACTATTTTGCCTTTCCTCCACAATTTTCGTCAAGAGCAGGTCATTATTCTGTTATGATTACATCATTGCTAACACAGGTCTTGGGTGCTTTCACATGGTCCAGTTTGGAGCAATACACACAATGTTCCCTTTCTATTAACGAATCCTGTTGTGGAGGACCAGTGCCACTACTTATTTATACTTTCATAAAATGAATACAGTCTTTTCTTTTTAATTTCTCTAGTATTACAGGAAATCTCAAATGTTCTTTGCCCTCTGCTGTCTTCTAACTCTACTATTTTTTGAAACTGCTCTTCTTGAAAAGTCTCTTGTTCATTCAGCCTTTTCTTCATTTCAGCCTTTGATTTTTGCAGTGTCATCTGAAAAGCTAGTTAGTTTCTTCAATTTTCCAGACTTTTTTGATTGAAGATATTCATTCAGTGTTTCTCTTTTAAGCCTCTCTGAGTGCTTTTGATTTATGTCTTCCTCTAAATTAATGATCTCCTGTACCAAATCTGAATTGTGAGCTACTTTTTTCTTCCCAGCTAGTTTTCTCTTTTTCTAGTCGATCTTCTATTATCTATTACTGTCTACATTTTTTTTTCTTTGTTGGGATTTAGGCAGTATAATTACAAGTCATTAACTGAATTTTATCCAGTGTGATTGTATAGTGGCATTTTTCACAACTGTAGTTTTCACACTGGAGGTGTTACAATATCCCTGTTGATCAAATTTAGCCATCTTGGTAGACTTCTGCAGTCTCCAGTTTTGACCAAGGTGTTCAGTCATTCTCTTTGCCTCTGTTAAAAGTTTGCAAAGCCTTCTTAAAAGGTGCAGTTTTAATTGGACCCCCGTACAGAATTTGATGCCTCATTGGGACTTTAACCTTTTGTTAGAAAAGTTGACATTGCTTCCTTTTGAAACTCGAGGTTTTGCAGACCTGAAATACCTTTCTTGGAATATTTTTTTTTTGTTGGCTATTACTTCCACCAGGAGAATTTCAAAGATGAACACCTTGTAGGTTGTGTCTCCATATTGGGGATGTGACAGAGATAAGATCACTCTCCAGCCCAATTCTTCATTTATGATAAAAGTGGCTACTGATGATAAACTTTGCCAGTGCATCAGACTTATTCTTTCCAATTTGTTTTAATCATGGGGTGTGTATTCTGCAGTGACAAAACAAAATTTGTTCAAAAAGATTAACAGCCATTTATCTATTTTTGTTTTCAAAAACAAAGGCCAACTAAAAGATTTCCAAAGTTATCTGGCCACATGGCACTCTGTGTTCAGTTTTGTTATTCTAAGGGGGGTAAGTCTGTTGTTCTTCCAGCAATGAGGGCCAATTCTGCTACAGTTTAGCTACTTCCACAAATTTTCCATGAACAAATCTCTTGATATTTGTAGATTGCTTACCTGGTCTGATCTCATCACCTGTGCAAAGTGCTACAAGCTGGATGTGATGTGTAGGTTTTGATCCTCCTTTGGAGACACCTTGATAATGATTATGTTTCTATAAAAGAGATACCACCCTATAGTGTTTGTCTGGGACAGTGTGCTTCATTTGCGGCGGTACCTTTCAGAGGTGTAAGTTGATATATGTATAATTTCTGTAGATTTTGAAGAGTAACTTTCCACCTTCCTCCAGCTTTGGCAAGGCTGACCTCATTGGGGCACACTTGCACATCTGACCTCAGATCTGGAGAGGCTAGACACTGTTGTGCATTATGGGAGGATTTTGGCAGCCAGGGACAGTTTTACCTGCCGAGCAGTTTTAATGGGTGCCAGCCTTAGTCTTGTAATTATGGAAGGTAAATCCATTCTTCCACATCTGTCATTATGGCAAAACAAAATCATGTATTGACATGCTGTCATGAGTGGCACTCAGGAAGGATATTATACATTATCTTCCACTGCTGAGGGCTGTCTCATTGATCAGCTAGGTGAGTGACTGTTATTGTGTCTGTTTCATATTAGTTTTGCAAGGCAGTACATTGCATTATCATTGTTTTACTAATGATTCCTTTTCTCATTACTTTATTAAATATTACCATATTTTTAAGCATTTTTCAGAATGTTTCAGTTTAGTATGTGGTGACTTACCTTGGATAGTTATCACTGATGTAACAGAGCTCAGCTACTCCATACTGTATTAATACATTTGAAGGCTTATCTTCCCAAAGTGCAACAGAATAGTAAAAGCCAGCCCAGTAACCTATTTTGATTTACTGATGCTGCAGTTGTGCTGTAAGTATAGTCAGCTATAATTAAAACTACTCTCTACTTTTCATGTTTTTAGGAGACACTAAAACTCCAGCAGGATATGAGGAAAAAAAGGCAAGAAATGTTAGAAAAACAAATTGAATGTCAGAAGGTAAGGATTATGCAACTTTGGTTAATAATTATGTCTGTACTTTTAAGGAAATCTGTTAAAACATTTTTTAATCTGCTTTGATTGCTTTTTTATTTTTATTTTTTTGTTGCAGTCATAAGCTTCTTTTTTTTCCTCTGTTTATTTTAGTTCATTTGTCTAGAAGCAGAAATCCGAGGAACCTCAGTGCCCAAATGAAATAACCAAAAAACAAACAAGAAGGCACTTGCAAGGACATCCAGACAAACCAGGTTCCAAAAGGCACACACTTTATTTAAAATCCAAAGTCCATAAACACGTTAGAAAACACACATTGATGCTTAACCTGTTCGTCAAATAATTAAGACTTCATCAGATGCGCAATCACAGTAAAACCAGTCCCTTTATATACACCCCCCCAACCACTTGAAGATTAATCAGTTTACGTAAATAATCTGCAATCCATTAACTTTAAAGTGTAAAACAAAATAAAATAAAATTACCCTAAAACATGATAGCAAAGGGTTCAACATTTTAACAATGTAAAAAACAAATGCTTAAATAAGCATGATAAAAACAAGTGCAGTATGTAAAAAATATGTATAATTATATGTATAAGCCAAAATATTAAAAAAAAAATAATCATGCATTAAAATATAACATTAACGGCACCATCTTGTGGTTAAATAATAAACTACAACAACTTGCTATATTAAAACCCAGTGCGGTAGTACAGCGGTAGCGTTGTTACCTCACAGCAAGAGGTTCTCCTGTTTGATTCTCGGCTGGAGTGCCTTCTGTGTGGAGTCTGCATGTCCTCCCCACAGTCGAGTGGCCTCCAAAGAAGTGTGAATGGGGGTGCCTTCACTGAAGGTTGGGCATCGGGCTTGCAACTCGGCACCATAAAAAAAAATTGACTGCCAATCATTAGCGGATCGGAGTTCCGCAGTGGTTACCCCTAACCTGGAAAAGCCAGTAAGACAAACAACTAAATAGCAAAATGAATAAAACCAAAATGATTAACTCAATTAAATTTATAAATTTTTTTTGTTAAATAAGTAATGTTACAACCTTACTGGCCTGAATTTCAATACCAGGGTTAGGGAAACAGCTTCATTCATTCCAGGTGGTCTATTAGCCTCTCAAAATAATTTGCCAGTAGACCTTATACTCAATTTTTGTTTCCCATGCACCTCCTTGACATCAACAGGAACCGCCTCTAACACAAAAGAACAAAAATGTAGCTTTCTGACATAAAAGGGTGTGTTTGAACAAAGCTTTCTTAAGATTTTTAATGTTAATATAATAAATTTGTTCATATATACATCTCCTAAGTTTCCTTTCTGTCTTGCCTACGTAGAAAGCGTTACATACCCTGCATAATGCAATATATACTAAACCACTAGTATCCCAAGAATAATAAGATTTGGCCTGAATAGATCTATCCCTGCTTTCAACGTATATAGCATTAGAATCCATAGTAAATGGTCTCTGTGGACAAAACCCACATTTGTATGTACCCACCTTCGTCCTTTTGTTCTTTGTAGTACCCATTAAATTGTGTTTGACCAAATCTTTTATACTACGACCTTTCCTAAAAATACATTTAAAAGGTTTATCAAAAATATCTATCAAGTCTGAAAACCTAGCAATCTTTACCCATTCATTCTGAATGGTGTTCATAATCACTTGAGCATCCCCATTAAAATCAATGATAAAGGCCCTCTTGAAACTTTCATCGGCTTTCTGTTTGTCTGACATGCTAAGACCCCTATTAGTGACCAAATCCAAACAACCTCTTCCTGAATGTCCTCTATTAAATTGCCAGGGTAGCCTCTCTCCAAACATATAACATAACAAATCACATTCCACCAATAAGTCTTGATCATCAGAAGTCATACGACTAGCCCTGACAAAATGCCCCTTAACTGTACTTTTGTTCTGATGAAAACGATGGGCACTGGTAAAATACAAATAGAAGTGTGAAAAGGTCTCCTTTCTAAAAATCTTGGACATAAAATTCCCATTCTCCTTCCAAACCATGACATCTAAATAGTTTACTTTGTTATAACCAATGTGGTATATAAATATTGATTATTACATTATATGTAATACTATATTATATTATATTTCAATATATTATGTTATATTACATATACATATATGTAAATTTGCTTGTTTAAATGTTTATTTCCAAAGAGCTTATTTGACAAATCTCTTTTCTGCAAATGTTCAGTTTTACTTAACCTGTAAAAGGGCTAGTTAACTCACTAAGAGCTTATACATAATGTATTATACTTCTGTAATTGTTTTAAATTGTTCTGTACTAATTAATATGTAACTTTTATAATTTGTTGGAGCATTTCTCCCCAGGCCTCCACTGAAAATGGGCTCTTTATGGCCCAGTGGACTTCCCCGGTCATCAAACTTAAATAAAAATAAATAAATAATTTTAAAATATTCATAGAATTGGAAATATATGTAAGGAACTCCATGAATTTCTCCTTTGTCCACTCAAAAGCAACAAATGTCATCAAGGAACTGTACAAATTCCAACAATCCTTATATTTAGAATTTAAAATCACTTTTTCCTCCCAGAGAGATAAAACCATATTGACATAAGCCGGAGCTCAAGTAGCCCCTATGGCCAACCCCACTCGTTTGCTGGAACAATTCTTCCTCTGTGTGTGTGTGTGTGTGTGTGTGTGTGTGTGTGTGTGTGTGTGTGTGTATATATATCTATATATATCTATGTATATATAAAGTTATTTTTTTAAGACTAGTTCTATCATTCCAAATGAGTACGAAATTAATTTTGTGTGAGGCTGCCATATGAAGTTTGGGCTTTTTCAAAAATTGTAACCCTTGCTCATGAGGAGTACAAGTGAATAAGTCGATAGCATCAGTAGTAATGAAAATACCTGTCTCATTATACTCTTCCTTCTTAATACTCCTTAAAAAATCCCATGAGTCTTTTAGTATCAAAGCTTGATAATTTTTGAGCTTCAAATTTATATATTTAGCCAAAAGGGGCAGTGATGGACCCTTCAACCGAAACAGTAGCCCTCAAAGGTGGGTCTAATTTTTTTATGCAACTTGGGGATACCAACAATAGAGGGAACCCTAGGTTTGTCATAGTATAAATAAGTGTACATCTCTAAATCGTGTAAACCTTCTAAGAAAAAGTCATTTAAAATCAAATACATTTTTCAGTAGGCAGTATTAATCTCATTTTTGAAACTGTAGAGTATTTATTTGAATCATATAAAATATCTGTCATCTCGGGCGGCGCAGTGGTGCAGTGGTTAATGCTGTCACCTCACAGCAAGAGGTTCTCCGGTTCGATTCTCAGCTGGGGTGCCTTTTGTGTGGAGTTTGCATGTTCTCCCTGCGTTCGCGTGGGTTTCCTCCGGGTACTCCGGTTTCCTCCCACATTCTAAAGACATGCTTCTGGAGCATATCTCCCCGGGCCTCCGCTGAAAACAGGATCTGTGGAACCTAGTCAGACTTTCCTGGTCAACAAATGTTAAATAAATAACACTGTCCATAAACACCGTACCTCCCCTTTTGTCTACCTTCATAACCCTCAGGAATTTAGGTTCATAGGTTGGTACTAGGCTATCAGCCCTAGGGCCTATACAAGCCTAGCCATAACAATTCCCTGGCTGTTTCTTCCCACAGTATTTACTTCCCTGGACCTCTGTCTAGCAGGGTGACTGATGTGATCCCCGGGGTGAATTTCCCATCTCCTGTCCAATCCTCAAGGTTCCTTTTGAAGAGGGCCAAGGAGGCGCTCTGCTTGACATGTATGGGCATTCTATTCCAGAGTCTGTGGAGTCTGTAGGTCAGGAACCTATCCCTCCAGCATGTTTTGTTCATTCTGATGACAAGGTTTAGATCCCCGGAGCATGTGTCTTTTAATGATTGGGATTTCATTTAGTGTAGCATGTCCAAAAGCTCTGGGTTTGACATGGCCTTGTGTGTTAAGCAGAGATCACCTCTGAGTAGACGATATGCGACAAGCTTATAGGTGGAGTTTTTTTAGATGGTCAGCATATGGCATCTGCATTAGGCTTGTGATTCTTTTAGTGAGGTATTTCTGCGGCCTTTCCAGTTGTTGCAGATGTCTTGAGAGGTACATACCAAATGGGACGTTGTATTCTATAATGAGTCTAATGAGGGATGAGTACAGTGAGACAATGACCTCCTTTTTTCTGGATGAAAAGCCTTTAGTGATGAGGTGTGCCACATAGAAGGATTTAGGAATTTATTTTTCCTAATTTTGTACAGTAAATCCCTCTTATCTTTAGTTAGATTTGATTTAACCTTATTCTTCTGAATCATTCCGCTAAGCTCATTTTCTATCAAAAGTTCAAAATTCTTCAACTGGGGTTGAAAGGGGTGGGGGGGGAGTACTTTTCCTTTTAAGGTCATTATTGCTTTTCCCATTACTATTGTGCCCTTCAAACAATAATTCAAGATTTTTTTCCCTCAAAAATAACTTAATATCCAAAATAATCCTGCTGATGTCACATTTTCTACTCGGATTAAATTCAAACATTTTGAAAATAATTTAAAATGGGCTTCAGTAACATTTATACATAACAACATTAAAACCTTTTGAGAGTAATTTAAAATGGGTTTCAGTAACACTCATACTACTATAATTAAAAATGGTATAATCGTTAAAACTAAAGGTAAAGCCATGATTAACAATGGCATTGGTGCCTACGTTACTCACTTAAAATCTGTCGTCCCTCTTCTCCCTCCTGCTTTCCTTCCTGGGGTCTGTCCTGGTATCCCTCTCCCTCTATCAGACGTATCCGTACTGGATAGGTTGCTTGTTTTTTAACCTCATGGACTTCCGGTGGAGAGGGTATTCTAAAGGGTCGTTTAGGCTAGAGGGTTGGTTAGAAGCATTTAAAACATCCCTTGTTGGTTTGTACCTATCATAATATTCATTGCTTAAACCATATACTTCATTATGGTCCGTCCGTATATTCCAGTGGTTATTATACGTCTTGGGTCTGGTATAACTTCGATGGTCTTTATAGTCAACCATATCCCCATCTAACTCCCGCTGTTTCCTTTAAAAAATATTTTTACATTTCCTGTCGACCTTCACCCTCAAGTCAAAATATTTCTTTTTCTCCTCTTCAACAGTAAACATTAAATTGTTAATTATACATTTATTCACCCGCTGAATGTGACCAAATAACACAGACATGTTTCTTTCATTTTGCTTAAAGGAAAACTCCACCCTAGAACTAAAACAAAAATTTTTTTTCACTCTATCTTTCATTCTTACCCTATTTTAGTACCTCAAAATCAAATCGTTTAGCTGTATTTATAATTTTAGCCTGTTTTCCAAAACATGGCTACCAGTAGAGACCATACAGGTGCAACTAACCATAGGCAAAACTGCTATACAACTAGTAGCATGTTACAGACCACCCTCCCAATATCAAGAACCCCACTCAGCCTTCCTGAAGACATTGGAGGATATGAATGTATCACAAAATACCATCATACTAGGAGACTTCAACTACCCAAACATAGATTGGGTACATTATTCTAGCCCTAATATCCTAGCCCAAAGGTTCCTGGAATTCATAAATTCAAATGCACTGGAACAACTAGTCACCTCTCCCACTAGGGAAGAATAATATACTAGATCTGATCATCACAAACATGGGGACAAAATGCTCCACACCGGAAGTATACCCCTCACTAGTGAGATCTGACCACAAACTAATCACCCTGGATATACATATACCACCTCCACCCCCAGCACAAAAGACCACAGTGAAAAACTTCTCAAAAGCAGACTTCACTCTTCTTAAGACTGAGATGGTATCCTTTAAGCCCACTGTGCCAGTGGATACCACATCCCACAATGCCGAATCCTTCACAAATGCTTTCTATGGACATCTCCAAGAATGCATGGATCATGCAATCCCAAACAAATCCAAGTCCCTCTCCACCAGATGTAAGCGTCCTGTCTGGTGGACCTCAGCCATAAACAAATTGTATAACAAAAGACGGAAGCTACTGCACGTCAGAGCGAAATCCCATGAAGGGAAGACATCTCTGATCAACATTAGCAGAAAACTACGTTCTCTCATAAAAACATCCAAGGCCAACTTTGAGAGAAAAATCGCTAAGGACACTAAAGATAACCACAAAGCCTTCTTCAGCTATGTTAGAAACCTGGGAAACCCTCAGATATGCTCAGAGTTGGTTCACAACAACAAAAAATACACTGAACCCACAGATATTGCCAACATTCTGGCTGACAGGTTCAGTGCAAATTTCTCCCCTCCTTTACCCCCAAAAGAAGAAATACTTATCCCAGCTGAATGTAATCTCCCTGTCATCTCAGATGTCCAAGTGAGAACCGCCCTAAACAAAGCAAAAAACACAGCATCAATGGGACCTGGCGGTATCCCTGGTGCGTGTTACATGAACTCCAAGAGGAGCTAAACCCACACATAAAAATGCTATTGAACCTTAGCCTTACTTTGGGATATGTACCTGAACACTGGCGTGCAGCAACAGTGGTCCCACTCCACAAGGGGGGTGCCTCTACAGACCCTGGAAACTACCGCCCCATAAGCTTAACTAGCCTGGTCTGCAAAGCTATGGAAAGAATCATTATGGAACTCATAAACAGAGACATAGGGGACCTACAGACACTTGACCCCACCCAGTTTGGCTTTGTAAAGGGCAGATCCTGCCTTTTAAACCTGGTTGACTTTTTTGAAACAGTCACTAGAGCCATTGATGAGGGCAAAGCAGTCCATACAGCATACCTGGACTTGGCTAAAGCCTTTGACACAATACCCCACTCAGGCATCATAGATAAGCTAAACAGCTTAAAGGTAAACCCTTATGTCACTAGATGGGTTGCAAACTGGCTAAAGGACAGAACCCATAAAGTTAAAATCGCTGGAGCAATGTCAGACTCAAAGCCAGTCACAAGTGGTGTCCCACAGGGATCTGTCCTGGGACCCCTCTTGTTCGGCATTTATTTCTCAGATGTTAAAGCAAACATGGGAGGGCTGTGGCTGACAAAGTTCGCAGATGACTGCAAACTAGGCGCCATAATCGATACACCAGCAGACACAAACATCCTACAAAAAGGCCTCACTGAAACGGACAACTGGTGCCGAAGTCACGGCCTTAAACTAAATGCCAAAAAATGTATAGTCATCCCTTTTGGAAAAAACAAAGTACCCACAAATTATCACATAGACAGAAACCCACTGAGTACGGAAAAAGTAATCAGAGACCTAGGGACCCAAGTAGACAGCGACCTCTCATTTGACACCCACGTTGCCAAAGTGGTTAGAAAAACATTCTACCTTGCACACCTCATCATGAAGGGATTCACATCTAGATCCAAGGATGTCATTGTACCCCTATATTCCTCCCTCATCAGACCCATGATTGAGTACAATGCCCCATTTGGTATGTACCTCACCCGGCATTTGCAACAGCTGGAGAGACCACAAAAGTACCTCACCAAAAGGATCAAGGGTCTCCAACATATGTCTTATTCTGCCAGACTAAAGAAACTTCAGCTCTATTCAGTAGCATACCGCATGCTCAGAGGTGATCTCTGCCTGACGTACAAGGCCATGTCCAATCAGGATCTGATGGACATGCTCCACCTCAAAAAATCCAAATCCATCAGGACCACGAGAGCTAAAGACTTAAACCTCAGCGCAAGTATGAATAGGACATGCTGGAGGGATAGATTCATAACCCAGAGGCTTCCCATGCTTTGGAACAGGATCCCAGTTCGTATTAGGCAGAGCCCCTCACTGACTCTCTTCAAGAGAGTGGATGGGAGATCGTAAGTTTACCCCAGGGGTCACATCTGTGTCACTGCTAGACAGGGGCACAGTAAACTAATTCTATTATATAAGGGGACCTTCATTGTGTCACTACTAGACAGAGGCACAGTATTCTAGATTTATTCTGTACATTTTTGTACCATTTCATGGGGTGGCAAAAGCCACATCACTATGGCTAGGCTTACAAATATCCCAGGGCAGATAGCCTAGTACTATACTATGAAACTGTACTATGTATCAATGTGATCTTGTTCTGCCTCAACCCTTTCACTTTCCCATAATACTTTGTATGACGCATGCCAGACATAAGGAAATAACTTTAAATTCCCATGCCATTGACATATAATGGGATTTGGGAGGATCACTGTTATTTTCTTTACATTCTGTGAAAGGACTGCTCCTTTTCTGTGTCTAATCAGCCTCATCTGTGTTTGGCTCAGACCTTGATTTACAGAAGATGATGTTCATCGTGCATACAGCTGCAGTCATAACAGATGGGTTCTCCTGCCGTCAGGCGGGTCCTCGGTCAGCCGAATTCCAAAGTCTAGGTCCGGCGTCGGTTGTCGTCGCTTCTTCCCTGACATCAGTGCGCCAGGGGTATAAAAGAACCAGCCGACGCCATTTTCTTCAGTCTTTCTTGCCGCGTGGTGCCCGAAGCAGAAGCAGTTCGCAAGTGCCGGTCGGCCAGCTCCTGAAATTACGAAAATTTTGCAACCAAAGTCGTCTTGAAAGCTAAGTACCCTGTTGGGGAAACTTTTCTTGCCTCAGACCGATGTCAGACAAAGTTAATAATTGTATTTCATGTGGGAAGCAAATACCGCATAAGGATTTCCATTCCCTCTGTATTCCTTGTTCAGGCCCAGACCACGACGTCTCGGTCTGTCGTTTTTGTGCTACATTCAACAAACGCACCATTAAGCGTCGGGCGGAGTTCGCCCAGCATTATTTTGGCAAAAAATTTAACTATATTATGTCGTCGGATACTCCGACTCCAGTTTTGTCTAAAAAACGCAAAGATAAGGACCGACACATGAGGTCCGCGGCCCCTACCGTCACCACGCCAAAGCCGACTACACGTGGTCCAGTTCTCAGCGAGGCGCCTACGCAGCCGCTGACTACCGACGACACTACATTGGCGGTGTCTCCTGTGCCCGAGGTCGCAGGCTCCACGGCCCACACCCCGACGACAGATACCGAAGCCACTTTTGGCGGTGAATCTCAAAATGTGGACAGGTCTACCTCCTCTCAAGGTGTCTTCAGACCTTCCTCTTCCTTTTCCATCAAGGCTTTCACTAAGTCTAAAGCAGCCATGCATTCTAAGAGACAAGCTACACAGGGCCCATCTCCAGGCCCCATGCCTAAAAAACAGATGCTTAAGATGGCTTAGGATCTAATTACTCTTATCAGGGGTTCTCAACCCCCCCCCCCCCAGACAAAAGGCTCAGAGTGGAGGAAGAATCCCCCTCCTCTGATCAGGGCTCCATTATATCAGAGCACTCTGATGAACAGGAACATTCTTACTCCCCTTTTGAAGACTCTGATACAGAGGAGTCCATTCCCTCTGTATCCCCCCCAGAGGATTACTCATTTGGGGAAACTTTGCATACCTTAAGGGAACACTTCCACTGGGAAGGCCAAGATTATTTAGATTCCAAGAAAAGGCTTAGGGAATTTCTCTTGCTGCCTCAGCACAGGCCTCTAGCTATACCTCCTGTCTTGGACATACTAGATGATGTGTACTCGGAGGCCTGCCTTAACCCGGATTCTCTACCTCCAGCTCCAGTTAAGCCTGACGGGTACTACAGGGTTCCTGACTCACACCAATTTCTATATAAAAGCCATGCTGCTGACCCAGAAACTATCTCACAGGGCCCCAAGGGAATTAGGGCCTCCACTGCTAAAAATCCATTACCTTCTGAGAGAGATTCCAGATCCTTAGAAAGGTGGGGAAAAAAGGTATATGCCTCGGCCACCTTAACCATGAGGGCATTAAACTGTCAGTTCCATATGCTAAAGTACCAACAGTTTTTGTTATCACAATTGAGAAGTAAAATGTCACAACCTGAACAACCAGACTTGAAGGAGTTGCAGGATTTGATGCATAGTGCAGAACAAGTGGGTAAACATACCTTACAATGTGGTTTTGATGCTCTAGAGGCCTCATGTAGAGCTGCTGTTACAGGATCAGTCATACGTAGACATGCCTGGCTCAAGGAACAAACCTTACCAGATCATGTCAAAGCTAAATTACTAGATGCCCCTCTACAAAAGGATGTATTATTTGGTGCAAATGCTGAGGAGGTATTAAGGAAAATGGAGGAAAAGGCGAAATCAATGCAAACAGTGAAAGGTTTTCTACAGGTACAACCCCCACGTTTCAGTAGAAATTGGCCTTCCAAAAATTGGTCCTTTCCAGCCACGGACAGACCCCAAAGAGGTAGATACAGGCGGCCAAGGGGCAGAGGGCAATCCCAAGGATCGTTTAGAGGCAGACGATGGCAAGCTCCTACACAAAGAAGTGGTGAGGATAACTCGCAACCATTCAGGAAGCAAGCCCAATGACTTTCCCCTTTGCATGCCAAGCAAGACTCAAATGGCAGCACCATTAGGCGGAAAACTGGCATTATTTTCAAAAAATTGGCATATTGTCACAAAAGACAAATGGATCCTGGATATTATAAACAGAGGCTACAGATTCCATTTTCACACCCTTCCAAAAATGAGAGGCATGCCAAACCTGCCACACAATCAGAGGGCAGAGGCACAAAGACAAATTTCAGATCTCATAGACATGAAAGCTATTCAAGAGGTACCTACGCACGAACAAGGTCAAGGTTTTTATTCCAGACTATTCCTGGTACCAAGGAAGGGTAAAGATTGGAGACCTATTTTGGACCTATCCATCCTAAACACATTTCTACTCGTACCAAAATTCAAGATGCTCATTCTACAGCAGCTTCTTCCCATGCTGGGCAAGGAGTCTTGGCTGGTAACATTGGACCTCAAGGAGGCATACCTGCATGTCCCAATCAGACAAAATTGCAGAAGATACCTCAGATTTCTTGCAGGTTCAACCCATTATCAATTCTCTGCATTGCCCTTTGGCTTATCTACTGCACCCAGAGTATTCACGAAATGCCTGGTATCAGTAATTGCCTACTGCAGACTTCAAGGGATACAAATATACCCCTATTTGGACGACTGCCTGATCCAAGCGGACAGCAAGCACATTCTACTGAAACATCTGGCTTATGTAATAATGTTGTTGAATTCTCTGGGATACACAGTCAACAAAAAGAAATCAAGTCTAATACCCTCTCGGTAAATAATTTTCCTGGGTGCCAACTTGGACACAAACACCCAGATGGCCTACCTCACGCCAGAGAAGCAGGGGCAACTAACTCAATACTTCAGAACACTAGCAAATTGCACCAGGCTGACTGCAAGGAAAATCCTGCAGGCACTGGGATTCATGGCATTTTGCATCTTACTAATCCCATGTGCAAAGCTGCATATGAGGAAACTTCAATGGTACCTGAAAAACCTATGGTCTCAACACAGCCACAGTTTGGAAACAATAATACCACTAATTCCATGTCTTCAAAAGGAATTTCTGTGGTGGGCTCAAGCATGCCAAACAAACACAGGTCTCACATTCAGCAAGCCTCAAGCAAATCAAGTCATCACAACAGACGCCTTGGACTACGCCTGGGGGACGCACATAACAGATCGGTGCATTCAGGGCAAATGGTCCCAAAAAGAAAAGCACCTACACATCAATCAAAAGGAAATGCTAGCAGTAATAAATGCTATTATAGCCTTCAAAGACCTTCTGCAACCAGGTCAACTATTGATAAGGGCGGACAACACCACAGTAATGTGGTACATAAACAAACAGGGAGGAACCCATTCATACCCCTATGCAGACTGGCCATGTCACTTTGGAACATGGCCCTGGACTTACAAATCGAACTTCAAGCACAGTATTTGCCAGGCAAGGAAAACACGCTGGCAGACAACCTAAGCAGAAGTATGACTGATCCACACGAATGGAAGTTGCATCCTCAAGTTTTTACAGAGATAATTTAAGCATGGGGAAGGCCAGGCATAGATCTCTTTGCCTCCCACAAAAATCACCAATTGACAAAATTCTGCTCAAGGATTTTTAATCCAAAGGCCTGGAGAGTGGACGCTCTCTCTTTCATTTGGACATCAATGACAGTTTATGCCTTCCCACCTCTTCCTCTGCTGCCCAAAGTTCTATTAAAAAACAGAGCAGACAGACCAAAGATGATTCTCATTGCTCCAGACTGGCCAAGACAACACTGGTACCCACTCCTGAGGAGCCTGATGCATTCCCCACCATGGATCCTGCCTCTAATGCCTCTTCTTCTGATCCAGCACAGCTTCAAAACTCTTCACAGTCAGCTAAAAACACTCAGTCTAGCCGCATGGAAGATTCCTTAGCGTCACAACAGACTCTACTCTCCAAGGAGGTGCAGGATGTCATTTTGGAGGCCAGAAGGCTGTCTACTAGAAAAGCTTACTCCGCAAAATGGAAACGGTTTTGTGTCTGGAATGAGAGAAAGGGCCAGGATCCTGGAAAACTGAATTTACCTCAAATATTACAGTATCTAACTGAGCTGTTAAGCAGTGGACTTTCATTCTCCTCCATCAAAATCCATGCCTCAGCCTTTTCTGCAGAATACAACACTGATCCACCCTTATTCTCTCACCCCCTCTTAAGACAGTTCCTCAGAGGGGCTAAGAATCTAAAACCCCCAAGGAAACAACCAATACCTGCATGGGATCTCAATTTCATTCTAGAAAAGCTGACCTTGCCTCCTTTTGAGCCAGCTGCCTCATCAGATTTGCAATATTTGTCTTGGAAAACAGCTTTCCTTCTGGCTATTACCTCAGCTCGTAGGGTTTCAGAACTACAAGCTCTCATGGCTGTGCAGCCTTTCATCATCTTCCATCAGGACAGAGTTTCCTTACGAACCAACCCGTCCTTTATGCCAAAAGTGGTATCCAGTGTAGCTTTGAATCAGGCTATACACTTACCTACTTTTTATCCTAATCCTCAAAACAAAGGGGAGAGATTACTACATTCCTTGGACATCCACAGACAACTGCGTTACTATTTGGACAGAACAAAGCCTTTCAGAAAATCAGAACAGCTCTTTGTGTCCCATGCTATAGGAGCTCAAGGAAAGCCAATTTCCAAACAGACTATCTCAAAATGGATAGCCCACTGCATACGCTTTTGCTATTCTTTTCATGGCAAAACTGTACCTACAGGCATCAGATCTCACTCCACAAGGGCCACGGCTACCTCTGCAGCTTTTCTCAGAGGAGATCCTACCAAAGATATTTTGGAAGCAGCCACTTGGAGTTCTGTGCATACCTTCTCCAAGCACTACCACCTTCCATTATACTCCAAATCTAGAGCGGGCTTTGCCACTGCAGTCTTGCAGGGCATTCTGGCTCCTCCTAGTTCCACCTAGTGCCTACCACCCATTTCTTAGCTTTGGGATTCTACCCATCTGTTATGAATGCAGCTGTATGCACGATGAACATAGTACAGTTTTGTACCTACCATAAATGTAGATGTTCGAGTGCTAATACAGCTGCAGTCCAGGTTTCCCTCCCTCCTTCCCCTCTTGGGACAGGCCTATTGGTTAGTACCTCCTCATGCAACCTGATTGGGGTATTCATTCTTGATGTATTTGCTTGCACTACTGTATTTTGATTATATTGCATTGCTTTATCACACAAATTTATGTATTGCCTTCCTTCTGGGGGCACCTGACATCTGGGGCAAGAAAAACTGAAGAAAATGGTGTCGGCTGGTTCTTTTATACCCCTGGCGCACTGACGTCAGGGAAGAAGCGACGACAACTGACGCCGGACCTAGACTTTGGAATTCGGCCGACCGAGGACCCGCCTGACGGCAGGAGAACCCATCTGTTATGACTGCAGCTGTATTAGCACTCGAACATCTACATTTATGGTAGGTACAAAACTGTACTTTCTTCGTGTTTCATTGTTGCAGTCATAACCAGTTATCCCTGCTGTGGTAGTCTTCGGCTGGCCCGAATACCAGAGTCAGTGTTTTTCTGCGTCGCCTGTTGACTGTCATCAGGTTGTCAGTGCTATAAAGCAAGGCAGCTGACGCCATTACATCAGTCTTTCTTGCCATGGAGCCCGTAGCAGAAGCAGTCGCAAGTGTGCCAGTCAGTCGCTACCAGTGCTCGAATTACACCTGATAATGTCTAAAGATAGGTACCCTGTCAGGATCCTTTTTTCTTGCACTAACCGATGTCCGAAAAAGTTAACAATTGTCTCACCTGTGGAAAGCAGATCCCACACTGAGACTTCCATTTATACTGCGTCACTTGTTTAGAACCAGACCATGACGTACCCCGTTGTCGGTTCTGTGCTCTCTTTAACGCGAGAACCACTCGTTGTAGGGCTCTTATTTTAGACAAGTATTTTCATCTTCCATCTTCGCATTCCGAAATGGCATCCATTTGCCAACAATCCGTAGACATTCCGAAAAAACGTAGAGATAAAGATAGACCACACAAGGCTAAGCCTTCCAATGACACTACTGTCAGTGAGGTGCTTTGGCAGCCCCTGATGCCTGATACAGTATCTATGCAGGCCACTACCGAGACCCTTTCGGAGTCCAGTATGCCACAGAAAGCTTCTTCGTCTTCTGAGCCTTTGGTTTTCTCTGCCTCAGTTGGGTCTTGAGCTGTGACTCAGGCACAGGCTTCCAAGGAGGCCTTTTGCACTACCAATTCTAGACAAAAAACGTTTTCTCATCTGGACTACCATTTCTCTCAGACCGATGGATACTCTTAGGCCTAGAAGCCAGGCCACTCCTAGAAAATCTACCTGTAGCCACCATCTTACTTCTGCTCCACTACCCCAAGCCCAAATGCTTAAGATGACGGAGGATCTTATCTCCTTTATCAGAGGTGGTCAGGCCACAACTTCTAAAAGGAAGAGGCACCCTTCTCCTGAACTACTGATAGAGCAGGATTCTGTGGAATCTGATTATTCAGATTTTGAAGAGGAAAAACAACCTCTGACTGTTTGAGGATTCAGATGCAGAGGAATCCATTCCTTCTGCCTCACTACCAGAAGACCTTTCCTTTGGGGAAACCCTTCACACCCTCAGGGAACATTTCCACTAGGAATTTTAGGACTTCCCTCAATCTAAGAAAAGACTAAGAGTTTCTAGACCTACCCCAGTACAAGACCCATGGGTATCTCCCCTATCTCAGAAGTGGTGGATGATGTTTTCCATGTATCCAGCTTAGCCCCGAATGCCTTCCCACCTGCTCCCAGTAAACCGTAGCAGAAGCAGTCGCAAGTGTGCCAGTCAGTCGCTACCAGTATTGCAGAGTACCAGATTCTCACAAATACCTGTACAGAAATCCTGCTGCATACCCAGAGGTCATTACACAGGGACCTAAAGGAGCTAAGGTTTGTTCTGCAAAGAATCCTATTCCTTCTGACAAGGATTCCAGAGCTCTTGATAGATGGAGTAAAAAAGTATGCACCTCTGCAACCTTAGCTGTCAGAGCACTCAACTGTCAGTTCCATATGTTAAAATATCAACAACACATTTTGGAGCTATTAAAGCAAAATATTTCTGCCTTTATTGACTGTGCCAGTTCGAAAGATGAAAGATTTACTGCACTCTACTTGTCAAGTGGCCAAGTACTCATTACACTGTGGATATGACGCCCCTGAAACCTCAAGAAGCGCAGCAGTGTCAGGATCTGTCATTAGGAGACATGCATGGTTGAAGGACCAACCTCTCCCTGATCATGTCAAGTCTAAATTAATTGATGCATACTTGGATAAGGACAGCTTGTTTGAAGTAAAAGCAGAAGAGGTGCTTAAAAAGATGGAAGACAAAGCAAAATCTATGCAAACAGTAAAAGGTTTCTTTCAGGTTCAACCTCCTAGGTTCAGCAGGAATTTTCCTTCTAAGCACTGGTCCTTTCCTGCACTTAGCAGACATGGGCAAGGTAAGCCCTGCAGGGACAGACCACACAGGCCCCTTTTCCCAGGGACAGCAGAGAACCAAACAGTGGATTACTTCCACCCCAAAGGCAAGGAGTTCTAAGCCATCCTTCTATAGCAAAAACTCTCAAAGACTCTGTATGCCCCCTCTGCCCTGCTTTCACTCCCCGAAGGCTAGGAGGAAGGCTCTCACTCTGCAAAGAAAATTGGCTTTCTGTAACAAAGGACCAAAGGGTCTTAAAGAATTTTTAAGGGATACAAATTCTCTTTCAATGAACTCCCAATTCCAAGAGGGTACCCAGATTTACTTCCACATAAGTGGGCAGAGGCATTGAAGCAAGTCCAAACTCTCATACCCCAGGGGGCAGTAGAACCTGTTCCCGCAGATCAAACAGGCAAAGGCTTTTATTCCAGGCTATTCCTTGTTCCCAGAAAGGACACTTGTGTCCCATCCTGGATCTATCCATTCTGAACACCTCCCTGGTGGTCCCCAAATTCAAAATGTTAACCTTGCAGCAGCTGCTGCCTGTGCTGACAAAAAATGCCTGGCTAGTGATACAAGACCTAAAAGATGCCTACCTCCACATCCCCATAAGGGAACCCTGCAGGAAAATCCTGCGCTTCAGAGCAGGCTCACAAGACACTCAGTTCTCTGTGCGACCCTTTGGCTTATCTACTGCTCCCAGGGTATTCACCAAATGCTTAGCCCCAGCCATAGCATTTTGTAGACAGAGAAATAACAGACTTACCCTTATCTGGATGGACTGCCTCATTCAGACGTGATGCAAAGAAAAGCTGCTCCAGGATCTCTTCTTTGTCAAAACCCTCCTAACTTCCTTAGGATTCACCATCAACGAGAAGAAATCAAAGCAAACACCCCCACAGGAGGATCATTTTCTTAGGAGCACTGCTGGACAGAGCATCCCAAATGACCTTCCTATCTTCAGCAAAGCAGAGCTTCCTGCCTCTCTTCTTTACACAGCTGGCTTCCAGAAGTCACCTTACGGTGAGGAGGTTCCTGCAAGCCTTGGGGTACATGGCATTTTGGATCCTTTCTAATTCCTTTGGCCAGGCTCCACATGAGAAAACTTCAGTGGTATCTAAAGAACCTTTTGTGTCAGCACTCTGTCAGCCTCTAGAGATCTCTCTCCCTCTGATCCCCTGTATAAGGGCCGAGTTTCTCTGGTGGGCAAAGGCCTGTGCCAAGAAAAAGGGTCTTCCCTTCATCCTCTGCCCTACTGGGCAGACCATTACCACCTATGCCTCAGACATTGCTTGGGGCACTCACCTAGCAGGCAGGTGCACCCAAGGTCTTTAGGATGCCCAGCACACCTTCCCTTACACATCAACTAGAAGGAAATGATGGCAGTACAAAAGGCTCTGACATCCTCCATACCCCATCTTAGGCCAGGGGGTTCTCCTTATCAAAACAGACAACACCACAGTAATGTGGTACATCAACTAACAGGGAGGGACCCAATCTTAACCTCTGTGCAGGCTAGCCATGAACCTCTGGCTGACAGCCTCCTCCATGGGATTGCACCTAATAGCCCAATACCTACCAGGGAACGACAACACCCTGGCAGACCACTTAAGCAGAAACTTACTGGACCCCCACGAATGGCAGCTCCACAGAAAAATCTTTTTGCAAATCACTCGGGAGAGGGGAACTCCGGAGGCAGATCTCTTTGCTTCGCACATCAACCACCAGCTAAAGAAATTCTGTACCAGGGAGTATCACCACCTAGCATGGAAGGTGGATGCCTTGACCTTCTCTTGGAACTCCCCCTTTGTGTATGCATTCCCTCCTCTGCCTCTTATTCCCAAGGTACTGATCAAGATAAGGGAGGAGAGACCTAAGGCCATCCTCATTGCTCCAGATTGGCCCAGACAGCATTGGTACCCCTTACTGCGCAGCCTGACATCACAGCCTCCCAGGCACCTTCCCTTGATCTCAGACCTCTTGACTCAGGTGGGGGGGGTGCTGCACCCAGACTTGCAGACTCTCAAACTGTTAGCATGGCTAATACTCTAAAAGAAAACAAAGGGGCCCCTGTTAAGCAAACAGGTTCTAGACATTATCACAGAGGCCAGAAGGCCCACCACCAGAAAATCTTACGCAGAAAAATGGAAAAGATTCTGCACCTGGAGCCAGTCCAGAGGGGGCAGTTCCTCACAACCTTCCGTCCCTCTTATCCTGGACTATCTAGCAGAGTTACTCAATAGTGGCCTCTCCTTCTCTTCTATTAAAATCCATGCCACAGCCATTTCAGCTCATTTGGATACAGACCAGCCCCTGTTCTCACATCCTTTAATTGAACAATTCCTCAGAGGGGCTTCTAATATCAGACCTCCCAGAAGGCCACCCACGGCAGCCTGGTACCTGAATTATGTTTTGGAAAAACTAACCTTACCACCCTTCGAACCTGCTGCTTCAGCAGAACTGAAATATCTCTCCTGGAGGACTGCTTTCCTACTAGCTTTCACCTCAGCCACAAGGGTTTTAGAACTTCAGGCACTGATGGCCATTGATACTTTCGTCATTTACCATGCAGACAGGGTCTCCCTGAGGACTAAACCCATCCTTTATGCCCAAGGTGGCATCTAATGTGACTCTCATCCAGGCCATACATCTACCCACCTTCTTCCCTAACCCTCAAAAGAAGGGGGAAAGAATTCTGCACTCACTAGACGTGAACAGATGGCTCAGATACTACCTGGACCGTACTATACCCTTCAGGAAAACAGACCAACTTCTTGTCAGCTTTGCCCCGGGGGCAGAGGGGAAGCCCAGTTCCACGCAAACAATTTCCAAATGGATATCCCACTGTATCCATTTCTGCTGCAGATTACATGGGAAACCTCCCCCTAAGTCTATTCATACTCATTCCACTAGGGCAGCCTGCAATTCTACAACATTCCTCAGAGGAGTTCTGACCAGAGACATCTTGGAAGCTGCCACCTGGACTTCTGTCCATACCTTTACAAAGCATTACTACCTACCTCTTTTCTCTATGGCTAAGGTAGGGTTTGCCTCTGCAGGGCATGCTTACCCATGCCTTGTGAGAAGCTTGGGTGAAGATAGATGAAAGCTGCCAGCCTAGCCATATAGAATTTTGGAGATAATTCTGTCATTTGTAAATATTAATGTAAACCATAGGCTTGTGTCTCAAATGGTAAAAATAGTGTTACATGTGGAAATGGAAAAATGTAACAGTGCACTCTACTTACCAAGTAAAGCATGTTGTGAACCTTTGATGTTAAAACTCTGAGCCAGTCTAGAATAAGGCATCCTGCCTATTGTTTTAAGGCCAGAGTTAATGGCCATAATTTACATGCATAAATGTCCTTTGTTGCTTTGGTTTCTGCCCAGAGGTGAAGAATGTAAATGTAGTTTATGTTAGCTTGGTAACCCAGGGAAGTGTGAAGAATGATGTAATGTGAACCAGGAATGTGATTTTAAAAACAGAGAGAATCGGAGAGCATTAAGCATTTTTGTCTTGACTGTCCAGCTCATCAGCACTGTCTTGCTCTTATGTAAGTTATCTTAGACTTGTGTTTTCTCTTAGAAACCGCTAGAAACTAGAAAGATTAGACTGTGTTTTTCTGTGGTGTCAGAACTGTACTACTGAATTATTATAAGTATTTCTTTGTGATCTCTGAACTCTTGACTAGCACTGTGTAGTAAAAAGTATTGTCCTGTGTTTTGACAATTTATTAAATATTTTTAAACCCCTTCAACTGTGGCTGTTTTTGTGGAGCTAATTTAAGCTCTTTAGAGTACTTGCATGCTTTTGGTAAAATTGTACAAAGCCACTCCTATAGCTTTAGCCTAGGGCTATCCTTGCCAATTGGATAATAATATTGCACAGTAATAATTGGACAGCCTTTTAAGGGCTTTTGAGTAGCTGATAAGTATTAGTGGGTGGTGGCAGGTGGTATTACCGTGTAGTCTGGGAAAAAAAGGGCACAGCTGGAGAACATGTGCCAGCCTTCCCCAGGAGTGTCTGTGTGGTTGTATAAACTCTTCTCAGAGTGTGTGTGTACGTGTGTGTCCACTACTTGGGCAGGGACACGAAGCACTGGTTGGACAGAGAGGGTGCAGGAGGTTTCAGCTTGCCCACTAGGCTGAGATCTGGACCCTATAGCTGTGCCAGTGGGGAGTCTTATTGGGGACATGGAGAGCAAGGGAGCGACCAGCCTTGGACTGACTGTGATCTCTGTGTGCTGTTAAGGGAAATTGCACTTTTACTGTGTGTATTTGTTATTCTTTCCACTCCTGTATGAGACGCCCCGCGCTGGTGTTAGTGGTGAGGATTGAGGCTCCTTGATTGCTGGGCAAGGGCATGGGCGTCACACCTAGGTTTCTAACAGATCCTTCCACCCATCTTGTCAGCTCTGGAAATCCTCCCACAGGTGATGACTACAACAGTGAAACCCGAAGAACATAGTACAGTTGTTTGCACTTACCATAAATGTAGATGTTCGAGTGTATTTGCTGTTGCAGTCCTGGTTTCCCTCTTTCCTTCTCCCTTATGTCCTCTTTCCTTATGGAGAAATAAGCTTCTTATGGTGGCGCTTAGCCACCAGGACCACTTTACCATATTTCCTTGGGTTTCTGACTGGTTAGGGCAAGAAGAACTGATGTAATGGCATCGGCTGCCTTGCTTTATAGCACTGACGCCCTGATGTCAGTCAACAAGCGACAGCAGCCGACACAGAAAAACATTGACTCTGGTATTCGGGCCGACCGAGGGCTACCACAGCAGGGATAACCCACAGATGATGACTGTGACAGTGAATACACTCTAACATCTACATTTATGGTAAGTGTACACAACTGTACTTTATCCAGCTACAGACAGAAAAGTAACTAAATTTACAGGCATTTGTTCAGGGTTTTCTTTTGTAGTCTGAGGAATTGATTTTGAAAGGGTCTGTCAGTGAAGTGACAGTTTTAACACCTCTGCAGTAGTGTAGGGGGAGGGGACTCTCAATTCCTCCTGATCTACAAAATAAAACACTAAACAAAGACCTGTAGTGTAGTTTCTTTTCTGGCTGTAGCTGGATAACTTCTAAATATAGTGTAAACCAAGGTCTGAGCCAAACATAAATGAGGGTGACCAGAGACGGAAAGAAGCAGTCCTTTTACCGAAGGCAAAGAAAATAACAGTGACCCTCCCAAATCCCATTATATGTCAATGGCATGGGAATTCAAAGATGTTCTTTTATACCCCTGCACACTGACGTCAGGGAGGAGGCGACAGCAACCGACGCCGGACCTAGACTTTGGAATTCAGGCTGACTGCGGGTAGCCTGCCAGCAGGATAACCCAATTGTAATGACTGCAACAGTGAATACACTCGAACATCTACATTTATGGTAAGTACACAACTGTACTTTACTTCCTTATGTCTGGCATGAGTCATACAAAGTATTACGTGAAAGAGAAAGGGTTGAGGGAGTTCATGTTGATACATTGAGCCCCATTGGTAGCTGTGTTGTGGAAAACAGGCTAAAATTGCAAATAAAGCACTTAGAGTGATTTTGAGGTGTTAAAATAGGTCAGGAAACAAAGATTGATTGAAAAAAAAAACAGTTTTTATTTAGTTCTAGGGTGGAGTTTTCCTTTAATAGCTCTCATAATCTTACCACCACATCTATCAAAAATCTCCAACAGCTCCTTATGAAAATCAGATCCTCCTTTAACATTATTTGGTTACTTTCATTCCTATAAACCTTTAGGGACAATATTCATTTTGATGCACTCCTTTAAATATGTTTTCTAGGTCCATAGTTTTGTACTATAACAAAAAAAATATAATTTATCTAAATTATCTGCATAGGTGTCACCAGAATTATTAGTAGCATTATGTTCTGAAAAGTCAAACGCAAACTTCTTATTTATTCATGTTCCAAAATCATCTTTCCCATTGAATGCATTTAAAGTACAACTCACCTTGTCTACTAATAGTAGAGTGTCCGTCTCATTCAGTGTTTTGCCCTTTCTGGTGCTCACTGTCTCCACTAAAAGTACGATCAGAGCTGCTGTTAAAAATACTTGGAAAATTGTCCAAATCCCTTTCCCTTAGGGAGCCACCTCACTTGTTGAAATGATCTTTTATCCTGCTTATTTAAGCATTTGTTTTTTACATTGTTTGTTAGTGTTGAACCTTTTGCTGTCATGTTTCAGAGTCCTTTCATTTTATTTTTTTTTTACATTTAAAAGTTAATGGCTTGCAGATTATTTACGTAAATTGATTTATTAATTTTCAGGTGGTTGGGGGGCAACAATATAAAGGGACTGATTTAACTGTGATTGTGCATCTGATGAAGTCTTAATTATTTTGACAAAAACGCGCTGAGCAAGTTAAGTGTTAATGTGGGTTTTGTAATGTGTCTGTGGACTTTGGATTTTGAATAAAGTGTGGCTTTTGGAACCTGGCTTGTATGGATATCCTTGCAAGTGCCTGTCTTGTTTGTTTTTTTCGTTTGTTAGTCTTTCATTCTGGTCAGATAACCATTAATTCTTTTTCTGTATCTTAAAAGGACAAAAATGGAAGTGTTGATTAGACGAGATGAGTTTTCAAAAGGTGGAATTTATTATTTTGAACAGTGGGTCTCCGCAGAGAATACCCATCCACAGTTTGGTATAAATGTATATCATATTACTTTTTCTTCCAAATGTTGATACTGTCTACTGCTTACTGATGCTTTTACAGTTGTACTGATAATTTCTTGCTGTGAAGATGTTCTTCATGTTTCACTGTTGCAGTCATTACATTTGGGTAATCTGCTGGCAGGTTGCCTTTAGTCAGCCGGAATTCCAAAGTCTTGGGTCCTGCGTCGGTTGCTGTCTCCTCTTCTATGACGTCAGGTCGTCAGGGGTATAAAACAAGCAGCCAACGCCATTTTCTTTAGTCTTAATTGCCGCGCGGTTCCCGAAGCAGAAGCATTTCGCAAGTGCCGGTCGGCCGACTCCTGAAATATTCGAATTTGAGTTTCAGAACCAAAGTCTTCACTAAAGCTAAGTACCCCACTGGGGAAATTATTTTCTTGCTCCATACCAATGTCAGAAAAAGTTAATAATTGTATTACTTGTGGGAAGCAAATACCTCATAAGGATTTCCATTTATACTGTATTCCTTGCCTAGGCCCTGATCACAACGTGCCTGGCTGTCGGTTTGTGCTAGATTTAACCAACGCACTATTATGCGTCGGTATATTTTTGCCTCAAAGTATTTTGGAAACAGATTTAACTACCCAGAAGTGTCGTCGGATAGCAATCTGACTACCGGAGTACATAAAAAAACGCAAAGAAAAGGACAGAGACAGAGAGCTGAGGTCCAAAACTGATGATGAAGCTTCTCCTAAGCCAGTCGCCGGTTCGCTGGTACTCAGTGAGGCACATTCGTAGCCCCTGATACCTGCTACTTTCGAGTTGCAGGCCCTTACCGAGTCCCAGGTGGAGTCTGGCACGCCGCTAGATACTCAAAGTATTGGACCCACGGATGCATCCGGAGCCATTGAGCAGGCACCGGCTTCTGAGGGTGTATTCAGGCCTCAACATTTTTATATCAAACTGACGACAGCTGCAAAACCAAAGACAAGAGCAACTTCTAAAGCTACAAAACCGACGCATGAGTCACGTGCACAGGCCACTATGCCTAAAAAGCAGATGATCAAAATTGCCGAAGACCTTATTACCTTGATCAGGGGTTCCCATCCCCCTTCTGATAAGAGGCCTAGGAAAGACACTGACTATGAATCTACAGATCAGGTTTCTATTTCTTCTGATTCCTCTTCTGCTCAGGAATTATCTATACCTCCCTATGAGGATTCTGATGCAGAGGAGTCTATCCCATCTGCATCACCTCCTGTGGATTATTCATTTGGAGAAACCTTGCATACTTTGAGGGAGCATTTTCACTGGGAGAGTCAAGATTTCTCGGAATCAAAAAAGAGGCTCAGGGATTTCCTTCTCCCTCAGCACAGGCCTTTAGCCATACCCCCTGTTTTAGACATTGTGGATGATGCGTTTTCATAGTCAAGCTTGACCCCGGACTCCTTACCTCCGGCTCCCAGCAAGACTGACAGATATTACAGGGTCCCTGACTCTCACAAATTTTTGTTTAGAAACCCTGCTGCTGATCCTGAAACTATTTCACAGGGTCCAAAGGGAGTTAAGGCCTCAACAGCAAAAATTCCTTCCTCCTCTGACAGAGATTCAAGGGCATTGGATAGATGGGGAAAGAAGGTTTATACATCTGCAACCTTGGCTATTAGGGCCTTAAACTGCCAGTTTCATATACTCAAGTATCAACAAGATATTATGGGATTGCTGAAACAGAAAATGATGATTTCTGAATGTGCAGAAAATAAAGAAATGCAGGAATTATTGCATGCAGTTGAGCAAGTTGGAAAGCATACTTTGCAATGTGGTTTTGATTCCTTAGAGGCCTCCTGCAGGGCCGCAGTTACTGGATCTGTGATTAGGAGGCATGCCTGGCTAAAAGAGCATAATTTGCCTGATCATGTTAAAGCTAAATTACTGGATGCACCTTTGCAGCATGATACTCTGTTTGGTATTAAGGCAGAAGAGGTTTTAAAGAAAATGGAAGACAAGGCTAAGTCTATGCAAACTGTAAAAGACTTCTTACAAGTGCAGCCACCAAGATTCAGTAGACATACTGGCCTACAAAAAATTGGTCCTTTCCTGTGTCAGACGGAGTTCAAAGGGGCAAATCCAGATGCCCAAAGGGTTCCAGATACCAGGCACAAGATTCTTACAGGTCAAAGCAGTGGGGTGCTTCTACCTCCAAATCTGGAGGAGATAAAGCGCAAACCTACAGAAAACAGTCCCAGTGACTTCCCTCTGCCTTCACCAAGCACTTATCTTTTGGCAGCACCCTTTGGGGGAAAATTAGCACTTTTTGCTCAAAATTGGCAGTTAATAACCCAGGACAAGTGGGTACTAAACATAGTATCACAGGGATACAGATTCCTTTTCCATACTCTGCCAATGGCAAACGGTTGGCAGGATCTGCCAAAAAGTAAATGGGCAGAGGCACAGAAACAGGTTACATCCCTCATAGATATGGGGGCCATTCAGCCAGTACCAGAACAGGAAAAAGGACAGGGTTTTTACTCAGGATTGTTCTTGGTACCTAGAAAGGACAAGGCCTGGCGGCCAATACTGGATTTATCAATTTTGAACACATACCTGGACATTCCAAAATTCAAAATGCTGACTTTGCAGCAGCTTCTGCCCATGGTGGGCAAGAATGCTTGGCTGGTGACATTAGACCTAAAAGAGGCATACCTGCATGTCCCAATAAGGGAATCGTGCAGAAGATACCTCAGATTCAAGGCTGGCTTAATGCATTACCAATTCTCTGCACTGCCCTTTGGCTTATCTACTGCGCCCAGGGTCTTTACCAAGTGCCTGGCACCAGTAATTGCTTTTTGCAGACAAAGAAGTATATAAATATATCCTTACTTGGACGACAGTCTCATTCAAGCAGACGAAAAGGACATTCTTCTTCAAAACCTGGTGTTTGTTTAAAGGCTTCTAACATGCCTAGGGTACACAATAAACGAAAAGAAATCACTACTGGTACCCACTCAAAAGATAACATTCCTGGTTGCAAGCTTGAATACAACTGCCCAGATGGCTTACCTCACACCAGACAAACAAAGACAACTGACTACTTACTTCAAACTGATGGCAACAAAAACCCAGTTATCTGCAAGACGAAATCTGCAGGCTTTGGGCTTCATGGCATCCTGCATCCTACTGATTCCATATGCAAGACTGCATATGAAGAAACTTCAATGGTACCTAAAAAGCTTATGGAATCAACATTGTCACAGTCTGGAAACAATGATTCCTCTCATTCCCTGCCTACAACAGGAGTTTCTATGGTTGGCAAAGGCATGTCACCAAAACATGGGACAGGCCTTCACTCTACCCCTGCCAGCCAAACCTTAACAGACGCATCAGGTTATGCATGGGGGGGCCCACATGGCGGGAAGATGCATTCAGGGCATATGGACCCCAAAAAAATGCATCTACATATCAACCAAAAAGAGATGCTAGCTGTTCAAAATGCCCTGACAGCCTTCAAGGACTTACTTCATCCAGGACAGCTACTGATAGACGGACAACACCACAGTTATGTGGTATATAAACAAGCAGGGGGGGCACGCACTCATACCCCCTTTGCAGAGTAGCCATGGTACTGTGGGAGACAGCTTTGACTTACCAAATACATCTTCAAGCTCAGTTCTGCCAGGAAAACAAAATACTCTGGCAAACGATTTAAGTAGAAACCTTATGGACCCTCATGAGTGGAAACTAGATCCACAAGTCTTCAGCATGATAACAAAGATATGGGGGAGCGCGGACATAGATCTATTTGCCTCTCCTCAAAATTATCAGTTGAATAGATTCTGCACAAGGACTTATCACAGACAAGCATAGAAAGTGGACGCCCTATCCTTCAGTTGGAAAAACCCATCAGTTTACGCCTTTCCTCCTCTGCCTCTTCTTCCCAGGGTCCTACTAAAAGTCAGTCAAGAGAAACCAAAGATAACAATTGCGCCGGACAGGCCCTGCCAGTACTGGTACCCAATCCTAAGGAACTTGTCTCAATACCCAGCTTGGATCTTACCTCAAAGACCTCAACTACAGTCCCAGCAAAACAATCAGATCCTGCACAATCAGCTTCAGACACTGAACCTGCAGCATGGCTGATCATATAGTTATACAAACACCACCTCTCAGTAAAGCTGTGATGGATGTCATTTTGGAAGCCAGAAGGCCTAGTACTAGGAAAATCTTTTGCTGATAAATGGAAGAGATTCTGTGCTTGGAATCGAGTACAAGGAACTGATACAGCAGAACCAAATATTCCTCAGATATTACAATAAGTGACTGAGATGCTTGACAAAGGCCTATCTTTCTCATCAGTTAAAATCCATGCCTCTGCCATTTCGGCTCATTACACTACAGAGCCACCATTCTTTTCTCATCCTTTACTAAAGCAGTATCTTAGAGGAGCCAAAAATTTAAGGCCTCCTAGAAGATCACCAATACCTGCATGGGACCTCAGTTATGTGTTGGAAAAGCTCACCCTGCCTCCATCTGAACCAGCTGCTACTACTGATATAAAGTTCTTATCATGGAAAACAGCTCTGCTACTAGCAATTACTTCAGCAAGAAGAGTCTCAGAGCTACAGGCCCTCATGGCTCTGGAGCCTTTTATCATTTTTTACCCAGACAGGGTGTCTCTGAGGACCAATCCTTCATTTATGCCTAAGGTGGTTTCCAGTGTGGCTCTTAACCAAACTATTCATTTGCCAACCTTTTATCCAAATCCGCAGAACAAGGGGGAGAGAATTCTGCATTCCTTGGACGTACACAGACAGCTAAGATTCTACTTGAGCAGGACTAAAGCTCTAAGAAAAACTGAGCAGTTAGTAGTGACATATGCTGCAGGATCAGAAGGAAAGGCTATTTCAAAGCAGACTATTTCAAAGTGGATAAACCACTGCATTCGTTTATGCTACTTACACCATGGCAAACCTGTGCCCAAGGGCATTAGGTCTCATTCCACCAGAGCTGCAGCTACTTCAGCAGCCTTTCTCAGAGGAGTACCAACCAAAGACATTCTAGAGGCTGCTACTTGGAGTTCTGTTCACACGTTTACAAAGCATTATCATTTGCTTCTCTACTCTAAGTCCAGGGCAGGCTTTGCCACTGCAGTTCTGCAGGGCCTTATAGCCGCACCTAATGCTGTTTAGCTCCAGCCTCCCATTCATAGCTTTGGGATTCTACCCAAATGTAATGACTGCAACAGTGAAACACTAAGAACATAGTACAGTTGTGTACACTTACCATAAATGTAGATGTTCGAGTGTATTCACTGTTGCAGTCCAGGTTACCCGCCCACCATCCCCCTTTCATTCTGGAGTTTCTTTCCTTCTCTATCTTCTACAATCTATGTGGTGTATTTGCTTGTAGATGAAGGTAAAGTTTGTATTGATGCATATATATATATATATATATATATATATACCTTTTATATATATGTTTTTGCTACCTTTTTGGGGGCACCTGACATCTGGGGCAAGAAAAACTAAAGAAAATGGCGTTGGCTGCTTGTTTTATACCCCTGACGTCATGGAAGACGAGACAGCAACCGACGCAGGACCCAAGACTTTGTAATCAGGCCGACTGAGGGCAACCTGCCAGCCAAATGTAATGACTGCAACAGTGAATGCACTCGAACATCTACATTTATGGTAAGTGTACACAACTGTACTTTCTGTAATGTGTGCCAGTGTCACTTCTTAGAACTTACTATGCTTTGTATCCTTCTGTGACATTTTCTGTTTATTCAGTTTTAATGAATTTCAGTAATTTTGTATGCCTTTCTTTAGAGCTTGTTTACATCTTGTTATATTGTACATTATTTCTTGAAGCTTTTCTCCCTGAGCTTCCACTGAAACTTGGCTTTGCACCCAGACAGACTTTCCCTGTAAACAAAAACAAATAAGTACATGTCTGCAAAAGAAGACGCTCATTACCTCAGTAGATCCTGCTGCAAGAATCTACCATAAAACATATGCAAAGATGTTGCGACAAAAGTCTTCCACAAAACTGGTGCTGCCATAAAATGTTCCAAGCAAAGGAAGTACTTGCAAACTTAAGATTTTTCCCTTGTCTCTGTAAAGAAAATGGGTTAAAGTTTTGTACAGATTCAGTATTCAAAGTGCCAATATTCTTCAAGTGCTATGTAGAAGCCAAAGGGTTGTAACACCCTTTGTAGTAAGGCAGGATTGCCGTCTGTTTTTATGCGACTGATCACAGGATACTGTGAAATGTGAGTTTGAATGCGTTTTTACTTAACCGATTTCCATGTGAATTTTGTGTGTCTGTGTGTGTGTGTGTGTGAGACTGAATGGTTAATCTTAATTTCCTCAACAAAAGAGACCTTCTGTATGGCACATTATTTGAAGGGTGGCATGCCTTTGGTAACCATTTGTGATTCTGAATAAAGCATTGATGTGAAGTTGTTCTATCTCGCCGTTTTGTCTTACATGTGGGTTCGGAGCCGATCCCTCGGCTCCGAGTCGGCCGCTTTTCAAGCTCAGACTCTCAGAGAAGCTCGAGACCTAGTGTATATCCCATGATGCTCTACTGTAAATCCCCAGATCTAGTTTGCTGCTGCAACGGATCTACAGCTCGTTGGAGGAAGCTCGGGCCAGTGATTTATTTTTTCTGTATAGAGAATTTTTGTGGATAATTTTATCTTTATATGGTTAAAATAGATGTGATTTTTCTACAGTATTAGGGTTTAGTTAGTTTGTTTAGATCTAGTGAAATTTTTGAAGTTTTTTTCTCTCTAAGGTTTTTCTAGGCCTCTCATCTGTTTGGGCGTGACAGGGCTCTGTCAGCTCTTGTGTGTGTGTGTGCGCGCACTTCTTTCTTCTGTCACCTTTAAATAACCTTAGATATATATATATATATATATATATATATATATATATATATATATATATATATACATATATCCTGTAGAGTGCTTAGTTCATAGTTAATAGCTATAATAGTTAAAATTTAGATACTTAGATAACTGGTGTGTTATTATTTCTTTGGCTTAATATTGAGATTCAGGGACCTGAATTTATGTTGTTCAAGATGTCAGAAAAACAAAAGTCCGGATTTAAAAGGTGTGAGTGTGGTCAAAAAATGTCTGTTACAGACAACCACTCCACCTGCGTGTACTGTTTGGGTTCTGTTCATTTGCAGGTGGTGTGCTCTATCTGCCACTTCTTTAGCACTAGGGTTCTTTTGGAAAGGTGCAGGAAGGTGATAGATGGGGGACTCCTTAAGCCTGAATTTCAGGCTACGTTGGACAAGGCCGACCTTTCTTCCAAGGCTTCGAAGGGGTTGAAGTCGTCCAAGGGGTCCTCGGAGCCCAAGTCATCGGCTCCGAGCTCCTCTGGTATGGTTAGTTTATCGGCTCCACAGCCCTTGGAGCCGTGTATCGATCCTTTACCTCGGAGCCCAGTTGTGGATCCGATATTGGAGACTCCTCAGTCTCCAATTCTTCAATCGGTACCATCTTCGGCTCCTTCGACCCATCCCTCGACACATTCTTCGAGGCTTTCTGATGTGGACCTGGACTGAGTGGTTAAGAGGCTGTTTAAGAACCCAGCCCTGACAAAATGCTTTCCGCTTCGAGCCACTCGTCTTCGAAGCCTGAAATTCCAGCCCTAATTTCTTCTCCTCCTCCTCCGAAGCCAATCGCGCTCTCGGAGCCGGGGCGGACAGAACCGATGTTGATAGATCCCTCGGAGCCGAGGTTTGATCCACCTCCCTCCGCTCCATCGAACTTGATCTCCTCTGTTCTGACCGGGGAGTCTCGGGGCTGACAGTCCCTCGCTGGCTCCTGGGTGGAGAGTCGGACCGATACTTCGGTTCCGACCCTTCCCCTCGGGGCTTCGGCGCAGGTGGCTTTGGCTCCGTCCTCTGGATTGGAGTGGGGGGTCCTGGCTCGGGGAGAGCTGCCAGCCTCTTCGGAGCCGACAGACTTCTCGGACCGGGATTCTGGTGCCTTCGATGCCATGAGGAAGGTCATGTCTGCTAAGACCACTACCTCCTCAGATCTTTCTTCCCCTCCCCCTAAATGGCCTCGTTCTACCTCTTCCCCACAGGTCCCTACCAAGCGTCGAGACCCTGGGCCTCAGGTATCCCCATTAAATGGCCCCTCCTCTATAGGGACTTCACCAGACGCTCCCACCGATGAAGTACCTAGGAAGAGACTGTGCAATAGGAGGCACTTGGATTCCCCACAGGAATCCCTGACATCGGATACCGACTTGGAGGAATCAGAAGGGTCCCCACGATCCCCCTCAGAGGATGTCTCATTTGCCGACATATTGGAGATCTTAAGACAGAGGGGTGATTGGCAGCCCCCTGCCCCTACTGAGGACGAGTCGGTACTCCTGAAGGCCTTTGGGTCTCAACCATCCACCTCCTGGGTTACCCCACCCTTCGATGAACTGATGGATCTGGTTGCTCGAAGGGCGTAGGAGTCCTCTGATTCAGTGGAACCGGTCCCTCGGAAGCCCAACAAGTTTATATTCTTACCAAGGGAGTCCCAGTTGATGCCATGGTGATGGGGGCAGCCACCAAGAAAGATATGTCAGAAACCTCTTTTTCTGTCCATCCTCCTAATAGGGATTCTAGGACGATGGACAGGTATGGGAAATGCATATTTAGTTCTGCGGCATTTTCCATGAGATCGCTCAACTACCTGACCCATTTTACCCGCCTTCAACGAGATCTCCTTAAAGAGCTGGGAGATGCTCTACAGGGTAACACAGCTGATGCAGTTTCTGCGAAGGTGACTGCACAACTCAACACCCTCAGTTCTATAGTAAACTCATCCATGTGACTCATTTCTTTTGCTGCTGATGGATCGAGTAGGGTGGCAGGCTCAGTGATAGCTCTTCGGAGACAGTCCTGGATGCGCCTTTGCAGAAGCTTTCAAATTTTCATTTGTCAATACCCTGTTCGATGGTTCCGCCTTGTTTGGGCCTAAAGTTAAGGAGACGCTTACTAGGTGTGAACAAGAAGGAAAGACTCTGTCTGCTGTAGGAGTCCATTTTTCCACTCCAACTAGACCGTACCCCAAAGGGCAACAAAGTGGAAAAATGAGGTTCCGAAAACCCCAAGGAGCTTTCCAAAACACACCTACGGATATCCCCTCTAGGGGCAGAGGAGGGGGTAAAAACGGAAGACGCCATCCAAATGGCAGAGGTGGTCCGCAAAACCAGGGCGAAAGGGAGCAGTTCTCTGGTAAGCCCTATCAGCGTTCCTGAAAGGAAGCCCGGATGTCCTTCTCTGGTGGCAGTCGGGGGTCGTTTGGCTTTATACCCAAACGCCTGACTAAACATTAGAATGGATTCTTGGGTAAAAGGCATCATTGCCAGAGGTTACTACATTCCCTTTACAAAACTCCCCCCCATGTGTACAAGGATTGCAGATGTTCCACCCAGTCTGAGAAAGCTAGCAGCCATAGAAATCCAAAACCTGCTAGACAAAAGAATCATCCAGCCAGTCCCGGCGGACCAGATAGGATCCGGAACTTACTCAAGGTTCTTTTTAGTTCCAAAGAAAACAGGGGACTGGAGGCCCATACTAGACCTCAGCAAACACAACACCTTCGTCAAGAAGGAAAAGTTCCAGATGGTCACGCTTCAATCGATTCTTCCATTCTTAGAAACGGGCGATTGGATGTGCTCTATAGATCTCAAGGATGCTTACTACCACATCAAAATGGACAGATCATCCAGAGATCACCTGCGTTTCCGGCTAGGGGCCAGTCATTACCAATTCAGAGCCCTGCCCTTTGGTCTCACCACAGCCCCCAGAGTGTTCACCAAATGTATGGCAGTGGTCCCGGCTCACCTGAGACGTTTAGGATTCCGGGTGTTTCCATATCTGGATTACTGGCTCCTCACTGCCACCTCCAGGCATCAACTAATCCAAGCAAGAGACTACACTATCAAACCTTTGTTCCCAGTTGGGCATAACCTTAAACTTCGAAAAATCTGCGTTATCGCCCTCGCAGCGTATTACCTTTTATAGGAGCAGAGCTAGACACCGTCAATTCAAGGATCAGGTTGCCTCAAGCAAGAATCGTATCTCTAAAAATCAGTTGTCCAATCTGTTGACCCAGAACAAAGCTCCTGCGTCAAAGATACTGCAGCTATTCGGCACAATGGCAGCCACACTGATAGCAGTCCCATTAGGGCGCATGCACATGCGGATACTCCAGTGGATACTCTGCGCACAGTGGTCTTAACAACGACTGCCCATGTCACACGAGATTCTGTTAACAAATCTTTGCAAGAAGGATCTCAATTGGTGGTTGAACAGCAACCAGTTAGTAGTAGGACGTCCCTTTGTTCTTCCCCAACCTACAGCCACAGTGATCACGGATGCTTCCCTGATAGGGTGGGGGGGCTGTTTTAGGGAAAGACTGTCCAAGGTACTTGGTCAAGCATGGAATCACATTTGCATATAAATGTCCTGGAGCTGACAGCGGTGTTCCTGGCATTGCAACACTTTCACAACTGTCTTCCTCCAGGGACAATTGCTATTCAGACAGACAACATGTCGGTAGTGTGGTACATCAACAAGCAAGGGGGAACCAGATCGTATCCCTTATGCCAAGTGGCCCTAAAAATTTGGTAATGGGCTGTATCCACCAGATGCTTTCTAATAGCAACACACATCCCGGGGTCATCCAACGTGATAATGGACAAGCTGAGCAGGGCCAAACTGTTGCCTCAGAAGTGGTCCTTCAAACAACAGGTGGCGGACAAGTTTTTCTGCAGATGGGCCAGCCTTGCTGAGATCTATTTGCATCTCCGATGAATGCCAAATGCAGCAGCTACGTTGCGCTTTATCCCCCAACGGGGAGCAACCCGAGGGACGCGCTCGTACACAATTGGCCCCCGGGCCTCCTATATGCCTTCCCGCCAATTCCCAAATTTATACAGAAAGCCAAAGGTCTGAGAAGGACTGTGATTTTGATAGCCCCATCTTGGCCTCGTCAGATTTGGTTTCCCTTCCTGCAGAAGTATCGAGTGGAAGAACCATGGATCCTGGACCCAGTGCCAGATCTTCTGACTCATTCATCGGGAGTTCTTCATCCCTCCCTCATCTCCCTAAAACTGACAGCTTGGCTGCTCCAATTCCCATATTAGCCAGGTCTCAAGATTTGTCTCCCGCGGTCCAACATATAGTTTCCTCTCATAAACTGTCTACCAGGAAGCTATATAATAGCAAATAGAAATGATTTGTTCACTGGGCTTCTCATCATGACATTGACCCTTATGTAGTGCCTATTCATACCATCTTAGAGTTCTTGTCTTCCTTGTTCCATGATGGCGCAGCTGCTGCCACCATTAGAGTTCAATTGGCTGCTATTTCCAATTTTCGTGTAGGGTTTAACGGGTCTAACATCATGTCCCATAGACTATGTAAGGCCTTTTTGAAAGGGACCCACCATCTCAGACCACCTATCAGACACCCTGTCTCTCCCTGGAATTTGAATCGTGTTTTATCCCAGTTGATGCTAGCCCCCTTCGAACCCGCCTCATCCTGTCACTTAAAGTTTCTGTCTTTGAAAACTATATTTCTGGTAGCCATTACATCTGCACGTAGGGTCTCCAAACTTCAAGCCTTATCCTCCAAACCCCCATATTTGATTTTTCACCCTGATAGGGTGTTGCTCAGGACAAACCCTACCTTTCTCCCCAAGGTCTGTTCAGAAACTAACTTAAATCCGTCCATTGAGCTTCCAACCTTCTTTAGACACCATACCAACAGACTGGAATATATGTTACACAAGCTTGATGTACACAGGCAATTGAGATTCTACCTGGATAGAACGAAAGAATTCAGACAGTCGGATCAACTCTTTGTCTCTGACGCAGAGAATAAGAAAGGGTCTGCATTATCAAAAATGACATTATCCAAGTGGCTTTCTGACTGCATTAAATTAATTTATTCCTCCACTAACCAGCCATTACCGACTAACGTCAAAGCCCATTCTACCCGGGCTGTTTCTACGTCATTAGCTCAAGCAGCTCGTTTGCCCTTGGATACCATCTGTGCAGCTGCCACGTGGTCAAAACCTCACACGTTTATCACTCATTACAAAGTGGACAGGACCTCCCGGGACACAGCTTCCTTTGGTTCCACTGTGCTCAGTAATGTTCTCCCGTGAGCCACCCAGGATTAGGGTGCTTGGGACGCTACCCACGTGTAAGAACAAAACGTCGAGATAGAACAACTTCACATAAAGAAATTATGTCCTTACCAATAACGTTCCATGTGAGTTGTTCATCTCGCCTTTTTGTTCTTACATTCCCTCCCACCTTCCCCCTCCTGTTGAGAAAGATGGTTGCCTTGGTGGATTGGTCGAGGTTTGTCAGCCTGTCTTCTTGGACAGACTGTTTCTTCCTTTTACAAACCTATAGCAACCTAGATAGGTAGTAGGCACTATAGTTCTCTTTCTTCCTGTAGGCTGTCTTTGGTTTCAGCATACTAGATCTGGGGATTTACAGTAGAGCATCATGGGATATACACTAGGTCTCGAGCTTCTCTGAGAGTCTGAGTTTGAAAAGCGGCCAACTCAGAGCCGAGGGATCGGCTCCGAACCCACGTGTAAGAACAAAAAGGCAAGATGAACAACTCACATGGAACGTTATGGTAAGGACATAACTTCTTTTTTAGACTGTATGACATGGCGACAGTTTCTTCTGCAAGGGTACTGTGTACTGCTTTTCTAATTCTTTTTTCCCCTGGAAAATTATTTTTTTTTACATACACATTATTTAAAAAAATACTTGCAGCTTATTATATTTATCAAGCAAAGAAAAGTTTTTGGTGTCAAACAATATATAAAGTTTGTTAATGATATCAGTTTAATGAAGTTGATTTCGTTATGGTATATGGCAAAATTTGGGACTTCGTCAGAATAGTGTTTGCAAACATAATCGAACTATATAAGTTTAAATACTTTTATTATGCTTGCAAACACTGTTTTGTTGAAGTCCTGAATGGTGGGATGAAAGTGCTTAACTGTGGTTCTTCAATATAAGTTTATTTATCAGACTTGACATTTCTTGTATTATTTCATCATTGGTCTGTAATACAGCTTGAGCTTGGATTTTCTGCGTGTTTAAACTGGAATACATTATCTTGAAGGGTTTTGTGTTACTACAGTATTTGCTGTGTGATATCATCACATGATCTGAAGTGAGCTACTTTTTCTCTTCATCTGATGGCACCCGAGGTACTATGTGAGCATGTAGGTCAAAGAGCTTTGAAAACATTTTTAATCTCTTCTTAGTATTCTATATTTTTATCGTATGTGTAAAATATATGGTACCAGTCTGCCAGAATGTTTTCTCACCGACAAAACATTGTCTTTGGTTTTATAAATTTTATGAATTCAGTGAAGTGTTACAAAATAAAACTTTGTACAAATACTTCCATGCAAAGATTTTCCATGTGGTATGTGATTCTGTTGACCCAACTGATTTTAAACTGTTTGTTTGTTTGTTCTAATATTTGATATCAACTAAATAACATTAATATAGGAAATCCTCCAAAAATTATATCTTGAATTGTAGTTCAAGAATTAACTTATATAATTTTGATCAAGAAGATTTAATTTCTCCATTACCATTAATAAGAGGAAATTGTCCACTCTGAAACTGTCAAGCTCATTTTTTCTTTGAATATTGACTTATTCCTGTGAATTAAATGCAAATTTGTTTTATTTACACTAAAAGTAGAAATTATCTTTTCTAATGAAATATATTGTTTTTATCCAAGTACTGTGACCAAAATACCAAACTATTATTCTTAACATATAACATCTTACTGTGTATATTAGCCTCAAAATGGTCAGTGTCTATAAGCAATAGGTAGTATAGTGAAAAGACTTCTAATTTTTTTTTACTGCCATTAAAGGGGTGCAGCACCATGGTGCAACAGGCAATTGCCTCACAGCAAGAGGTTCTCCAATTTGAATCTTGGCTGGGGTATTTTCTTTGTAGAGTCTGCATGTTCTGCTTGTAAACATGTAGGTTTTCTCCAGGTGCTCCAGATTCCTCCCACATTCTGAAGACATGCAGTAAATGGATTTGACATTCATAACTGGCCATCTCTTTGTGTGTGGTATGAAAAAACATCTGCAGCAGGGATTGCCACCCGGTGGTGTGAACATTAGCTCTGTACAATTGCCACTCTTGAGGTTAGTCATTGGAAAAAGGGGTTGTGGATGGGTAGATGGAAATTTCCTTCTTCTCCCTTCAAAACGTTGTGTCCTCCTTGAGTACCATCAGTAAGGTAGGTTGTATTGCAAAGTATTGCTGAAGACTGCTAGATTCGTGTATTCTTCCTTTCCCATGGGAATGAAATTTTAGAGCTACTGTTGCATAAGAGATTTTTTTAGAGCAGCTTTATTGTTTTGTACAGTAGTTATCCTGTGCTGTTTGCCAAACAGGCAACATTAAACAATGTAACCCAGAGGATTTTTCTTTTTTTTCCCCCTAAACAGCTCCATCTTAGTTGGGGTAAGGTGGGGGAATCAACCTGCACTATCTTTGATGATTTCATAATAATAAACTGAAGATTTATTTTTGTGGTAGTCTTTTGGTGTATCAGCTCTGTTCCATCATGAGAAAAGTGGCCATGCTGTTTATGATGATCCTTAAAAGTAGCCTTCAGGCAGGGAGTAGTCATAGTGACAAAGCTTTTGTAAGCCTCACCATGCAAAGTCATACACATGGCAGGCAAGCACTCCACTGAAATCACTTCCCTGTTGCTGACAGAATACTTCAGGGTCATTTTATGAGATTCTCCCTTCTGACTTACCAGTAATGTATTGCCGTACTTGTATAATAAAGTGAAGCATATCAGCCAAGCCAGTCGCACACTTTGAGTTTCCACAGTCATCACACACACCTATCTAAGGGGGTAGAGATGAATGCTACATGAGATTTCCATACCTTGCAGAAATGCAGTCCATTTACTGTGCTTTGCTTTGGTTTTGACACATTATGGCCAAAAGGAGAGGGAATATATTCTGATGCGGTTTACCTTCATGTGTGCATATTGCACAGGGGTGAACAACAATTGTCCGAAAGGCCGTTTGCAAAGTTTGCAAACGCCGAACGGAAAAAGGTTAGAATGTTCAATGAGCGAATGCACAGTGACATTCACTCATTGCACATTCGACATTGTGGGGCAGATTGTAGTATAGTGGGATCAGAAAATGGTCTCTTTCCCAACTGTAGTGCGATCTCGGAGTTAGAATATTAAAGTAGGGGGGTGTGGGGGTGCAGGGGGGCTTGCCCCCCTCCTTTACACTTCATTTTTTTCTTTCGATATTTATGTTCGAAAATCAGCAAATCTGCTTTTCAATTTGCAGATTTTCGAACATATGGAATCGTCGTTGTTCTGATTCGTGGTTACGATTCGCTGATATGAGCAGTCGCACCACTGTTGTTCGGTTTTGTAAAGGTAAACCTTCTAATGCACATGTTGATGAATCTTTTGGAGTTTATTTTCTGAAAAGTTTTTCTAGTCACAAGATGTACTTTGGATGTTATTCCTTTTGGAGTTTCTTTGAGGCTATAAACTCCTCTATTTCATATGCAATTTTAGACATCATTATCAAATATTTCAGGCACTTGCTAGCTGGAAACTGACTAACAAGTTATAGTTCTCCCATGGTGAAAACAGAGAATTCAGCAAAAGAAGTAAACAAAGGTTATTGATTTTGGATTATTTGTTATTGGCAGTAAATGCCTTAAACTGTTCAATCTAAAGGAAAGTTGGTGAAAAAATAAGTGAAAGTGTTAACTAAGAATAACCTTGATCATTAGGAAGCAAATCAATTTGTTTCCTTGGTGTGGGCGATGGTTTCTGGCAGCCTAGAAGAAAAACAAACAAAATGCATCCAGAATTCTTTAAACTAAGTGGGATGTACATAGAATATGTGCAGTCAAATGCTATAAGGTTGGAAACATAGCAGAAATACCGAATAAATATACAGATGAACTGACCAATTTGCAGACATCTAGGGTTAATAAAAAGAAAGATGGCAGAAAGCAGGTGGAGAGAGAACGGGAGGTTCACTGCATCCCTGAGAAAATGGAGAAAGACTGTATGAATTTTGGCAGGCACAATTAAGGAATTCAGCTATTGTTATACAGTAAGAACAGTTAATCAAGAGAACACATTGTGTGCGCGTGTGTGTGTGTTTGTATATGTATATATATATATATATATATATATATATGTATATATATATATATATATATATATATATATATATATATATATATAAGCTCCAAATCTTACCATTAGGAAACAGATGAGATCTGTTCTGATGGAAATGTACCAGCAGAAGGAGATGCTCTTGAGTAAAGTATGACAGAAGTTGATAAAAGTAGTTGTCATCTAAGTTTTCATGGAAAGTGATTATTTGCTGTACACCAGACAAAGTAAATTTATCCCAGCAATTAGAGGATGATGGTAGGCTGGGCTGAAATTTAACTTTATCCAGCAGTTTTCAGATTACATTTCCTTCTATATCGCTGTTGCAGTATTCTTCACCTTAGGGATCTCCTGCCACTATACCAAAGCCTTTAGCTGTTATATGTGCCATACGTTTTACATATGCTCTCAGTACAGGACATAGGGCATTAAAATGACATACGGATGCAGTTACCCAGAACTTCTTTGCTGCCAGTCCAAACGCCATCATCACCTTTCAGTCTGGATGCTATTTTGCTGTGCTGAATACCTAGTCATCAAATAAGTACCCCATTGGGGTCTCTCTTTGGTGGTGTTTTCTTTTGGTTACCTGGAGTTCATGTCATCCAAGAAGGGAAAATGTCAGGGTGGGAGGCAGATTTCCCATAAGGATTGTCATGAATATTGTCTTTTTTGTTTGGGTGCTTCTCACAACCATACATCCTGTAGTATTTGTAAGGCATTTGTTCCTAAGACTCTTAAAAGCCAGTTGTCTTCCCTAGCCATCTGTCTAGAGAACCAGAGGCTTAAACTGTTAGCCCAGGGCAGCATGGCAGAATCTGTTAACCCTGAGGTATTGTTGAGTAAGAAGGTGGCCAAGAAATCTCGGCTGTATTTTTTGGCTGTCTAGCCCCCATCAGAGGATTCCTCTACTGTGACCCTGTCAGAAGCCTGCATGGATCTTTCATTTTGCATGTCCTCTGATGCTTTGCAAACATCTGGTCTGGACTTTGAGGGGGAACCGCGGTTGATTATCTCAGAAGGCCCTAGAGGGATTCCGCAAATTCTTGGGGAGGAGGTACTGAGTACTCCTATTGAATCCCATCAGGGTTTTGAACCACCAGATGTTGTTAGAGCTGACATCCCTACTAAGAAAAAGCAGAAGACTAAGCATTCTTCTGTATACCTTAAGGATCCTCAAAGGGAATGGCAGGAGTTTACTCAGTGCCTGTTTGATGCCTTAATGTCCCTGAGACTTCCCCAAGGGTTTCTGTTCCTTCTTCCCCTAGAACTTTAACTATTTCCAAATGACCTAGGGTTCCCGATTCCTCAGATGAGGATTCAGAGTCTGATGAAGGGTCCTTGCCTTCCTCTTCCCAGATGCCTTTGGCTTATGGTTCTGCTGAAAAGGAGTCCATTAGTCCTGAGCCTCCTTTTGAGGAATTGTCTTTTGGAGACACAGTAGCTAGAATGATGGAATACTTTGTGAGATTCTTCTCCGGTGTCTAATATCCAGAAGAGGTGTCGTGAGTTGTTTCAGGTGGACAGTCCTAAATGTTCTGCTGTACTTCCTGTGCTGGGTGCTTTCTTAGATGCTGTTATAGCTGCTTCTAAGTCTCCTGATTCTGTTTCCTGCTCCAGAGAAACCTGACAGGTTCTGTAAGGTTTCCAAGGATTATCAGTTCTTATTTATGTCCTTCTGCTGACCCTGCTGTGGTGTTAGTCTCCCCTGATAAGCCTTCTAAGCTGTTGCCCTCTTCCAAGCTTCTACCTTCAAGTAAAGGTGATGGGGCAATACAGACGCTTGGTAAGAAGCTTTTTACTGCTTCTACTTTGGCCTTTTGGGCCATCCGTTACCAGACTCTCATAACCAGATATGCCCTGGCTTTGATTGCCGAGGCTTGTCTGGTTATTTCTGATCTCCCTGATTCTGAAGGTAAGGCTTCTGCTTTATCTTTTTTGTGTTCTACCTCTCAAGAGGCTGAACACTCCATCATATGCATATATGATGCTGTTGATTTTTCTTCCAGAGTTGCTGCCTTTGGGTCTGTCATGAAACATTACTCTTGGCTTTATATGCAGTCTTTACCTCAGGACATTAAGGCCAAGTAGCTGGATGCTCCTTTGAATAATAAAAATCTTTTTGAGAATGCTGCTGCTGCTGATATGTTTAAGTCTTTTCAAGAAAAACTTAAGGCTTTACAGGACCTTAAACATATTTTTGGGTCTCGTATCACTACATTCTATAAGAATTATCGTACTAGGCCTGCTTTTGTTCATAGACAGCCTCGTCAGTCGACTAAAGGCAGGAAAAGTGGTAGACAAGCTCCTCCTGCTAAGTCTTCTCAGGCTGCTGTGGCCCAGAAGCATCCTTTATCTGACAAGCCGGCTTCTCTTTGATATCTCCCCCTCCCACACACCCCTTATACAGGTACTTGTCCTTTCGGCGCTCTCTCTGTCTTCTAGACTGGCATCGCATCACTTCAGCTTCTTGATTCCTATCTGTCATCCATCAGGGTTACTTCATGGTATGGAAGTCTCTTTCCTTTTTCAGGAATTACCTACCTCCACTGGAACAACTTCCTCATTTCTTATTGGTCCCTAGTGGATCAGGGAGCTAGTCAGGCTATCCCTCCTTCCCAAGTAGGAAAGGGATTTTACTCCCAGATGTTCCTGGTTTCTCGAAATGAGGGCAGTTGGAGACCTATTCTGAATCTCTCCTTACTCAACAACTTTTTCAAGGTTCCTTCCCTCCAGATGCTTACTCTTCAAACCCTATTTCCTCTTGTACTACCTTAGGCTTTTCTGCTGCCTTTGATCTGAAGGACGCTTATCTGCATGTCCTTGTTCACCCTCTTTTCATGAAGTTTTTACTTTTTTCTGTTTCTTTCTGTCATTTTCAGTTCTACGGTTTGCCCTTTGGCCTCTTTTCTGCTCACAAAGGTATTCACAAAATGCCTAGCTCCTGTGATTGCCTTTTGCAGTCTACAAGGTTTTCAGATTTTTCCTTGTCTAGATGACCTGTTGCTTGAGGTGCCTTCTCCCAATTTTGTATTACAGGATCTGGAGTTCACTATATCTCTCCTTCAAAGTCTGGAGTTCACTATCATCTTCAGAAAGTATGTCTCGACTCCGTGTCAGGATCATGTGTGTCTGGGTTGCAGGACAATACTAGTGTTGGCCTGCCTTCCACCATCAAAAGTTATGTCCTTTCAGTCTCTTCTTCTTTTGCTTGCTGTTCCAGGCAGAGTGTTTCTTCAAGCCATGGGGTTTCATGGCCTCTTTTATTCCATTGCTGCCTCTTGCTAGACTGCACATGCGAAAGTTTCAGTGGTACTTCAAGTCAGTTTTGCTTTGGCATTTGGCACCCTCTAGATTTCAGAGTGTTTCTCCTTCCTTGTCTAAGGGAGGAATTTGATTGGTGGATTCTGCAACTTACCCTCAGTCCAAGCCTGCCCTTTCACCCTCTTCCTTCTCAAGAACTGTTCACTGAAGTTTCAGACATGGGGTGGGGGGCTTCCTGTGGTCACCTAAAAGTTCAAGATCTCTGCCCCCTATCAGACGTCAGACCATATTAATATCAGAGATGAGAGCTCTGATTCTGGCCCTTCAGGCTTTTCACCCCATGCTCTGTTCAGGCACTCTGAAGGTTTACACGGACACCACCACAATGATGTGGTATGTCAACAAGCAGGAGGGCACAAAGTCCTTTGTATGCTGGCTCTTAAGGCCTGGGATCTGGTTATTAGTTAACTTTTCAGACAGTTTATATTTCTTCAGAACACAATCAAATGGCAGACTGTCTGAGCAAGTCCAAAACACAGGCTCTCGAATGGATGTTTCACAGAGATGTGTTTCTGGACATAGTCCATCAGTGGGGTAGTTCTCAGATCTTTTTGCCTCCCCTCTGAACGAGTACCATGCTGTCTGGTATGGATGACTGACGCCCTTTCTTTTCCCTGGAAGGGGGTGTTTCTCTATGCCTTTTCTCCCCTTCCCCACTTCCAAGAGTCCTGCAGAAGATTCAGCTGGGCTCCCCAGAAATCTTGCTGGTGACTCTCTCCTGGCTAAGACCATACTGATTCCCCTTCTTAATGCATCAGGTTAGGGGCAGTCACTATAAGTTAGCTCACTGGTTGAGCCTCCACGCACAGGATAAGGGGTCTTCCATCTATCCTCACTTGTCCATTCTTCAACTGACACTGTGGGTGATAAGGTTTTGATCACTTTTAGGCACCTGTTTTCTGAGGACATGCTCAGGGTTTTACAGGAGACAAAAAAAACTGTACGCACAAGGTCTATTATGTCCAAATGGAAGAGATTTTCTGTCTGGTGCCATGCTCATAATCAGGACCCTTTTTCAGAGGGGCTGCCTCAGGTTCTCTCCTATCAGTGTGAGTTGCTCCATTCTGACTTGTCGTGTTCTTCTGTGAAGGGCCATTTGTGAGCGCTATTTCTGCCTTTCTGCCCTTGAATCCTCCTTTGGCTTCTCGCTCTGAAGTAATATGGTTTCTTAAAGACTTTTTACATCTTAGGCCACCAAGAAAACCTATTTCTCCTCCTTAGGGCATTCATTTCATTTTAGAAACATTGACCCAGCCTCCTTTTGAGCCTGCAGGTTCAGCTTCTCTGCAATGTTGTACTTGGAAGACCGTCTTATTCCTTGTTCTTACTCCTGCTTGGAGGGTTTCTGAACTTCAGGCCCCTATGGCCATTCTTCTTTTGTTTTCTCAGAGACAGGGTGTCCCTTCGAACTAATCCTTTTATGCCCAAGGTTGTTAGAGTTTTCTTTGATTCAGGCAGTCAATCTCTCTTCCTTTTTTCATTCTCCTCAGTCTGCTAGTGAGAGGGTTCTTTATGCCTTGGATTTGCACAGACATCTCTAGTACTATTTGGGTAAAACTAAGGCCAGTTATAAGTCTGACCAGCGTTTTGCTTCTTTTCATCCCAGGACTTTGGGTTTGGCTGTTTCTAAGCAAACCATCTCCTCCTGGATATCTAAGGCCATTTCTTTTTATTATTATTTTCATTGCAAGTGTCTGTCTATTTCAGTCACAGCTCACTCCACTGGGGCGGTTGCCTGTTCTGGTGCATTCTTCAAGGGTTTGCGCACCAATTCTATCTTTGAGGCTGCTAGTTGGTCTTCAGTGCATATATTTGCCAAGCGTTAGAAGTGAGATACGGTTTCTAGGACCAGATCGGTGTTTGCTAAAGCAATTTTGCATGGAGTTTTTGAGGGCTTTTCCCTCCCTTCCACCTCCCAATTCTTTTCTTTAGCTTTTGTACGTTCCCTAAGTTGTAGAATACTGCAACAGGGATATAGATGAACATACGATTGTATAAAATCTTTCCATAACAGTTGATGCCCTTCTCTTTACTGTTGCAATATTCAGTCCCTCCCTTCAACCCCCTTTTTCCTTTGGGTTTGTTTTGGTTTCCCTCCTGGCTGAGGGTATCCTTTTTCCATCTGCTTTTTCCCCTTCTCGATAGGCATAGCCTCATTTGTCTGTTAGAGATTGTTCTCTTCTGGGGCAGTTCAGTTCTAGGTAACTGTGCCTGAATGTCACCTTTATGTCTTACCTCATGTACAGGGAGCATACTTGTGGTACGATACCTACAAGATCTAAAGGCTTTGGTATACTGGGTGGACATTGGGTTATCTTTGGCAGGAGATCCCTAAGGTGATGAATGCTGCAACAGGGAAGAGAAGAGCATCTGTTGTTAGGGTAAGATTTTACACGGATCTGTTTTTTCCTGATGGGTTGAGGGTGTACATGAAAGCAGAGCTGGAGGTCGTGGTCATTAAGAAAGAAGCTTGGTCAACAGAAAATAAACCTTTTAACTTAAGAGGACTCAGCTTTTCAGCCTTCCACCAGAAAGCGTGGCTAAGTAGACAGTGTGCTAGTGAGACCATTCCCACTGTGTTATAAGAAAATGTATGAAGGACAGAGACACCCGGGACATGACCAGAAGAATGAGATGAAACTTCAGGGAACCAGATGCTGGCTTTGAGATAAAGTAAAGATCATGAGGAGGATGTAAGATAAAGTAATCTTAAAAAAAAAAGTATGAGAATTGCAGATTATTGTATTCATGGTAAAGTGTTTTAACTGTTGCATTAAGTAATGGAAGGATGTTTGATCAATGCTGCTATGTTGGTTGGCTGTACCAGAAAGAACTGAAGTAGCTACCTCTCTTTTGCTTCAGCTGTATATGAAAAAAGATTAAAATGCAAAAAGTGACTAAGTAGTGTTTTTTTTATTTTTGAAAATGTTTTCTTACTTAAAACTACATGTTCTTTTTTAAAAAAACATAGCAAGAGTATCGTATGTATTATAATAGTCCTATATGGGGATAGTAGTTTAAGTTCTTATTAAAATATCTGTGTTAATGGTGCAGCATGTAGCACACTCACCTTTGGTGCAGAAGGCTGTGGGCTCTATTTTCACATCAGGTAGATTGATTGCCGACAGTGCAGTTCATCATGAGAGTGCCATCCTTCAGATGAGATGCTAAACTGAGGCCCCATCTGCTTGAATTGGTAGCTCAGGTGGATAGATGTAAAGGATCTCATGGCACTTGTAGAAAAGTGTAAGGGTTCTTTATTTGTACAACTGTTTACAATTTCCATATTTACAAATAAACTTGTATTAAAACACTACTTCATAATTAACATCTGTTTATGTATGTATAGACCCCCCCACTCTCTTTTCCACAACCACCACTTAATTTTCCTTATTATGTTTGGTAACGTCCACTTTCCATTGAACATAATCTCATTCAGTCTGTCATTCCAATTTGTCCATTATAATACAAACTATTTTTATCTAAATTACTGATGTATTTTGCTGTATTTTCTATAAAAAACATATTCAGTTATATCCATAGTTGTCTGATTATAATCTTGGAATTCTTTAACTACTTTATAGTCTATTAATTTTTCCCATAAATTTTTAACTTTTTTGTGTGTTAAAAAACATGTTCTGTTGTTTGTAACTCTCCACAAAAAATGTTTTAATTTATTTTTTGTATGGCATATTTCCCTTTATTGGCAACTTACTAATTTGCAACCTCCATAAGAAATCTTGACATTCAATATTCTTCTTGCACATTTTAGTTCTTTGCTTTATTGCTTTCCCTTTTTTCCCTTTAAATGTTCCCATGGATTCACACAATAGTTTTGCAACATATTTTTATACCATGTCTTCCTGTCTTCTTCTGTTCCTTCTGTCTTCAATTTCCACAGTTTTTTTTCTTGACACATTCTTATATCTTAGTTTCATTGTGTCCCTTTTATTCATTTTTGTTATAGCCCGATCTTTTTCTAGTGTCTTTCCCTAAATATACTTATTACCAGCTTTTCTTTTCCATTTACCCATACCAAGATCTTGCATAAATTTAAATTAAACTCCATATACTGTTGGGTTCCGTAAACCTAAACCCTTTTTGTCCTTTTCTGTATATAACACCCCTCTTTTTATCGGATTCGATCTGGATTCCCAGATAAAATGAAGTATAATTTCAGTCAATTCTCTTGGTATCATGTATGTACACTGGCTATATATGATCATTTTCCCATCCTATCCAAATTGTGTTTATCAAATGTACTTTTTATTAAAAGACAGTCTGCACATATTCCACATAATACTAAGTCCATTTAAATCTCTCAAGATTTTCCACCATTGTTCCTTCAGTATGTCATGTTCTCCAAAGACAATTCCTAGTACTGGTACTCTGATCATGTAGCCCAGGCTGGTATGACCCTGACCTTGAGCAGCATCTTACCCTCACCTAGAATGATGCCACAGTACAAAGACAAAATGATCGATTTTAACAATTGGCTAAAATTTTGGTGTCATTCAAAGGGGATCCAGTGTCTGTCAGCCTGGGATGACATGCTCGACAAGCCACGTTGCTTCGCTAGGGACGGCTTGTACCTGTCACCACTGGGCTTTCGGATATTGGCAAAGGCTCTTGCCACCCCCATAGTGCCTTTTTTAGGCAAGGCTCAAAAGTCAAACCCACCCCCATAGACAGCACAAGGAACAAGAAACCTAAGGGTAATGCTGCTAAACGCCAGAAGTCTTAACCTCAAGATGCACGCACTCAAAGCTCTCCTCAGTATGGAAAACATCGATATCTGTGCAGTGACAGAAACCTGGTTCAAGGCTCCAGAGAGCACCCCAGCACTACCAGGCTATACCTCTTATCATGCTTTTCCAAAACCGGACGAACCACAAAAGGTGGGGGAGTTTCCATATTTATCAAGGATATCCACACCTCCAGGTTAGTGGCATTGCACGAAGTATCGGAGACCATCCATGTTCCACTAACAGTGGGCAAGACTGCTTTTCAGTTTATAGCATCCTACAGACCACCCTCTCAAAGTCAGGAATCCCATTCGGCTTTCCTGAAAACAGTGGAGAACATGAAGATCTCTCCGAACACCATTCTATTGGGCGACTTCAACTACCCAAACATTGACTGGGAAGCACTACTCAAGCCCCAGCACCTTAGCCCAAAGATTCCTGGAAATTATAAACTCAAATGCTATGGAACAACAAGTCACCACTCCCACAAGAGGGGACAACATACTAGACCTGATCATTACCAACATGGGGACTCTATGCTCCACACCAGAAGTATATCCCTCATTGGTAAGATCAGACCATAAATTAATTTCGCTGGATGTCCACATCCCGACCCCACCCCCAGCCCAGAAAACCACAGTGAAAAACTTCTCAAAAGCGAACTTCTCATTTCTCAAAACCGAAGTGGAATCCTTCAAGGCCCCAGGGCCAGTGGAAACTACAGCCCAAACTGCAGAATCCTATATAAATGCATTCTACGGTCATCTCCAGGAATGCATGGATCATGCTATCCCAAACAAAACCAAGACCCAATCATCCAAAGGCAGGCATCCAGTCTGGTGGACCCCTGCCATAAATAAACTGTACAACAGAAGGAGGAAGCTACTACATGATAGAGCAAAATTCCTAATAGGGAAGGCATCTCTGATCAGTACTAGCAAAAAATTACGATCCCTCATAAAATCCTCCAAGGCCAGCTCTGAGAGAAAAATTGCACAGGACACCAAAGACAATCATAAGGCTTTTTTCAGTTATGTTAGAAACCTGGGATGCAACTCCCAGACTTGTTCTGAGTTGATTCTAAACGACAAAAAATACAGTGAACCCACAGACATTGCCAATATCCTGGCAGACAGGTTGAGTGCGAACTTCTCCGCCCCGAAAGAGCAAGTATCTATCCAGGCAGAGGGCTGCCTCCCAAACATCTCAGATGCTCAGGTGAAGGCTGCCCTCTCCAAAGCAAAAAACACTGCTTCCATGGGACCAGATGGCGTCCCAGGTTGCGTCCTATATGAACTACAAGAGGAACTAATCCCTCAAATAAAACAGCTATACAATCTCAGCCTCACTACAGGATATGTGCCCACAGAATGGCGTACAGCAACAGTGTTCCCACTCCACAAAGGTGGAGCCTCTATGGACCCTGGAAACTATCGCCCCATAAGCCTGACTAGCTTAGTCTGCAAGGCTATGGAGAGGGTCATCATGGAGCTCATAAACAAAGACATTGGGGACCTACAGACACTAGATCCTACCCAGTTCGGCTTTGTCAAGGGCAGATCCTGCCTTTTGATTCTGGTTGACTTCTTTGAAACCGTCACCAAAGCCATAGATGAAGGGAAGGTAGTCCACACAGCCTATCTGGACCTTGCAAAGGCATTTGACACAATACCCCACTCGGGCATCATAGATAAGCTATCCAGCTTAAATATAAACCCCTATGTCACAAGATGGGTCGCAAACTGGCTCAAAGACAGAACCCACAGAGTGAGAGTTGCTGGAGCCATGTCAGACTCGAAACCGGTCACAAGTGGCATCCCACAGGGTTCTGTCCTGGGACCAATCTTGTTTGGTATATACTTTTCCGAGGTACAGGCAAACTTGGGAGGACTATGGCTCACCAAGTTAGAGCGACTGCAAACTGGGCGCCATAATCAACTCTGCAGCTGACACAAACATCCTTCAAAAAGGTCTCACAGAGACAGATAACTGGTGCCAGCGCCATGGTTTAAAGCTAAATGCCAAAAAATGTATAGTCATACCCTTTGGCAAAAACAATGTGCCCACAAATTACCACATAGGCGGAAACCCATTAAGTACAGAGAAAGTTATTAGGGACCTGGGGACCCAAGTTGATAGCAATCTCTCCTTTGAAAACCAGATTGCCAAAGTGGTTAGAAAGACCTTCTACATAGCCCACCTCATCACGAAGGGTTTCACATCTAGATCAAGAGAGGTAATCGTGCTCCTTTATTCATCCCTCATCAGGCCCATCATAGAATACAATGCCCTTTTGGGATGTACCTTACCCGACACCTGCAGCAATTAGAAAGACCCCAAAGTATCTCACCAAGAGGATCAAGGGTCTCAAACAGATGCCATATGCTGCTCGGTTAAAAACTCCAGCTCTACTCAGTTGCATACCGCCTACTTGAGGCGATCTATGCCTGACATACAAAGCTATGTCAAATCCAGAATTAATGGACATGCTTCACCTCAGTAAATCTAAATCCCTTAGAGCCACATGCTCGAGGGACTTGAACCTCAGCACAGAAATAAATAGAACTTGCTGGAGGGACAGGTTCATAACCCAGAGGCTCCCTTCGCTCTGGAATAGAATTCCAGTTCATGTGAGGCAGAGCACCTCACTGAATCTCTTCAAGAAGAATCTCGATAAGTGGATGGGGGATCGTAGGTTTGTCCCAGAGATTACTCCCGTGTCACTATTAGACAGAGGCACAGTAAACTAAACCTTAAAAAGGGCACAGTATACTCAAATCAAGGGGTGGCGTAAGCCGTACAGAATCGGGCTAGGCTTATAATTGCCCCAGGGCAGATAGCCTAGTATGAACCTATGAACCTATCTTTTTTTTTTTTCTATTCCTTTCAACTCCTTATCTCAAAACCCTTGCATTTTTCTTTATTCACTTTTAATCCAGCTTCTTGCAGTGTATCATTCATAGGTTCATAGGTTCATAGGTTCATACTAGGCTATCTGCCCTAGGGCATTTATAAGCCTAGCCAGAGTATGTTTGGCTTTCGCCACCCATTTTAAATTAATTTTGCTATGCCCTTTTTCGAGGTTAGTATACTGTGCCTCTGTCTAACAGTGACACAGAAGTGATACCCGGGGTAAACCTATGATCTCCCATCCACTCATCAAGATTCCTCTTGAAGAGAGTCAATGAGGGACTCTGCCTAACCTGGACTGGGATTTTATTCCATAGTGAAGGGAGCCTCTGGGTTATGAATCTGTCCCTCCAGCATGTCCTATTTATTTCAGTGCTGAGGTTCAAGTCTCTCGGCGTGTAGCTCGATGGGATTTGGATTTTTGAGGTGCAGCATGTCCCTTAATTCCGGGTTGGACATGGCCTTATACGTCAGGCACAGGTCACCTCTGAGCAGGCGGTATGCCACTGAGTAGAGCTGGAGTTTCTTTAACCGGGTAGCATATGGCATCTGTTTGAGCCCTTTGATCCTCTTGGTGAGGTACTTTTGGGGTCTTTCCAGTTGCTGCAGGTGTTTGGTAAGGTACATCCCAAAAGGGCATTGTACTCTATTATGGGCCTGATGAGGGATGAGTAAAGAGGCACGATGACCTCTCCTAATCTAGATGTGAATCCCTTCATGATTAGGTGGGCTATATAAAATGTTTTTCTAACCACTTTGGCCACGTGGTTGTCAAATGAGAGATTGCTATCAACTTGGGTCCCCAGGTCCCTAATGACGTCTTCTGTACTTAATGGATTACCACCTATGTGGTAATTTGTGGGCACTTTGTTTTGCCAGAGGATGACTATACACTTTTGGCATTTAGCTTGAGACCATGGCTCTGGCACCAGTTGTCTGTTTCTATGAGGCCCTTTTGGAGGATGCTTGTGTCGGCTGGAGAGTCAATTATGGCCCAGTTTGCAGTCATCTGAACTTGGTCAGGCACAGTCCTTCCGTGTTGGCCTGTACCTCTGAAAATATATACCAAACAAGAGAGGTCCCAGGACTGAGCCTTGTGGGACGCCACTTGTAACTGGTTTGGAGTCTGACATGGCTCCAGCAATTCTAACCATGTGGGTTCTGTCCTTGAGCCAGTTTGCAACCCATCTAGTGACATAGGGGTTTATATTTAAGCTGGTGAGCTTATCTATAATGCCTGAGTGGGGTATTGTATCAAGGCTTTTGCGAGGTCCAGATAGGCTGTGTGGACCACCTTCCCTTCGTCAATGGCCTTGGTGACTGTTTCAAAGAAGTCAACCAGGTTTAAGAGGCAGGATCTGCCCTTAACAAAGCCAAACTGGGTAGGATCCAGTGTCTTTAGGTCCCCAATATCTTTATTTATGAGGTCCATGATGATCCTTTCCATAGCTTTGCAGACCAAGCTAGTCAGGCTTATGGGGCAATAGTTTCCAGGGTCCGTTGAGGCACCACCTTTGTGGAGAGGGACCACTGTTGCTGTACGCCACTCTTTGGGTACATATCCTGTAGTAAGGCTGAGATTGAACAGTAGTTTTATGTTTGGGTTTAGCTCTTCTTGGAGTTCATGTAGGACGCAGCCTGGGACACCGTCTGGTCCCATTGATGCTGTGTTTTTTGCTTTGGAGAGGGCAGCTCTCACCTGAGCATCTGAGATGTCAGGGGGGCAGCACTCTGCTGGGATAGATATTTGCCCTTTGGTGGGGAGGGGGTTTGCGCTGAACCTGTCAGCTAGGATGTTGGCAATGTCTGTGGGATCAGTGTATTTTTTGTCATTTTGGACTAATTCTGAGCATATCTGGGAGTTCCCACCCAGGTTCCTAACATAACTAAAGAAAGCCTTGTGATTATCTTTAGTGTCCTGTGCAATTTTTCTCTCGAAGCTGGCCTTTGACGATTTTATGAGTGCCCTTAGTTTTTTGCTAATACTGATCAGAGATGCCTTCCCTTTTTGGGATTTTGCTCTATCATGTAGTAGCTTCCTCCTTCTATTGTATAGTTTGTTTATGGCTGGGGTCCACCAGACAGGTCGCCTGCCTTTGGAGGATTGGGTCTTGGTTTTATTTGGGATTGCATGATCCATGCATTCCTGAAGGTGTTCATAGAATGCATTTATAAAGGATTCTGCGGTCTGGGCGTATTTTCCACAGGCCGGGGCTTTGAAGGATTCCACCTCGGTTTTGAGGAGTGTGAAATTTGCTTTAGAGAAGTTTTTCACTGTGGTTTTCTGGGCAGGGGGTGGGGTCGGGATGTGAATATCCAGTGAGATCAGTTTATGGTCTGATCTTACCAGTGAGGGATACACTTCTGGTCTGGAGCATAGAGTCCCCATGTTGGTGATGATCAGGTCCAGTATGTTTTCCCTCTTGTGGGAGTGGTAACAAGTTGTTCCATAGCATTTGAGTTTATGAATTCTAGGAACCTTTGGGCAAGGGTGTTGGAGCTAGAGTAATGCTCCCAATCTATGTTTGGGTAGTTGAAGTCGCCCAGTATAATGGTGTTTGGAGAGACCTTCATATTTTCCAGTGTTTTCAGGAAGGCCGAGTGGGGTTCCTGGGTTTGGGAGGGTGGTCTGTAGCAGGCTATAAACTGGAAGGCAGTTTTACCCACTGTTAGTTGCACATGGATAGTCTCTGATGCTTCGTGCTTTGCCACCAACCTGGAGGTGTGGGTATCTTTGATGAATATCGATACTCCCCTCCTTTTGTGGTTCGGTCCAAGTTTTGGGGCCGAAAAGCATGGTATGAGGTATAACCTGGTAGTGCTGGGGTGCTCTTGCGAGTCCTGAACCAGGTTTCTGTTACTGCACAGATATCGATGTTCTCCATGCTAAGGAGAGTTTCGAAAAGTGCATCTTGAGGTTTAGACTTCTAGCGTTGAGTAGCATTGCTCTTAGTTTCTTATCCCTTGTGATACCTATGGAGGTGGGTTTGTCTTTTGACCCTTGCCTAAAAAAGGCACTATGGGGTAGCAAGAGCCTTTGCCAATATCCAAAGCCCAGGGTGACAGGTGCAAGCCGTCCCTAGCAAAGCATCGTGGCTTGTCGTGCATATCATCCCAAGCTGACAGGCATTGGATCCCCTTTGAATGACACCAATACTTAAGCCAATTGTTGAAACTGATCATCTTGTCTTCATATTGTGGCATCATTCTTGGTGAGGGTAAGATGCTACTCAAGGTCAGGGTCATACCGGCCTGGGCTACATGCCCAGAGAGCTCCTCTATGTCTCTTTTCATGTAGTCCAGGGAGGTACGTCTCAGGTCATTCACACCAGCATGGACAATGACTGAGTCATATTTGTACTTGCCTTGGAGTGACCTGAGTGCTTGTGTTATGTGGCGGATCCTAGCACCCGATATTCACATATATAGTTACCTTTTCATTTTTTCTGTAGTGTTAGCTGTTAATATTATATTGCCAGCATAAATCGTAATATATCACCCACATTTCCTGTACATATTTAATGTTTTTCATTTCATTTATTCTTTTTATTACACTATTCATTACCATCACAAACAAAATACTACTCATTGGTCACTCTTGTTTTATGCCTCTAGTCCTCTCCATTTCTTCACTTACCCAACTATTTACTAAAACCCTAATTTTATTATTTTTACACACTAGTTCACATACTTTATACTAAAATTATATGCTCCGATTATTTGCCATAAAATACCGTGCTGTATTGAATCAAATGCTTTATCAGTATAGTTTCACTTCATTTTTTCCTTTCTTAATATCCACTAGTTCTCTAATTATCATTAATAGCTCTTCACTTCCTTTTCCATATTATCCATGTTTACTGTAACTTAATTTAATATCTTTGAAATCATTTTTCCCATTCCAGAGAGTCCTGTAGCAGAACACCGTATTAAAATTCATGGAGGTTCAGATGCAGGTTTCTTTTTCTGTGTGTTAGCATAACCTTACCTTCCTGGGGGTGGGTGAGTGACTATTTAAATAAACTAATTGAGCTGGAAATGAAGATGACATTAAATTATAAGACATTGTCCCCTAGGGCTTTGAATCAGGAAGTTAGTGTGTGTATTTTTAGATGTAATGTGTATACAGATTATTTTATGATATGAGACTTTGTATATGTTTATATAAAAATTTATATTTATTAAGATGGAATATTTAATTGAGTTATTGCTTAATTGTTTGTAATTAGATTAATTGGGTTCTTACCTGTATAAAAGTAGTGAATGTGAATGTCATGTTAAATCCTGCCAAGGCAAATGGCTGAGGTACCACATCATCGGTGAATAAAGTTGGTCACTTGTTGAGCAGTTTGAATATTCTTTTTTTTTTTTTTTATTTGTTTACAGTTTTGTGGATTTGTGTTTATTAAGTTGGAGGATTCAGATTCTGCTGCTGTGGGTACATATCGAACCCTAAATATACTGGCTAAATTTGGTTTTGTGGACATTCTGTGTGAAAGAGAAAAGACGTTTGCTGTGAATGACCTGTGGCTTGTGCTGTGAGCAATAGTGATGCATGGAGCAAATTTGAACATCTTGAGCGACTTAGACCAAAGAGGTGTCATTATGTTATGGTATCAAACTACTGGAAAACTATGTTAGCCTCACTATTGTTCCTAGAGGCTTGAGAGTAGATAGTTTCCCTGCTACTGATTTTTATGAGGATGAAGTCGACCTGTTGGAAGAATGGCAGTGGGCATCTCAACAGTGTACGTTGGGTTGGCTGTGTACTCTCATTAAGAAAAATGTTAAGTCACACAAGAAGATTAAGGTAGACATTGCTCATCTCCAAAGTTAGCTGATAATGGAGTAAACAGCATTGGTGTATGCTAAGAAAATGGTTAATAGTAAATCTAAGGTTGAAAAAGTCAAGTTTAAAGTTATTCATCATAAAAAGAAAAAGTTGTCTAGAGACATTCAAGACTTTGAGGACGGCCTAATCTACTGGTGGCAGCATAAACTGCAATGGGGGAGGTCAAAGGTTAGAGTGGCAGTAGTTTGGTGAGATGGGATTCCTTGGTTTATTCGGTGGACACTAGTGCCAGCAAGAAAAGTGTTTCTTTTGAAGATGTGCAGCTGGTAGTAATTTAAATACTGGTGGATCGTTGAATACGGACTGTATCCCCAGTTCCTTTCAGTTGAGTGGTCGTGGAAGAGGGAGAAAAGGAAGAAATTGTGACAAGCAGATGCGACTTTATGAACTTGGATAGTACTACTGTGTACTTTGAGAATGTGGACTATTTGGTTGGTGAATGTAATAGAAATTTGGAAATTATCAATCTTTCTGATTTGGACATTAGTTCAGAAGCAAGGTTGCTACTACTAAACAGAAGTATGTATGTTCCTACGTGAAATTCGTCCGTGGCATTTTTGTTAATTGATGTAAAAAGGTTTTGTAGAAAAATGTATTTAAAAGTATATTTTGATAGTAAGGCACAAAATGCACAAATTAATTTAAATGATGACGCTGTCTTTTTAGAATGTGATGATAATGTTTTGTTAAATATGTCTTTATGAAACGGACCTTGACTCTGAACTAAACAGATTGTTTGGTGAATGTTCTGTTGACTTAGTGGGAATCAGTTTTGTACGGGTTATGAAAGACTTGAAGGCCCTCTACTGGTTTGCACTAGCACTTTTTCACCCCCTCAGAATGTTCCAACTATTTGTCTGTTTGAAAAAGTAGTATGTAAAAAGGTAGAGTATCAGTTTAATAAGTTTTTACATTCTCTGAAAACTTATAATTTTGCTAAAGATGAAAGGTTAGCATTACAGCAGCTTTGTAAGCTAAGATTTAGATATGTATTTAAACAAGCAGACAAGGGGGGCGGGGGTAACTGGGTGATTATGGACTAAGTGAAATATCTTAAAATGGTTTATGATTTGTAGGAGAATAGCACTGAATATGAGAAGTTAACCAGTAACCCCCTTTCTATTTTTAATAAGGCTTTACTTGAAATTTTAGAGAGGGGGAGAGGTTGGGTTTTCTTAGTGCTAGTGATGTTAAAAAAACTCTTATTAAGAAACGAACAAACCCGATGATGTATGCTGTCCTTAAAGTACATACGAAATACATATTTATTAAGCTGGAATATTGCTGAATTGATTTATGGCTTAATTGTTTGTAGTGAGATTAATTGGGTTCGTACCTGTATAAAAGAAGTAAATGTAAATGCGTTAAATCCTGTGAAGGTGAATAGCCAAAGCACCAGATTGGTGAATAAAGTTGGTCGCTTGCTGAGCAGTTTGAATTTTTTTATTTTCTTTTTGTTGTTGTTTAAATCTTTAACAAGAAAAACCAGGAACTCGCAAATCCAGAGATACAACTGGGGAGAAAATAACTTTGTTAAATGATGTTATATTGTGTTGGATGGGCCTATAATAGGATATTCTGATGTAAATTATTTTGAAACAGACATTTTTCATGTTACAAAAGAAAGACGAAACAAAAGGATTTACAGTAAATTTGGGGCATACAAGAGTTAGTTCAACACTTTATATTTATTGGGACAAATGTTGGGAGAGCAGATTTTAGTAACTAAGGAGATGATGTTTTTGAATTGCTGTTTAGTGTAAGAAGTGCCAAGATATAGTAATGTTAATGCTCTTGGCAACGAAAACAGCTATTATGAGAAAATGGATGTCTAAGACTAAACCTGTATTGAGCAGTATAAAAGAAGGTAAAGAAATGGAGGTGGGGATCCTTAAAGGAAGAAGGAAGTAAAGTAAATGAAAATAAATTACATATTTGGGATCATTACATAAAGAATAATTCTGCAGAAGATGAGTAATGTAAGAGGATTGATGGATGATGAAAAGGTGTACCTGACCAGAAAGAAACTTATGGCCATTGCAGGCTGGTCCACTGTGTCTGTTGAGCCAGAACAGCAAAACAGCATGGGCATACATTCAGAAGTTTATAAAAACAAAAAACTTCCCAAAGGGAAAGTCAGAGTCCCTCAAATGGGATATTTCACCTGTGACTTATAGGTCTGAAGACATCAGCTCCACTGAGGCACTCAGACACGGTCCCCCCATACCTGATACCTTTTAAAGCCAAGAACTCTGATCATGCCCCTTGGGAGTATGCCACATCTTCATTGCATAGCATGTGCATCCAAACTGAAAATCTGATTCCACCACTTGTGTCAGAATGCTGCTTAATTGTTAAAGAAAGGGAGGGAGGAATCTCCTTGATTATTGTTGAAAAGGACATCTGTGCCACCAAGAAATCAGAACCCATGAGTGTTTCCCATCTGGTTCACAAACCTCTGGAGGTTACTCCGTCAAGAGCAAGATACCTGAGCTCCTCAGCCCTTGGCCAAGCATATCCAAGTGCCTCTTGATGGGTCAGTTGTCTCTATATCGTAGGTAGCCTTCCTCCAAAGACTGAGCCAGATTGGCTCATGGTTGAGTATCCTCGAATTTGCTGTGGAACAGCCCTCTTTATCAGAATCTTTCCACCCAAAAGGAAGAGAGGAATCTCCCCTGTAAGAGATGCAGACTGCTGTGACTCTAAAGAGGAAGGGGGAATTGGACTACAAGTCACAAATTTACACCCCCTTGCTTGTGACACAGACAGTGAGAACATTCTGACCTCAGACTCATCCCCAGAGAACTTCTCATTTAGGTGCACCCTTGCTGTCATGAGGGAACATTTCCAGTGGCAGTCACCTGAGGTCTTTGTCTGCCATACAGTTAGCTATTTGTTTAGTCCAGTAGGCCATTTTATGGCTGTCTTTGAAGCTTCTTCCATATAGCCAGACTCCCAGCCTTCACTTCCCACTCCAAGAGACTTGCCCATTTTTATAGGGTGCAGGATTGTCATACATTTTTGTACAAAAATTCGTATGAAAGAGCAAGCTACAGTGTCCTTGTCTGCCAAGGGAGCAAGATTGCCTCCTGGAACAGTACTCTTCCCAGTGACTTGGAAGTCAGATTGCTTAACAGATCTGGGAAAAAGTGTGTGCATAAGCAACCCTGCCCTTTGGAACTTTGAAGATCCAGACCCATGTTTTTGAAATACCAGGAACAAGTCCTCAAGCAACTGCAGGATAGTTGTAGGTGAATACAGGATAAACTCATGAGGGCTCATATCCTCAGCCAAGTCCTGATTTATTCACAGATGGGAAAACATGCCTTAAAATGTGGATATGATGCTTCAGAATGTACAGGGTCAGTTATCAGAAGACACTGTTGGCTGACAACTCCAACCCTGTCTGAGGATATGAAGGGGACAGTTCTTTAATGCCCCCTTAGTGAAGGAATTACTTTTTGCACATCTTCCTGCAAGATTTCAAAAAGAATGGCGTGCAAAGGGAAAACTGTGGGGCCAGTAAGTGTGTTTTGCAACTCTTCCTGTAAGATTTCTAAAAGAATGGAGCCCAGAAGGAGACCTGTGGAGTCAATGAAACATCTTTCACCATCCTGTTCTAAAGTGCAACAGAAATTATGCCCCTAAGTATAGCCTTACTGCAAATTGTAGATCAAAGGTAAACAGCCAAAGGGTAAAAAGAAAAAAGACAGCATGAAGACAAAGGCCTTGGTGCCCCAGACCCATGCATCAGCAGGGGGCAGCTATGACTGCATTAGCCTTATTTCTTTCAGTCCTCTCAAAACCTTAGCACCCCAACCTGTGGCCCCCTATCAGTACACCTTGGTAGGATGCTAGCTAGCTTCCTTTTATACCAGTACTGGTTGGATTTAACCACAGGCCATTGGGTTTCTAAAAATTATCTGTAGAGAGGTTACAAGCTTCATTTTCAGGCCACATCACAAAAAAGTCTGCCACCATTTCCAAAAGACTAGGAACACCCAGGCAGAGGTGTCAAACAGAAAACCATAGAACCTGTCCCTTCTGGGCAGGGCAGGAGACAAAAGGGTTGCATTTAGAGCTGCTTCTTTGTACCCAGAAAGGAGGGATCATGAAATACTGCCTATTAGAAACAAGTTTGGAAAGATTACAAAGTTTAAGATACTAACTCTGCAGGCCCTGTTACCACTCCTAGGCCCTCAGGCTCTTCTAGTGACAATACATATCTCAAAATGTTTACATCCATATCCCCATTTTCAGGGGAAACCATTTTTTGGGGGGTGTCACTTCTCATTTACCTCCTTGCCCTTTGGTTGTCTCCAGTGATGGTGCACTGCAGGACCAAAGGCATCCATATTTTTTACAGGTTGCTTGACATAAATGCAGACTTAGATGTAGGTGCAGAGGGCACTGGACTACATCCTGGATTGTTTTAACTAACTGGTCTTCTTCCTTAGTGGCAGAAGTCCAACTTTTGCCCAGTCAGAAATGTTATTTTCTTGGAGGCAATACCAAGTAGCAGTACAAGCAAAACTTAGCTGCTGAAAAAAAAAAGGCACACTTCCCAGCTGCATTCTTCCAAGGCTTGTCAGAAGAGTTGGTGATAATGGCCAAACAGTTCCATAGCATACTAGACCACATACATCCACTTTTCTAACTGATCCCCTGACAAGATTACTCGCAATGAATCTGATCATGTATAAAGAATAAGTGGGACTAATAGTCTAAAACCCTGTAGTGCATCATACCACTTCTGCTTTGTAAGCTATAAGACTGGACCAATAGATGCAGAAACTGCAAAAAGAAAGAGATAATGCTTTTCACCTCTGATCAGTCCCTGACCATAGACTCTCTGTAATTAGTCTGGGGGTGTCCACACCTTGGACTTAGAAGTGCAGGGCACCTGGAAAACTGTATGTAATTCGCTCAAGCAAAAAACATAATTTTTGTATACTTCCAATACACACCAATACTGCCTTATGGCATCCATAACTTTTAGGGATCTAGCTTATTTAACTAAGTGACTTACCAGCTTAATAACAGGCTGTATTACAAATGGCAAAGAATTATTAACAAAAGTACATTAAGATAGTTAGTCTTGGATGTCCTGCAGTAGAGAAATTAATCTTTGCCACTCATCCTTCATATTGTGTTACTGCGGTGGTGGTGCTGCGGCAGCGTTGTCGCCTCACAGTATGATGTTGTCCTGTTCGATTCTCAGAGTGTCTTCTGTGTGGAGACATGCGTGAATGGGCATACCTTTGTTGAAGGTTGTGCTTCAGGGCTGGCAACTCAGCATGTAAAAATCTACTGCCAATCATTAGCGGACCGGAGTTCCGCTGTGGCGACCCCTAACTGAGAAAAGCCGAAAGAGACAAACAAACTCATTGTTCATATTGTCAAATTTATGTTCACATCTTCATAACTGAGAGACCTACATGCTGTTGAAGTGTGGTGTGAAACAGTGTGGGAGACAGGACAGTTTACTGTCAGTGCTTGTTTATATCGCACTATACTGGAAATATTGCTATTTGTTTTTTAGCAATTATGAAAATAAGCAGTATTTCCATATATACTGAATACTTCAAAGAAACAGCAACTTACAAACTGTTACATGACTTTAAGTGAAATTCTAGATGTTGTAGAAGAAAATTCTTTGATATTTGCACTGTAAGTTGCACATCTTGAGAGATCTTCAGTATAATTTGTTGTGCTAATTATACAATTAAAAGTATGTTTTAATATTTCTGTGAAATTATTGATAAACATGCACTTTTATTTATTTTACATTTGTTAACCGGGGTTGCCTGTCTGAGACAAAAAGGCCCTTTTTCATCAGAGGCCCGGGGAGAAAAGCTCCACGTAGAAAAATTACAGATGCAGTTAGATATTTAGGCATGATCAGTATACACACAAATTACAGTAGACATGTTTTTACAGTGGTATGCAGCACATCAACAGTTACAGTGGAGGGAACAAACAAGAAAATATTAATTTAAAAATAAAGGTAATTAATAGATTTGTGGTGTACTGCTGAAATTTGGAACCAAGGTAGAATACCTACATAGTACACAGGGTACAATACATACATTGTTCATTAGCCAGTGTTTGTGAGTAAGAGTGAAAACTATTATGAAGTACTCTAGGTTTAGTATGTGTACCTTATCCGCTTTCAGTAGCCTGGGGAGCAGTCATGGCACTGTCAACTTTGCTTGAGATGTTCCCCAGTGAGGTTTTAAAAGGAGGCTTTGAACGATGTGTTTTGTATGGTAGTGGGGAGAGAGTTCCATTTTTTAGCCACTGAACTACTATATAGTGCGCCTCCAAAGCTGTTGTAGCTGTTGGTGACTTCTAGTAGTAGTTTGCTTGATGATCTAAGAGGCCTTTTGGCTGAGTGATGTTGTACTAGGTTTTTGAGGGCAGGACACTTATTGGGCAGGTAATAGAATGACAGAGGCAGAGCTGATTGTAGGGTAGGAGGTTGGGCAGTTCAAGCCAGTGGAGCTGTCTCAAAGCAGTATAGTGATGAGTTCTGTATGAACAATTTGCAGCAAAGCACACAATTCTGTTATAGCAGGCTTCCATTTTGCTTATTTCAGTTTTGTTGAGATTAGTCAGAATGGGAGATGCATAGAGTAGCGTAGATAGAAGTTGGGAGCTTGCAATGGCTGATCTTGTGTTGTTGGTAAGAAATGGTGTAATACGGTAAAGTGATCCCAGTTTGGCATGTACTTATTTAATAGTTAGTTGAAATGACTGTCAAATTTTAGGTGGCAGTCTGTGGTTATTCCCAATAGTTTAGCCTGTGCCACTGGAGCGATTGGAGTAGCATTTGTGGAGTAGATAGTGAAATGACTGTTATCAGTGTTTTTGTTAGAACTGGTTATAATCATAAGCCGAGTTTTCTTTGGATTGAGGATAAGTTGGGCTTTGGTAAGGTAGATGTTCATCGTGTTACACTGCTGCAGTCATTACACTTGGGTTATCCTGCCATCAGGCGGTCCCCCAGTTGGCCTGAGTTCCAATGTCTTGGTCCGGCGTCGGTTGCTGTCACTTCTTCCGTGACGTCAGTGCGACAGGGGTATATAAGATGCAGCCGACGCCATTTTCTTCAGTCTTTCTTGCCGTGCGGTGCCCAAAGCAAAAGCAGTTCGCAAGTGCCGGTCGGCCGACTCCTGATTCATTCCGAATCCAGAACCGAAGTCTTCTACAAAGCTAAGTACCCCGTTGGGGAAACTTTTTCTTGCCTCAGACCGATGTCAGTAAAAGTTAATAACTGTATTTCTTGTGGGAAGCAAATACCTCATAAGGATTTCCATTCTTGTTGTATCCCATGCCTAGGCCCAGACCACGACGTCACTGGTTGTCGGTTTTGTGCTAGGTTTAACAAGCGCACTGTTAAACGTCTGTTTGATTTTGCCCGACATTATTTTGGCATAAAATTCAATTACACCATGCCGTCGGAACTACCGACGACTGGAATACATAAAAAGCGCAAAGACAAGGACAGGCATCCGAGGCCCAAAACTGACTAAGCCTATTCTAGGCCAGTCGCCAGTTCTCCAGTTTTCAGCGAGGTGCCTTCGCAGCCCCTGACGACCGCTTCTTTAGAACCACAGGCCACCTCTGACTCCCACGTGGAGATGGCTGGGCCTTCGGACACACAAGATTTCAGCCTACTGAGACTAACCCTTCAGAGGGATCTGGAGTAGCTGAACAACCCGTAGCTTCAGAGGGTGTTTTCAGACCTACTCAGTTAACCATTAAATCTTCTGCTAAGTCTAAACCTCCTTTAAAAACAAAGAAACAAATTCAACATTCACCAGTACAGGCCTCCATGCCTAAGAAACAAATGCTCAAAATGGCCGAAGACCTAATCACTCTGATCAGGGGGTCCCATCCCCCTCCTGAAAAAAGGCCTAGACAGGATGCAGACTATGACTCATCCGACCAGGTATCCATCTCTTCAGATTCATCTTCAAACCTAGGATACTCTTTACCCCCTTATGAGGATTCTGATGCTGAGGAATCAATTCCATCAGCCTCTCCGCCTGAGGACTACTCCTTTGGGGAACCCTTACATACCATGAGGGAGCATTTCCATTGGGAGGGCCAGGATTACTCAGAATCCAAGAAAAGGCTCAGCGATTTCCTTTTATTACCTCAACAAAGGCCCCTTGCTATTCCGCCAGTGTTAGATATTGTGGATGATGTGTATACTGAATCCAGTTTAAATCCTGATTCTTTACCTCCTACTCCAGTTAAGCCAGACAGATATTACAGAGTCCCTGACGCTCACAAATTTCTTTATAAAAGCCCTGTTGCTGACCTTGAAACCATTTCTCAGGGCCCCAAAGGGGTGAAGGCCTCCGGCAAAGAATCCAGTCCCCTCTGACAGAGATTCCAGAGCATTAGACAGATGGGGGAAGAAAGTATATACATCTGCACCTTTAGCAATGAGGGCCTTAAATTGCCAGTTTCACATGCTAAAATATCAGCAATATTTGATGTCTCAGTTGAAACAAAAACTGCTTCCAAACTCAGATCCTCCTAATTATAAGGAAATGCAGGATTTATTGCATGCAGTTGAACAAGTGGGAAAACATACTTTGCAATGTGGTTTTGATTCATTAGAGGCCTCCTGTAGAGCAGCAGTTACAGGATCTGTCATTAGAAGACATGCTTGGTTAAAAGAACATACGTTACCAGATCATGTTAAAGCAAACTATTGGATGCACCTTTGCAGCAGGATGTGTTATTTGGAGTTAAGGCAGAAGAGGTATTAAAGAAAATGGAGGATAAGACAAAATCTATGCAAACGGTTAAGGATTTCTTACAGGTTCAGCCTCCTCGATTTAGCAGAAATTGGCCAACAAAGAATTGGTCCTTTCCAATTACAGACAGACCTCAAAGGGGCAGATACAGACGTCCAAGAGATAGAGGTCAACCACAAGGTCCTTACAGGCCTCGACAATGGGTGCATCAACCCAGAAAGAAGGGGAAGACAGTCCCCAACCTTATAAAAAAACAGCCCCAATGACTTCCCACTACAGCTGCCAAACAGTTCTCTCTTGGCAGCCCCCTTGGGAGGAAAACTGTCACTTTTCTGTCACAGTTGGCATATGATCACCAAAGACAAATGGTTTCTCAACATTGTATCTCAAGGTTACAGGTTCCACTTTCACACTCTGCCAAGGTTAAAAGGAATACCAAATCTACCACCAAATCAGTGGGCAGAGGCTCAAAGACAAATTGCAGCACTCATGGACATGAGAGCTATTCAAAAGGTACCAACACAGGAACAAGGACAAGGATTTTACTCAAGACTCTTTCTGGTTCCTAGAAAGGACAAATCCTGGAGGCCCATTCTGGATCTTTCTTCTCTAAACACTTACCTGGATGTTCCAAAATTCAAAATGCTGACACTACAGCAGCTTCTTCCCATGCTGGGCAAAAAAGCTTGGCTCGGAACTTTGGACCTCAAGGAGGCATACCTGCATGTCCCTATCAGACAAAACTGCAGAAGATACCTCAGATTCATAGCTGGTTCAATGCACTACCAATGCTCTGCACTGCCCTTTGGCTTATCTACTGCACCCAGGGTCTTCACAAAGTGCCTGGCACCAGTAATTGCATTTTGCAGACAAGGAATTCAAATTTATCCGTACCTGGACGACTGCTTGATTCAAGCAGAGAGCAAGGACATTCTTCTAAAGTATCTGTAGTTTACATAAACAAGCAAGGGGGCACACATTCCTACCCCCTATGCAGACAAGCCATGACTTTGTGGAACACAGCACTGACTTACCAGGTACATCTGCAAGCACATTTCCTGCCAGGAACAAAAAATACATTGGCAGACGATCTAAGCAGAAATCTCATGGAGCCTCACGAATGGAAGCTAAATCCACAAGTGTTCAACGTGATGATAAGGGAATGGGGACACCCAGACATAGATCTATTTGCCTCCCCTCACAACTGCCAATTACAGACATTTTGCACAAGGACTTATCACTCTCAAGCATGGAAAGTGGATGCTCTATCTTTCAACTGGAAAAACCTGACAGTCTATGCCTTCCCTCCGATGCCTCTTCTCACCAAGGTGCTTCTAAAAGTCAGACAAGAGAGGCCAAAAATGATCCTGATTGCACCAGACTGGCCACACCAGCACTGGTACCCAATCCTAAAGATTTTGTCCCAATGCCTGCCTTGGCCTCTACCTCAAATCCCTCATCTTCTGACACAGCAAAACAATCAGATTCTGCACAGTCAACTCAGAACCTTAAACCTGGCAGCATGGCAGATAATGTAGCCACTCAGACTGCACCTCTCTCTAAAGCTGTTATGGATGTAATTTTGGAAGCCAGGAGACCTAGCACTAGGAAATCTTATGTGGAAAAATGGAAGAGATTCTGTGCTTGGAAACAGGCACAAGGGCTCGACCCACTGGTCCCTAATATGCCTCAGATTTTACAATACCTGACTGAGATGTTGGACAAAGGCCTATCTTTTTCTTGTATTAAAATCCATGCCCCTGCCATTTCAGCTCATTACAACACGGATCCTCCTATCTGTGACGTACCAACGCCTAATCCTCAGAATTTGTTTACCGTCGACCTAAAGCTATGTTTAAATTCAGTATACATGCCTTTCACAAAGTTTATCTACTGAGCCTTCTAAAGATAAATGCCCCGTTGTGATTCCTTCTTTATTTTTTTCCTCCTTGAAGTTTGTTTTCATGTCATCCTGGAAGGGAAAATGTGAATGTGAGAGGCAGATTCCCCATAAAGATAAACACGAGAAGTGCCTTTTATGTTTAGGTGCTACACACAGTCATACACAGTGTGAGATTTGTCAGGCATTTGTCACTAAGACACTCTGCAGTTGTCTTTTGTCCTTTATTTGTTTGGAAAACCAACATCTCAGCGTATCATGGCTGAATCCGCCTGCCCTGACTTTCAGTCACCACTTAAGAAAAAAGGCACATACTAATTCTGCTGCTCTCCATATGCCATCAGACATCTCCATTGGGCTGGATGAAGAACCCGAGGACTGTCCAGTGCCAATATCAGTTCCCTCTGCCATGACCCATGTTTACCTGAATATCTGTTGTGCAAACATCTGGTACAGCGGTAGGGGAGAACCACAGCTGATTATATCTGACATGTCTCTGGAGATTCCCCAAATATTAAGGAAGACATACCTGCTAACCTACATTGAATCCAGACTGGTCTGAACCTCCTAGATTTGTTAAAGCATATATTCTTTTAAAAAAGATTAAAAAAAGCATGTAACATTTGTGGCTGAGGAGCCCCCCATCCCCACCCAAGAGTGGCATGACTTTACTCAGGGGCTTTTCGACACCCTTATGTCCTTGAAAATCTCCTCAAGGTTTGCCTGTCCCCGCTTCTGCCCATTAGTCTTCCACCCCTTTTACAAGAACCATCTAAACTGTTATTCTCTTCCAAGCTTTTACCTTCTGATAAGGACAGCTGCGATATGGAGAGATATGATAAGAAAGTGTATACTTCTGCTGCTTTGGACTTCATGGCCATTAATTATCAGACTCAGATGTGTTGACTGTGAGCTCCATCCTGTTTCACGATAAATGAAGCTTTTGTTCCAACCTTTTGATACAATGGATATAAAAAGTGTACTCACCCCTATTAAAAGCCAGATTTTTGTGATAAAAAAAATGTGACCACAATAAATCATTTCAAAACCTTTCCCACCTTTAATGCAACTTATAAACCTGTACAATTCAATTGAAAAACAAACAAATCTGTTAGGGGGAAAAATATATAAAAAAAAAAAATACAGTAAAAATGATTGCATAAGTGTGCACACCCTTAAACTACTACTTTGTTGAAGCACCTTTTGATTTAACAGCATTCAGTCTTCTTGAGTAGGAGTCTGTCAGCATGGCACATCTTGACTTGGCAATATTTGCCCACTCTTCCTTGCAAAAGCGCTCCAAATCTGTCAGATTGCAAGAGCAACTCTTGTGCACAGCCCTCTTAAGGTAACCCCACAGAATTTCTATTGGATTTAGGTCTGGGCCATTCCAAAACTTAATTTTCTTCTGGCGAAGCCGTTTTTTGTTTGGATGTATGCTTGGGGTTATTGTCATGTTGAAACATGAAATTCCTCTTCATCTTTAGCTTTCTAGCAGACGCCTGAAGGTTTTGGGCCAAAAGTGACTGGTATTTGTAACTGTTCATAATTCCCTCCACCTTGACTAAAGCCCCAGTTACAGCTGAAGAAAAGCAACCCCAAAGCATGATACTGCCACCACCATGCTTCCTTTGGTGATGCAAAGTGTTGTTTTTGTCCCAAATGTACCTTTTGGAATTGTAGCCAAAAGGTTCAACCTTGGTCTCGTCAGACCATAACACATTTTCCACATGTTTTCGGGAGACTTTATATATTGTTTTGCAAGTTTTAGCCAGGTGTGGATGTTTTTCTGTGTAAGAAAAGGCTTCCGTTTTGCAACCCTACCCCATAGCCCAGACATATGGAGAATACGGGAGACTGTTGTCACATGTAGTATACAACCAGTACTTGCCAGAAATTCTTGCAGTTCCTTCAGTGTTGCTGTATGTCTCTTGGCAGCCTCCTTGACCATGACCAGTTTTCGTTTTGTCTTTTCATCAATTTTGGAGGGGCGTCCAGTTCTTTGCAACATCACTGTTATTCCATATTTTCTCCACTTTTTGATGACTGTCTTCAGTGTGTTCCATGGTATCTCCAATGCTGTGGAAATGTTTTTGTACCCTTCTCCTGACTGATACCTTTCAGCAATGAGATCCCTTTGATGCTTTGTTAGCTCTCTGTGAACCATGGCTTTTGCCATGTTAGTAGGACAGTTGAACTTTATTTGGGGTTAATCAGAGTCTCTTTAATTGATTTGCAGGTGTGTACCCAAGAAGACTGAATGCTGTAATTAAATCAAAAGGTGCTTCAACAAATTACTTTTTATATCCACTGTATATGTAGGATTGTTGGAGAGAATTAATAGCGTTTAGGATTACTGTTGTATATTTAGCATGGTTCATAAACTTAGTATGTTTTTACTTTTCTTTTTTTTTTTTTTTAAACAAGAAACATCTTTATTAAATTATAACTTATGACGTAGGGAATTGTGCATTTATATAAATGAAAACAAATCACGTTGACGTAATCTTAGTTGCAAGCATTATACTTCACAGACTCTACTGACTTAATTTTAGTTGCAAACATTATACATCACTTATAATCTACCCAGTTATACATCAGTTGTAATCTACATTATACATCACTTATAATCTACCCAATCATTGTCAGTCAAATTTTATGTGGCTCATTTAATTCCTGCCTTCTTTTTAAACCTCATTCCTCCCCTGTATGTATTGTTCCCAAAAATTCTATTTTTTTCTTTTTTAGTACTTTCACATGTATAGTGTGTTCTTCTTAGCTGTTAGAATTAGATAATTGGGTAATTAGATATATTGTTACTGTCTGATGTAGTATTTTTATGTTTACACAGATATAGAATTTTCTGATAATGTCAGAAAACTCTACTAGCTTCAAAAAGTGTCCCACCTGTGGGCTTAAAATTTCACCCCAAGACCCGCATTCTCGGTGTGTGTACTGTTTGGAGTCATCCCACTTGCAGGACTCCTGCAGTATTTTTGCTGCTTTTGGCACAAAGGCAGTCCAAGGAAGGAAAGAGAAACTAATTTTGAAAGGGCTCCTTCTCCCCTCAGACAGGGTTCAAAATGTCTTTGGATCCGAATGCAGACACTTCCTCTCCTTTCTTTGGTAAGAAAAGGGAAAAAGAGAAAGGTCAAAGTAGAGGGAGTAGAGAGAAAAACAGAGACAAACAAAGGAAAAATTTAAGGACAAACAGCCAGAAAAGAGACGTGAAAAATGACTTGACAGGTCAAAGAAAAGGTCTTCTGATCCCTATGCTGTTGCGAGTCTGGCACCTAAAATACTGAGGCAGTCTGATCCTACTATTTTCAAGATCAGAACTCCCTCTCTGACAACTATTTTTTCTCTGGGACTGATTAGCTCGAGTCTTCACTCCCCATCCTTCAAAAGATCTCATTGTAGCCTACTTCACTAGGTTCATTTTTGAGATTTGGTTGGTCTACTAGAAGCCTTACAGAACTAGATGTGATCAAATGATGAGAAAGTTTCTGAGGAGTCTGATTCCGCTGGGAATTCTCCCAGCTCCGTCCCGAGGAAAGGACCAGGATCAGACCCTTCAACTGTGGCCATACTACTTCCAATGCCATCTCCACATTAGCAGCCAGTGCACACTGGATCCATCCTCCCCGCCATACCAGCTTCGAAGCTAATAGCCCTGGAGACTTTGACTTCGACTTCTTCCCTCACTTTTTTTTTAAACCAATGCAGTCGAGTCCAGTAGTGTCCCAGAACCAGAGCATTGGAGTCCTGGAGGTGATGGTGGAGCTAACTCTGAGATGTTCTGCACTGTCTCTACCACTCGGGGCGTCAGCCCTGGATAGCTCAGTTCCATCGTCCTCCTTGGAGCAGTCTGCCCTTGGAGTTGAGAGGGCTACAGATTCTGGAGTTGTGGGTGGTGCTTACTCAGCACCATTGGCTGAGTCGGTTTGTTTTCTTTGTGGCAGAGAGAGAATTGAACTGCTTTAATCTGGCTATGGGCATTCCTGCAAAACTGTTATTGTTGATTGGATAACTGGGCTGGTTTCTGTTCTCTGCCTTTAATAGCCAGAGTTTTAAGTCAGATATACCTGTTTGCTGAAGCTGTTCTAAGCTGCAGAGAGACTGACCTACTGCCTGCTGTGATATTGGGATAAGATGAGTGTTTATTTTCAATTATCTCTGCACTTCTCATTTAATACATATCTCTGTAATCTGTACAACTGTTTTTTCCCATCCACCCGCCCAGTGCTTGTGGTAGTCTTGAGTCTTGGTGGCTTTGAGTTGCCAGCCTCTGGTATAAAGTTGATACTGGACACCCCCGTCACATTACATCAACTCCTTCTACTGTTTATAGTGAGATCTTAGCAAAGGCCCACCCCTTTAACTTCTGAATATTGAATTATCTTCTGCTCTTCACTTTCTGTTAATAAATAAATAAATAACATAAAACTGTTCTTGCCTTGTTTTGTAACTAGTCTAGTCCAGATACAGATTTGCTGCATCCTGGACTGTTTGTAGGCTTCTAAGATCTGATAGTTCTCTCCTCTCTTGCACTTTTACTAGATTAGTCTAGCACTTTACCAGACTTCTTGTAGCAATTATTGTAGCACACAAGTGCTACCAGCACTAAATGTTCTACAAGGAAACTCCAGTACTTATTAATGCCCACCCCTCCAGGCATGTCTAAAGGTTGGTTCCGTCTGCTTTCTCCTGTTAACCTGGTGAACTTGGGCATCCTGAGGCAATGTCGCAGCTGCCTCATGTACACTGATAACCCTCTTCTCTTACCTCCCAATACTCAGACTTGGGAGAGGTGCACTTGTATATCCAAATTGAAAGCCACGTGCACTCCAGCCAAGACCGGAGTAGCTGGTCAAGAGGAGAAGGTCAACACCTGCACCACACCACATGGAACACACAACCCTCCAGAACACACACCAGCACTGCTTTCACATAAAAACACAAACCACACACCCACTTTCACGGAGGCTTTCAATAAAAATCTACCCAAACAGCAGAGACCTCCAAGGCAGAAATGCACTTGACCACCACAACACAACACTAGTCACAAAACACATAACCCTCGTAAACAATGTGCCACTCAACCAAAGCCCCTAAGGCAAAACAGCATGCCCAACACACTAGTCATAGGTGATTCGATAGTGAGACACACTGATGTCCCACTCACTAGGTTGAATAAGGAGAAAGTAGCAGTCAGCTGCCTGTCAGGTGCCAGGATCCACCACATAACCCACGCACTCAGGTCCCTCAACAACAAGTACAAATATGACCCTGTCATTGTACATGTGGGTGTGAATGACCTGAGACATACCTCTCTGGACTACATGAAAAGAGACTTGGAGGAGTTCTCGGATTATGTAGCCCAGGCGGGCATGACCCTAGCCCTGAGCAGCTTCCTACCATCACCCAGAATGATACCACAGTACAAGCAGAAAATTACTGATTTCAACTCTTAGCTAAGTTTCTGTTGCCATTCTAAGGGGGTGCAGTATCTGTCTGCCTAGGATGACGTGATTGATAGAACTCGATGTTTTGAAAGAGATGGCCTACATCTGTCACCCCTGGGCTTCCAGATACTGGCCAAGACTCTTGCCACCCCTATAGTGCCTTTTGTGGCGATGTTCCATAGACCAAATTACCACCGTAACAACCTCAAACAAATGCAATCTGAGGGTCATGCTGCTCAATGCTAGAAGTCGAAATCTCAAAATGCAGTCACTCGAAGCACTCCTTAAAATGGAGAACATCGACATCTGTGCTGTAACAGAGACCTGGTTCAAGGCAGCAGAAAGCACCCCTGCACTACCAGGCTATAACTCAATCCACACCTTTCGGCCCCAGAACTTGTACCGAAGTTCCAAAGGCGGTGGTGTTTCCATATTCATAAAGGATGCGCACACCTCCAGACTGGCAGCCCAACATAACGCATCAGAGATACTACTTCAGGTGCAGCTGACACTGGGTAAGACGGCAATTCGGGTCATAGCCTGTTATAGGTCCCCAACCATATCCCAGGACTCGCACTCCACGTTCCTAAGCACCCTGGAGAATATCAGGATCCAACCTAACACTCATACTGGGCTACCAACTACCTCTCCAGTAACTGGAAAATGTACCAGTTCATTTGCCCAGCGTTTCCTGGAATTCATTAATTCCAGTGCCTGGACCAGCTCGTTCTTACCCCCACTAGAGGTATCAACATCCTTGACCCAGTCATTACTAACATGGGTGACCGTTGCTCTATACCAATAGTCAGCTCCTCCCTGGGTAGATCCGACCACAAACTAATCACCTTGGAAATCCACATCCCTCCCATCCTTCCCTGCAAAGGTAACCACCATGAACAACTTCTCCAAAGCTAACTTTGGGCATCTAAAAACAGAGGTGGCTAACTTCATGGTACCCATGCAATTGGCGAACATCTGCATGACTGACGAATCATACACTAATGCCCTGTACGAACACGTACACAAATGCATGGATCTCGCCATACCCAATAGAACCAAGACACTGTCCTCCAAAAAAGGAAGCCAATCTGGTGGTCCCCTGCCATAAACAAACTCTACAACAGAAGGAGGAAACTAATGCAGAATAAGGTGAAGTCCCAAGACTGGAAAAACTCCCTTATCAGCCTCAACAAAAAGTTGAGATCCCTCATTAAATGCTCTAAAGCTAGCTCTGAAAATAGAATTGCAGCAGAGAGTAAAGACAACCAAAAAACCTTCTATAGTTATGCAAAGAGTCTCTCCTAGATTTGCTCAGAGCAATTGCACAATGATACCTCCTATACCGAGCCAACAGATATTGCCAGTATACTGGCTAACAGATTCAGTGCCAACTTTACCCCCCCCAAAGGACCAGTCACAATACCAGTAGATTCCCAGGCACCCAGTTTTACTGCTGCACAGCTTAAAACAGCACTGTCCAAGGCTAAGAATACAGCTTCTGTGGGATCTGACAGTATCCCTGGCTGTGTTGTACATGAACTACAGAGTGAACTGGCACCTCACCTATGTGCCGTGTTCAGTCACAGCCTCACCTCAGGCTTTGTCCATACCGAATGGCACACTGCTACAGTCATCCCTCTACACAAAGGAGGAGCGACTACAGACCCTGGGAACTATTGCCCCATTAGCCTGACGAGTCTGATATGCAAAGCTATGGGAACGCATCATTATCGACTTAATAAACAAGGGTGTAGGGAATCTCCAAACTCTGGATCCCACACAGTTTAGTTTTGTGAAGGGTAGGTCATGCCTGTTCAACCTGGTCAACTTAGTCACCAGAGCTGTGAATGAAGGCAAGGTGGTTCATACAGCCTACCTTGATCTGGTCAAGACCTTTGATACCATTCCCTACTCAGGAATCATAGAAAAACTCACTAAGCTAGCCATCAACCCCTATATCACTAGGTGAGTTGCAAAATGGCTCAGAGGTAGAACCCACAGTGTGAAAGTAGCTGACTCCAAGTCAGACTGCTGACCAGTCACGAGTGGAGTCCCACAGGGTTCGGTCCTGGGTCTTTTCCTGTTTGGTATCTACTTCTCTGGAGTCCAGGCCAACACGAAGTGACTCTGGCTGATAAAGTTCACAGACGATTGCAAGTTGGGTGCCATAATTAACTCCCCAAGTGATGTTGACATCCTGCAGAAAGGCCTCACTGAGACCAGCGACTGGTGTCAGAACCATGGCCTTAAGCTTAATACCAAAAATGTGTCATCCCCTTTGAGAAAAACCCAGTTCCCATGAATTACCACATTGATGCTGGTCCACTGAACACACAAGAGTGTTATAAGAGATCTGGGAACACAGGTTGACAGCAACTTCTCTTTTGACCACCACATTGCCATTGTGGTCAGAAAGTCCTATGTGGCACATCTCATTACTAAGTAGTTTGCATCAAGGAAAAGAGGTCATTGTCTCAGTCTATTCTTCCCTCATTAGGCCAATTCAGTACAATGCCCCATTTGGTATGTACCTCACTAGACACCTGCAACAACTGGAGAGGCCACAAAAGTACCTCACAAAGAGGATCCTAGGCCTTAAACACTTGTCCTATGTGGACAGACTCCAACTCCAACTATTCTCTGTCTCATATTGCCTACTTAGTGGCGATCTCTGCTTGACTTAAAAAGCCATGTCTAACCCAGCTCTGTTAGAAGTGCTATATCTAAAGAAATCCCAATCCCTCCGCACTACACGCTCCAGAGACCTCAACCTCATTACCACAGTGAACAGAACAAGCTGGAGGGACAGGTTCATAACCCAGAGGCTGCCCATGCTATGGAATAGACTTCTCATACATGTCAAGCGGAGCGCCTCACTGGCCCTCTTCAAGAGAAATCTTGATGAGTGGATGGGAAGTAGAAAATTAACCCAGGGGATCACTCCAGTGACTCTACTCGACAGAGGCACTGAGAACTAAGGTCGAGTGGCATGATGCCAGGGTAATCCTATGGGCTAGGCTTGTAAAGGCTCCAGGGCCATTAGCCTAGTACACACCTATGAACCTATGAGACTGTGGACAGGGCCTTGGCTGGACCAAGGTCACTGGTGTATGCACAGAGTTTGGATCCATCCTGAGTCCTGCTGAAGCCTACTCCTTCCTGTCATTCTTGTTAACAGGACAGACGTATCTAATTAGCTTCAAGACCACTTGCCATTTATCTGATTCCAAAGTGCCTGCTACAGAAGTCCCAAGAAGCATTCCCCAGAAGAGGACTTGCAAGCAGAAGCATATTGACTTCTCTCCTGTGTCAGTCACTGAAAACACTGACATAGAAGATGGGGAAGGCTTCCCTAGGCCCCTCTAGAATTAGTTAAGCGGGGGGGTGGTCCAGCGAAACATCTCCTTTTGATGAGTCAGTATTTCTCACAGCTTTTGGGTCCAACCCCTTGATGTGCTGGGTGGGCCCACTTCCAGACACCTTAGTTGACCTCATCACCCAGAAGGCTTGGAAGGGACCTGATGTGGCAGGGCCTATCACAAAAAAAAAAAAAAAAAACAGATAAGATTCCGGTGGCCCCCAAAGACAGAAAACACTGGGCTAAGGGTCCCTTTGTAGATGCCATGGTGGTAGCAACAGCCACAAAAAAGGAACTGTCTGAAGAAAGTTCCTCTGTTCATCCCCCAAACAGGGAGCCAAGTTCATTGGACAGGCTGAGAAATGGATTTGTGCATCAGCAAGATTTGCTCTTCAATTACTGAACTATTTAGCACACCTAATACGATTCTAGCAAGATTCGATCAAGGAGTTTTCGAATTCTCTGAGAGGTAACTGAGCTTCAGATATCCAAAAAAACAGTGGATACCCAATTGTATGCCCTACAGTCTTCCTCAAATGTGGTCATGAGACTGCCGTCTAATGCAGCAGATGGCACAGCATAGGAAGCTAGCACAGGTATTACCATGCTATGCCATGGCTGAATGCAGCTCTATGATTTTGTGAAGAGCTTTAAGACATCCTTCATAATGCCTCCATGATGGTTCTGCCGTATTTGAACCAAAAGTAAATGAAATGCTTACCAGGAGTGAGTGGGAAGGTAAGACCTTATCTGCCACAGGAATCCAATTTGCTTCTCCTCAAAGATCCTTTTCCAGGAATCAGAGGAGAGAGGAAAACGTAGTTCAAGAAATCACAAGGTTTTCACCAGGGCACTCCTGTGGATAGGGCTTCCCAAGGCAGAGGTGGAAGCAGTTCCACGGAACATCACCCAAGGGGCAGAGATGGTCTGCAAAACCAAGGTTTACATGGATGTTTAACAGAGAAACCTTATCAGCATCCCTGAATGCTTGCCCAGCTGCTGCACTCTGGAGGCAGTCAAAGGACACTTCTTACACCCTCTATCTTGGCAAACTATAACTTCTGATTCTTGGGTGCCAAGGATCATTATCAGAATTTATATAATACCATTCTTAGATTCCCAAAGATGAAACAAAAGATTCCTGATACTCCACCCAATCAGCTGGAATCTGCAGCAAAAGAGGTTTCAAGGTTGCTGGACAAAAGAGTTATCCAACTGGTCCCCCAAGACCAACTAGGATCTGGATTCTGTTTAAGGTCTTTTTTTTTTTTTGGTTAAAAAAAAAAGACAGGACACCTCAAACCAATATTGGATCTCAGCAGTTTGAATCAATATGTAAAACGGACAAAATTCTGCATGGTCGTGGTACAGTCTATTCTACCACTTCTGAAGGAGGACTATTGGATGTGTTCTGTTGATCTTCAAGACTTCTGCTCTCATATCAAGATCTAGTGGCAGTCCAGGAAATTCCTCTATTTCTGGATAGAAGCCAATCATTGTCACTTCATAGCATTGCCATTTGGTCTCACCACACTCCCTGAGGTACTCACCAAGGTAATGGCGACTTACATCTTGACTCAGACTACAAGAGATCTTGGTTATTCCCATATTTAGATGATTGGGTTCTTAACTGCTACCTTCAAGGATCTAGTACTGTGGCATCAGTTAGTCCTTCTGTACTGGGCAACTCAATATGGTATTTCAGTAAACTTCAACAAAAGCGAGCTATTCACTTCTCAGACCATAGAATTCATAGGCTGCTGCATAGACGCAGTGCATCAGATAGCAAACTTTACCCTGACAGAAGTCAAATCCTTAAGGTCTGTAGCTGTCCAAGTGATGAAACACATTTGGCATCAAGTACGACTCATTCTGGGACTCTTAGGACTAATGGCCTCCTCTACAACAGTGGTTCCTTTGGCCAAATACCACGAGAATTTTACACTGGACACTAGCTGTACAATGATCTTAAAAGCTCCATCCACTTCACAGCAGACTTTGTCTGATCATATTCATTGGTGGATTTCATCTAAGATGGTTGTTCAAGACAGACCCTTCCATCCTCTTACTCCCAAAGTCACAGTCACCACAGACGCTTCCCTTCTTGGGTGGGTGGGGGCAGTTTGAATGGAAAACTATTCAAGGAATGTGGGGGCCAGATTTCACACCAGTGGATTTGAGTTGATGGCAGTGGTCCTAACATTGCAAGTATTTCAGGACCTCCTACCTAAGGATGTGATAGCCATCCACTCAGACAACATGTCAGTGGTTTGGTATGTCAGCAAACAGGTTAGAATGCATTCATATCCTCTTTGTCAAGAAGCCCTTAGAGTTTGGCAATGGGCAATTATCTTTGAGTCACTTTCTAGTAGGAATGCACATTCCTGGGACATCCAGTACTGTAGCAGAAAAGTTGAGCAGAAGTATTCTGTTACCTCACTAGTGGTCTCTCAACAAAGGAGTAGCAATGAAAATTTTCAGCCACTGGAGCCAACCTTGCTGCAACATTTTTGCATCGTACCTCAACAGCAAATGTAGCAGTTACTTTGTCCTCATCCCGCCACAGGGACAGTCACCAAGAGATACTCTAGTCCATATTTGGCCCCCAGGTCTACTTTACGCCTTTGCATCAGTTCCCCTTATCACCAAGTTCATTCAGAAACCTATGGAGTGCAAAAATCAGGATAATCCTAGTTTTCTCATTCTGACCTTGGCAGGTATGGTTCCTCTTTTCCTGGCCTCATTTTGTGCACCCACCATGGTTTCTGGATACCTTTCTGGATCTACTCAGTCACCCATCTGGGCTACCTCTACCATATCTCAAGGTCCTAAAACTGACTGCATGGTTTCTGAGGTCTTAACATTTGCCAGAGATGCCAGGCTTTCTTCCCCAGTAGTCCATATAATCATTTCTTCTCAAAGGTACTCAACCAAGAAGATTTATAAATGTAAATGGAAACTTTTTTCTATATAGGTCTCTTCAAAGTGGTTAGATCTCTTTTCAGCACTCTTACTTGAGATTTTGGAGTTACTATCGGAACTTTTTAGGGAGGGCTCACGTTTCTCTACAGTCCAAATAGCCGCCATTTCAAATTTTCGTATAGGACATAGGAATACATCCATTACTTCCCTGAAAGTGACCAAGGCCTTCCTTAGAGTAGCATTCTTATTGAGACCCCCACTTCATGATCCAGTCTCTGCTTTGAATATTACAGTTTTGCTGCAGTCATTAACCCAAAAACCCTTTGAGCTCTCAGCATCAGTAGATCTAAAGTTTCTATCCTGGAAAACTATTTCTTTTGTTGCTATTACATCAGCAAAATGTGGTTGGAACAGATACTTTTTTGCAAACCTCCTTTCTTTATTTTTTACAAGAACAGTGTGTCACTGAGAACAAATGCATATTTTTTTTCCCAAAGTATGTTTGGAATCTAATATGAATCAACAGATTGAATTGTCAATTTTCTTTCTCAATTTTAGTAACAAAGGAGAATAAACACTCTACATGCTTTAGAAGTCCATAGACTAGTCAGGTTCTGTTTTCATCGTACTTTGAGTTTCAGAAAATTGGATCATTGTTCATATCCTTCTGTGTGGTGAAGCTTGAACAATCTCTGTCTAAAGTAACCATATGAAAGTGGTTAGTGGATTGCATTTCATTTGCTTATAAATTGAAAGGCATGTCATTAAAATCAAAGCCTAAGGCTTATTCTGCCAGGGCAATGGCAACTTCAGCAGTATTTGCAAAAAGAGTGCTTATCAGTGACGCTACATCATGTTGGTCTTCAGCTCATAATTTTGTGTCTCATTACAAATTAGATGTGTAGTGTAGGATTCACACACCTTTTGGTTATGCCATAAGAATATCTTTTGAGTCCACCCAGGCCGCTGTCAGCTAACCTGGGAATCTATCCCACATGTTAAGTCAGATGAAAATGGACAGCACTAGAAGTTATTTACTTGGCATAACAATAGATTTGTGTTGTCTTATCATTTCAGGTTTAACTCCCCACCCTCTTTTTCCCCTGCCAAATTGTCATTTATCATTTCCAGGGATCAACCAGACCTTCTATGGACTCTGACCCTTTGTACCACTTAGTTTATATAGCGGTTTCCTTTTCCTCCTCTTTGTTTTCTACATATTGGAGTCATCTAGCAAACTTGATATGAGGTAATTTAGGCAGGAGAGGGGGGTTGTGGGTAGGGGAGGAGTCTGAGCTTTTTAATTCAGTGCTATGGTATAAGGTGCTGAGGGTTTGCTCTGACCTGATCTAACCACCCACATGTTGAACTTGACAAAAATAAGATGATATGACCTATCATTATGGTAAGTCCTTAACTTTTATTTATACAGGACTTGAAGCAAATCATTGTTTTCCCTTGTCCTCAAGTTCCAGAGAAATTAACCAGGTAAACCATATTTTGTCCATAGGCAGCCTAGACAGCCTGCTAGGAGCAAGATGGTTCCTAAGCAGATTTTCTCAGGCAAAGCCCCCTCATAGTTCTAGGGGCTAAAAACTTTCATTTCCTGACAAATCTGCCTATATGTGTCATCCAGGCACCCCTTCTCTTTGGCCAGATTCCTACATCCCTCATGCTGACTCTTTTCCTGTTTGGTAATAGATAACCACATATGCCTTGGTAATTTCCATTATCCAAAATTGTTGTTTTATGGCTTGAAAGTCCCTTCCTCCATACTCTAGCCTTCCTTGGCCTCCTCCTTACCAACTCCCTCATTTTCCTCTGGTTCTGCAGGATTTGATGGAGCAGGGAACCATCCAACCAGTCCTTTTGTCTTATAGAATAGTTTTTTATTCCAGAATGTTTCTGGTTCTCAGGAAGGGATAAGTTATTGAGGCCCATTCTAGACTTGTCTTTTCTCAACACCTTTCTCAAGGTCCCCTTTTTCAGGATGTTGTCTCTCCAGCCACTCTTCCCTTTGCTGTTACTTCAATTCTTTCTGGTATCTCTGGATTTGCAGGACACCAACATTTTTATTCCTAGTCATCATCTCTTTGGGAAGTTTTTACGTTTCTCTGTTCCTTCCTCTCAGTATCAGTTTGTTGCTTTGCCTTTTGGTCTTTCTACAGCTCCAGGGTTCTTTGCCAAATGTATTGTCCTTGTGGTAACCTTCCACAGACTTCAGAGATTTCAGATATACTCTTATTTGGATGATCTTTTAATTCAAGCACCCTCTCAGAAGCTTCTGCTTCGCAGTTCTTCTGCATAGTGTGTGAGGTTCACACTTAGTCTCAAAAAGTCTGTATTGACTCCCTCTCAGGAACAAGTCTTTCTGGATTGCAAGATTCATACCATTCTAATGATGGCTTGTCTCACACCTCCCAAGGTCCTCTGTTTGACTGCTTATTTCCAGTCTCTTCTTCCTTTTCCAATTCTTCCTGCAAGGGAGTTTCTCCTAATTCTGGGGTACATGGCATTAAACCATTCCAGTGGTTCCCTTTGCCATGCTCCACATGTAGAAATTTCAGTAGTATCTCAAAGTTGGTTGGCTTCAGCACTGTTATCTGTGGAGTTTCTGGTTCCTTTCTTGCTTTGCCTCAAGCTAGAGCTTCACTAGTGGGTTCAGTACATTTCCCTGAATCCAGGTCTGCCCTTTTCTCTCCCTGTGTGGGAGCTGTACCTTGATGCTTCCGATTGCAGTTGGGGGCATCCTCTAACAACCTAAAAGTTCAGAGTCTTTGGTCCCATCAGCAGCTGACAGACCACATCAACATCAGGGAGATGAGGCCTTTACTTCTAGCTCTCCACGGTTTTTATTTCCTTTGGGTTACAGGTCCTCCAAAAGGTTTTTTTTTACAGACGATACTACAGTGATGTGGTACATCAACAAATGGGAGAGACAGTCATTCATTTTTTGCAGGCTGGTCAATCAGGCTTGAGATTTTAGAGTCCACCATCACTTGGTTCTTCACATTCCTTCAGAAGTACAGTATGGTGGCAGACTCCTTGAGCAGATCCAGAACAAGTCTTCACAAATGGATGCTTCACAGGAAGGTGTTTCTGGACTTTGTAAATCAGTGGAGTACTGCTCAGGTAGATCTTTTTGCTTCCCCCTTGAACAGTCAACTTCCCCATTTTTTTTGTTCTTGAGGGCCAAGTCCTCTGTCTTGGAAATTGGATGCCATGGCTTTTTCTTGGAAGGGGATGTTCCTATATGCCTATCCTCCCCTGTTTCTGTACTGCCAAAGGTCCTGCACAAGTACACGTGGAACACACCCAAAATTGTGCTTCTGACTACCTTTTGGCCCAGACAGCAATGGGGCTCCATTCTCTTTCATTTGGCCACTGGCAATACTCACAAGTTACCTCACAGGATGTATCTTCTCACAATAGGCAAGGAATGTCTCATTCACCTTGATTTGTCTACCCTTCAGTTAACTCTTTGACATCAGTTTTCTGAGGCCCTGCTTCGAGGTTTGCAAGAGGCTAGAAAACCCATTACTAGAAAATCTTATGTGACTAAAGGGAAGAGATTTTATGTTTGTGTGTAGCATGACCTGGACCCTTTTTCTGTGCGGTTCCTATAATACTTTTTGTGTTAGTTGTTCAGTTCTGGTTTGGCATATTAATTTATTAAAACTAATTTGTCAGACATTTTTGCTAGTCTGCCTGTGAATCCACTTTTGACTTCTAGTTTTGAAGTCAAACAATTTTTAAAGCAGTCCATGTTCAATTTGCAAGAAAGCCTATTCCTCTTCATTGGGACCTTATTTTTTTCTTGAGAAATTTACTCAGTCCCCTTTTGAGTCTGTAGCTTCTTTACAGTATTGTACTTTGAAGACTGCATTGTTAGTGCCTTCTGACTTCTGCCAAGTGGGTCTGTGAACCTCAAGCACTCATGGCAGTTCCCCCTTTTTTGTTTTTTCTTAAGGACAGTGTGTCTCTTCATACTAATCCTTCTTTTATGCTTAAGGTGGTTAATGATTTGTCCGTGGATCAGTCCATTCATATTCCTTTTTTCCTTTCTCCACAGAATCCTAGTGAAAGGATTCTTCACACCTTGGATTTACATAGACAGCTCAGATATTATTTGGACAAGGCAAAACATGTCATGAAATCTGAACAGCTTTTTGTTTCCTTCATGCCAGAAAGTTTGGCAATCTCTAAGCAAACCATCTCTTCCTGGATTTCTAAGACCATTTCTTTTTGCTTTTTTTTCATGGCAAACAGCGGGCCTGGCACCCATGTCCCTTATGGACAGAGGTGGCTTATAAATGCCTTTCCTCTTCTATTTGTGCTTATTCTTTCAGGGCAGTAGCCTCTTCTGGTGCATTTTTCAAGGGTGTGGATACTAGATCCATCTTGGAAGCTGCTTACTTGGTCTTCTGTTCAAACTTTACCAAATATTACAAGTTGGATGTCATTTCTAGGGCCATCCTTCATGGGTTTTTGTGGGCCTCTGCTGTGCCTTCCTCCTCTCATACTTTACAGTAGCTTTTGTACTTTCCCAAGAGTAAAGAATACTGCAATTATGATAAGGAAAGGCTTAGTACAGTTGTGCAAGGTCTTGCCATAACAGCAGATGTCCTACATCGTACTGTTGCAGTATTCTGTCCCTCCTTCCTGCCATCTCTTACTCCTGTTGCCCTCCTTTTGAGCAAGAATCTCTTGCATCCTTTTCTTTTCCTTCTTACCTTCCTGGATGTCTGTGTGTTATTGCTTATCGCTGGGATTGTTCTAGTACTTCTGAGGCACTTCATTTCTGAGGATTGGGCATCTGTATATCCCATATGTACCTTACGCCATGTACTTAGGACATATGTCTGACATACATTGCCTAGAAGGTGTAAAGGCTTTGGTATACTCACTGGCCATTCGTCTATCCTCAGCAGGATTTCCCAAGGGTAAAGAAAATAGCAGTGGTGAGAAGTGTAACATCTACTGTTACAATAAGATCTTATACAACTGTACTGTCATCACAGACAATGCCACAACTAATGTGGTACATAAAGAAACAAGAGAGAATACCAAAGCGTTGGATAAAGGTTAAGACTGTGCATACAGATTACCTCAACCTGATCAAGGGTTTTGATACAATACAACACTCAGGCATTATAGTCAAGCTCACTAATTTAGGTATAACCCCTTTTATAACCCACTGGACAGGCCAGCTGGCTCACTGATAGGACCCAGGAGGTCAAAATAGGTGAGCCCACCTCCACCAAGGGGCCAGTCACTAGCGGAATCCCCTAGGCCTCGGTACTTGGCCCACTCGTTTTTGGCAACTGTTTCCCTGAAATGGAAGCAAATGGTAAAGGTTTATGGCTGATTGTTTGCAGATGATTGCAAGCTGGGGGTTATCGGGTCTATATTACAACTGCGAAAGTCCTAAACAGCGAATACGGAATCATTGACACATTACCCGAACTGCGAATACACCGAACACCCTAAACCACGAAATTCAAAATCTCGAACCGTTATAGTTGTCCAACCCCACCGCGAGTTACAAACTACCTACCCAAACAAAATAAACTACATACATACACTAACCAAAACCCTACTTTTAACCCTTTACTAAACCTTACATACATTTTTGTCTATGCACTTACCTTAACCTGCACCCTAACCCTAAGGTTAGTTACTATCGCACACTTACCTTACGGAGCTATACCGCAAAAGGGCCAACCATGACGATTCCACATTTCGGATTTCGTGCTTCAGGACGATCAGTGTTTAAGCGTTTTGACGTATACGTGTTGACGTTTCCATATTCAGGTAAGTGGACCTTCACGATTTGCATAGGGAACCGTTATCAACTCCCCTGCAGACACTAGCATTCTTCTAGAAGGTCTGTCTCTGACTAACAAATGGTGCCAAAGTCATGGTCTTAAATTCAATGCTAAGAAATGCATAATTGTACCCTTTCAGAAATCAACTGTTTCAGCTAATTACCATTTTGGTAATATGCCCCCTAAGAGTCGACCCAGTGGTCAGGGTTCGGGGTACACACGTAGACAACTGGGCCTGGCCTCCATGTCCCCTTATGGACAGAGGTAGCTTTTAAATGCCTGGCCCTTAGTGTCCAGTGTGGATGCAGGACCTCATTCTTTCAGGAAAACTTGCCTAGGCTTAGAAAGCCCCCCCCCACCCCCCCACCCCCAGATCATTAGCTTAGTAACAGTCTGTGAATCTATGAATACTGTCTTGATGTCTGTGCAGACATGGGAGCAGGCAGTTGAGTCCAGTGCTCATGAGAGCTACATATACACCAATGCAGGAGAGCTGTGTGGTAAACTACTTGAACAGAATGTCAGCAGATCCACATGGGTGCACGCTGGACAGGAAAATCTTCCTAGCCCTCACTAACAAATGGGATTTACCAGAGAAGGACTTGTTTGCATCTCTGAGCAACAAACATCTGAGGAAATTTTGCTTCAGAGCATCAAACAAATTAGCTTAAGCAATGGATTCCTTCTTGAATTGGGTGGGCTTTTCTCAGTGGTTTCTTCCAGTCTTCTTGCTCACCAGGTTAGTTCAAAAGCTGGGGGAGAAGAGGCCAGAAATTATTTTGATGGCTGTTTTCTGTCCAAGACAGCATTGTTTCTCCCACTTGCTCCAGATCACATGATTGAAACCTTTACTGCTGCCAAAGCGTGTGAATCTTCTGACATGGTACAAGGATCACAGTAACAAAAATCTGGCAAGTATAATTGTACTGGCTTGGAAGATATGACCTTGTTAACCTTTGAGTACTCTCTTTTTTCCTCAGCATTTGCTAAAAATAATGAGGGCAGTTAGAAGACTTAAGTCCAAGAAAATTATATCCAGTTTAACAGAAAATATTCTCCATCTTGTGCCAGTGGAGGAACCAGAAACCAAAAGAGATGTGCCAGATGTTCTTCGTGTTTCACTGTTGCAGTCATCACATTTGGGTTATCCCTGCCAGGGTAGCCCTCGACCGGCCCGAATACCAGAGGCTTAGTATTTCTGCATCGGTTGGTGTTGCTTCAGGACTGACGTTAAGTCGTCAGTAGTATAAAGTAAGGCAGCCGACGCCATTACATCAGTTTTTCTTGCCACGGAGCCCGAAGCAGTTTGCACGAGTGCCAGTCGGCCACTACCTGAGTTTCGCCTTCTGAATTGAAGCTGAAGTCTTCTGAAGCTAAGTACCCCGTTGGGGATCCTTTTGTCTTGCACTAACCTATGTCAGAAAAAGTTAACAATTGTCTCGCCTGTGGAAAGCAAATACCACACCGAGACTTTCATTTTAGTGTGTCACTTGCTTAGGCCCAGACCACGATGTCCCCTGCTGTCGCTTTTGTGCTTTGTTCAGCGCCAGAACTATACATCGTCGGGCCCCTGTTGTAGCTAGATATTTTCGCTTGCAGTCCTCGAATTCCGATATGGCTTCGGTAAGCCATCTGACAGCAGATCTTCTGAAAAACGTAAGGATAAATACAGAGACATTCCGCACAGGTCCAACCCTACTGACGACGCTTCCGTTAAGCTAGTAGTCAGTTCTCAGGTCCTCAGTGAGGCCCTGTTACAGACCCTGATGCCCACTTCTGTGGATTCACAAGCTGCTACCGAGACCCTTTCAGAGTCCGGTATGCCGCAAAACTCTTCGACTAAGGATCCTGATGTTGTCTCTCCCTTGGATGGGTCTGGAGCCACTGAGCAGGCACCAGCTTCCGATTAAGTACTTCACACTACCGATTCTCGACACAAACTGACGACTTCTTTCACGTCTACCGTTCTTTTGAAAAGACCTAGTTTCTAAGGCCCAGGGTACGAACCACACCCAAGAAACTGACAACCCACTCTCAGGCACCTGCTTCCTTGTCTTAGTCTCAAATGCTTAAAATGGCAGAAGACCTTATCATGTTTATCAGGGGAAGCCAAGCTATCCCTTCCAAAAGAAAAAGAGATCTGTCCCCAGTAGTTTTGTCTGAACAGGAATCTGATGACTCTGATGCATCTGAATATGAAGAAATGCAACCTCTTTCTGCTTATGAGGATTCTGATGCAGAGGATTCCATTCCCTCAGCCTCTCCACCTGAGGACTTTTCCTTTGGGGAAACCCTTCATACCTTAAGGGAGCATTTCCAATGGGAATGTCAGGACTACCCTCAGTCTGAAAGAGAGACTCAGGGAATTCTTAGATCTTCCACAGCACAGACCCCTGGCCATTTCCCCAGTCCTGCATGTTGTGGACGATGTTTCCTGGAATCCAGTTTGACTCCTGACACCTTACTTCCTGCACCCAGAAAACCTGACCGGTATTACAGAGTCCCCGACTCTCACAAATTTCTTTTCAAAAATCCTACTGCTGACCTTGAGGTAATTTCTCAAGGGCCTAAAGGTATTAAAGCAACCTCTACTAAGAATCCCACCCCTCAGATAGGGATTCCTGAGCACTAGACAAATGGGGTAAAAAAAAGTATAAACCTCTACTACTCTTCCTATCTGAGCACTAAATTGCCAGCTCCATATGCTAAAATTTCAGCAACATACCATGGAACTCCTAAAACAAAAAGTGTCTTCCATTCCTGCTTGTGCAGAATCTAATAGAGAGTTACAAGAGTTAATGCATTCTGCATGTCAAGTAACTAAACGCACCTTACACTGTGGTTTTGATGCTCTAGAAGCTTCTTGCAGGGCAGCAGTCACCGGTTCTGTCCTTAGAAGGCATGCATGACTTAAGGAACAGCCCTTGTCAGACCATGTTAAATCTAAATTATTGAATGCACCCTTGCACAAGGACAAGTTATTTGGCACTAAGGCAGAGGAGGTCCTAAAAAAGATGGAAATAAAAGCTAAATCTATGCAGATTAAGGATTTCTTACAGGTCCAGCCAACCAGGTTCAGTAGGCATTGCCCCTCAAAGCACTGGTCCTTTCCTGCTCCCACCAGGTCAGTTCAGCCCAGACCCCATGGAAGCAGACCCCCCCCCCCCCCAGACAGCAGCCACAGGGAATGCAGAGATCAAAACAGTGGAATTCCTCGACTTCAAAAACAGGGAATTCCACCCTCTTATGGTAATAACTCACAATGACTCTCCTCCACCACCCCCTCCCTCTTCTCACATTCACTTACTACTAGGAGGGAAACTGTCCTTTCACGCAAGCACCTGGGCCACCCTTTCCATCGACCGCTGGGTCATCAATAAAGTGTTCCAGGGATACAAATTTTCTTTCCACAGTCTTCCAACCCCAAAAGGGTTCCCAGATCTACCTCCAAACCAGTGGGCAGAGGCGCAAGTGCAAATCCTTTCCCTGCTGTCTATGAGGGCAATAGAGCACGTTCCTACAGAACAGAAAGGCCAAGGTTTCTACTCCAGACTTTTCCTGGTACCCAGAAAAGAGAGCACCTGGCACCCTGTCCTCAATCTATCCATTCTAAACACCTTCATGGTGATACCAAAATTCAAAATGCTCACCCTCCAGAAACTGCTACCCATGCTCTCCAAGGATGCTTGATTAGCCATAGACCTAAAAGAGGCCTACCCTCCACATTCCTATCAGGGAATCATGCAGGAAATACATACGTTTCAGGGCAGAATCTCTGCACTTCTCTTTGGCTTATCTACTGCTCCCAGCGTTTTTACAAAATGTCTGGCTCTGGCCATTGCTTTTTGCAGACAAAGGAATATCCATATTTACCCATGTTTAGACGGCTGCCTAATTCAGGCAGACAGTCATTAAAAGCTGCTCAGGCACCTGGCCTTTGTAAAGTCCCTACTGACCTTCCTAGGGTACACTATCAACAAAAAGAAATACAAACTAGTACCCACCCATAGGATTATATTCCTGGGAGCAGGCCTGGACACAGCATCCCAGATGGCATTCCCTACACCAGAAAAGCAAACTTACCTGACAGCCTACTTCTCTCAACTAGCTGCTAGACCCCAGTTATCTGCCAAGAAAATCCTGCAAGCGCTGGGGTTCATGGCATCTTGCATTCTACTCATTCCATATGCTAGACTGCATATAAGGAAACTTCAATGGTACCTAAAAAGCCTTTGGTGTCAACACTCTCAAGATCTGGAAACTCTTATACCCATGATACCTTGCCTCAGAAAACATTTTCTTTGGTGGGCAGCAGCATGCTCCCACAACAAGGGACTGTGTTTCTCAACACCCTTGCCGCCCAGACGCTTACCACAGATGCATCAGACTGTGCCTGGGGTACACACCTGGACAGCAGGTGCATACAGGGCCAACCGTGCCCACAGCAAATCCGTCTGCACATCAACCAAAAAGAGATTTTAGCTGTCCAGCACGCATTTACAGCTTTCAGGCCCCTCCTCTCCCCAGGGGCTCTCCTGATCAAAACAGATAACACCACTGTGATGTGATATATCAACAAGCAGGGCGGGACTCACTTCTGCCCTCTATGCAGGCTGGCCATGACCCTTTGGCACACAGCCTCTGCCATGCAACTACACCTGTTAGCACATTTCCTGCCAGGTTCTCTAAACTCTGTGGCAGATCACTTAAGCAGAAATCTTCTGGACCCACACGAGTGGCAGCTAGACAAAAAAAACCTTCACCATAATAACTTAGAAATGGGGCACCCTGAAGGTCAACCTCTTTGCCTCCCACACCAACCATCAGCTCGGCAGGTTTTGCACCAGGGAGCATCACTGCATGGCTTGGAAAGTGGATGCCCTGTCCTTCCCCTGGGTCACTCTATCGGTCTATGCCTTTCCCCCACTACCAATCATTACTAGGGTACTGCTCAAAGTAAGGGAGGAAAAACCAAGGACAATTGTTATTGCTCCAGACTGGCCACGCCAGAACCTGGTACCCACTGCTGTGCAGCCTGTCTCCACTGCTACCATGGCATCTCACTCAGACCCCAACCCTCCTGACCCAGAGGGAAGGAGAATTCATGCATCCCCATTTGCACATCCTCAATTTGGCAGCTTGGATTATTCCCTAACCACTGATCAATCTGCCAGCCTCAGTAACCAGGTTCTAAATGTTATACTTGAGGCCAGATGCCCTAGCACTAGAAAGTCTTATGCTGACAAATGGAAAAGGTTCTGCACTTGGATTCAGGCTAAGGGAGCCGATACAGCACAGCCCTCCCGCCCTTGCATCCTGGATTACCTAGCTTACCTACTACACAGTGGTTTCACTTTTTCCTCTGTTACAATTCATGCCTCTGCTATCTCTGCTCATTTGCCTGCTGAGCAGCCCCTTTTCTCACACCCTCTGATCAAACGATTCCTAAGAGGGGCTAGCAAGTTGAGGCCACCCAGAGGAGCACCTACCCCATCTTGGGACCTTATCTTTGGGTTGGAAAATCTCACCCTGCCCCCCTTCGAACCAGCATCTTCAGCAGAGTTAAAATTTCTCTCCAGGAAGACAGCTTTTTTCCTGGCCATCACTTCAGCCAGAAGGGTCTCTGCCCTACAAGCACTCATGGCTGTGGTGCCCTTCATCATCTTCCATGCTGACAGGGTTTCCCTCAGGACATAACCTATCTTTCATTCCCAAAGTGGTGTCCAGTGTGGCTCTCAACCAATCCATTCATTTGCCCACCTTTTTCCCTAACCCACAGAACAAGGAGGAAAGTATCCTGCTCACTCTAGATGTGCACAGACAGCTCAGATTCTATCTAGACAGGACTAAATCATTCAGAAAGTCTGATCAATTGCTGGTTAGCTTTGCTGCAGGGGCAGAAGGCAAAGCCATCTCCAAACAAACAATTTCTGAATGGATAGCACACTGCATCCATTTCTGTTACAAGCAACATGGAAAACCTCCCCCTAAGGGGGTCAGGACTCACTCCACCAGAGCAGCCTCCACCTCTGCAGCTTTCCTCAGAGGAGTTCCCACCAGGGACATCCTGGAGGCTGCCACCTGGACATCAATTCACACTTTCACCAAACATTACCACCTGCCTATCATTTCCAAATCCAATACAGGCTTTGCCACTGCAGTCTTGCAGTGTATGCTAGCCAGCCCCTAGTTTCCTTGACTGCCTCCACCCTTTCCTCAGCTTTGGGAATCAACACAAATGTGAGGACTGCAACAGTGAAATGCTAAGAACATAGTACAGTTGTGTACACTTACCGTAAAGGTAGATGTTCGAGTGTATTCACTGCTGCAGTCCTGGATTTCCTCCCTCCATCCCCCCCCTCTTATCTCTCTCTCTCTCTCCCTCCTTACAAGGGACATTTTGGTATTTACTTTCTACTGGTGGGGTTCTTCACCATAACCTGGCTTCCACTTGGGAGCTCCTGACATTGCAAGAAAAACTGATGTAATCGCGTCGGCTGCCTTACTTTATACTACTGACAACCTGACGTCAGTCCTGAAGCGGCAGCAACTGACACAGAAATACTAAGCCTCTGGTATTCGGGCTGGCCGAGGGCTACCCTGGCAGGGATAACGCAAATGTGATGACTGCAACAGTGTATACACTCGAACATCTACATTTATGGTAAGTGTACACAACTGTACTTTCTCCAGTATCTGTCTGAGCTGTTCTCCAATGGCTTACCATATGCCTCTGTACAGAACTGTCTTTCAGCACTTTTGGCCTGTCTGTTCATAGATATCTTACTAGCAATCAGAACAGCAGTGAAACAATTTCTGAAGGGCATCCTCCACTTCATGCCTCTCAAGAGAAACCTGGCTCCACCCTAGGACTTATTTTTTTTATTGGGGGGGGGGGGCTAATCCTTGCCAGCCCCCTATACGTTTGAACCAACTACTGCAGTACCCTTTACACTAACCCCTATTTCTAACCTCCCCTGCAAAAAAAAGTATGTGTGAGGGTCAGTGGAATTAGTTTCAGTGAATGAGGCTCTATCTGTACACTTTCATTGAAGCTGCTGTCAATGAGTCAATTGAAATATTACCAGGATTGTAATTGAAGCCATCAAAACATCAGAACAGTTGTCTGTTTTGCAAAAAAAAAAAAAACGTAAGGCCTACCAGTAGCAAGGCAAACAGTCTCTAATTGGTATTACACTGCATTAAGTCCTGTTTTAATGTTGTTAGCATGAATTTAAATAAGTGTTAGACCCCATTCAGGAAGTGATCAAGGTCCTAAGAATTCACTTCTGGTCTTGCGTATCCAGCCTGCACCTCATATTATCTGAAGTTGTTTGATTAGTGGTTTGGGTGACTGACAGAGCAGAAAGGGAGAGTGGGATGGATGGGCATTACCATCCCAGGGTAGGTGGCATGATTTATGGGCATCTATTGTATCAATCTAGAGGAGGCTAGGGATACATGTTGGTAGGTGTGCCTAAAGAGGGGGGTATAGTGTGGAGATATGGCTGAGCTGTTGCAGACATGGGATGTTATACCACACATCTCCATTGCACTTGCACCTTCCAGGCATAGCATTAGGTCTGCAAGGGAGAGGGAAAAAAACTGGTAGAGAAGTAAGCCCCCCCCCCCCCACGAATGGATGTGTGCTGTCCTCCTTGATGTGAAAAACAGCTTGTATGCTTTCAGAAAAAAAAAAAACTTTTACCTCTAAGAAAAAGTGCATTAACAGACTTCCAAGGTGGCTTCACATTGAGTAACAGCTTATTTCAGCTTTCCCAGTGTGAAAACAGAAACTCAGCAATGAAGGCCAGTAGACTTGTGTTTATAGGTACATGTCAGTAACTGGATAGTACATGCGCCGTCTGCATGCCAGGAATAAAGAAATATAGAAGACCTGGAAAAAAGTCAGCTACAAAAAGTGAGGAAGTAACACTGACTCTGAAAGGTTCTGCAGGTGTTCAGCAAAAAAGCAATGCAACCTTCAGTTGTGACTTCCAATAACCTACAGGAAGATACAAGACAACTGGATTAAGATCTGGTAAAAAATAAACAAAATACTAATAGAGTATATCAACACAAACAACAATAGGCTGGAAAAAATGGAAGAAGCTGTAAACAGATATTCAGATGAGACGATAAAGCTGCAAAAATCAGAGGTCAAAATGAAGAAAAGGCTGGTTGAATGTGAGACTGCTCAGGAAGTGATGTGTCAAAAAATAATAGCATTAGAGGACAGAGCATGCAGGGAAATCCTGAGCTTTTCAGCTATACCAGAGAAGTTGGAAGGAACAGACTGCATTAATTTTATAAAAGCAGAAATAAGCAGCTGAAGTGGTTATTCCACAACAGGAGTTGTTATTGAAAGGGCACATTGTGTGTATGCACCAAACCTGGCTATAAGAAAGCCGCCTAGACCTTTAATAGTAAACATGCAATCCTACCAGCAGAAGGAGTTGATTCTGACAAAACATTGGCAGAAGGACAAAGTACTAAAAGTGGGAGACAGCAGAGTGTTTGTGGAGAATGATTGCTCATTGTACACCAAACAGAAGAGGAGCAAATGTATTCCACTATTATGAGAATCTGGAGATGCAGGTGTGAGATTCAAACTGCTGTACCCAGCTGTCTTAAAGAGATTCTTCCGTGGAGGAACAAAATCACATTTTGATGAAGTACATGCTAGGGGGGAAATACAAAAGTTTGTCCAACAAAAAGTAAGCTGTGAAACAGAAGGAGATTCTGCTTCTTGTTCTGGTAATAAAGACCACAGAGGGGACTGTACCTGTGAAACCTTTTCAAAATTTTCAGTGGAAAATGTTGGAGAGAAGGATGGGCACATGAGAGTATGTTGGAAATGAAGCAGAGACAGGATTTTGGAGATGAACAGTAATAAAATCAGTAACTTAATATGGCATCACAATGCAGTGATTTTATTTGTGAAGTATGATAGAAGAAGAAATCTGGAAATACTGGACTTTTTCAGAATTTGTTGGATTTGTGAGGGACTCTAAAGTATATGCCCTACTTCTTGTCATTAATGTTAGGAAAAGTACTTTGGGGAGGGGAAGTGGAGGGAGAAATTTAACTGAGTATTTTTTCCTTTCTTAAATAGTACCAATTTTGTGGCATTTGTGTGTTTGTTTTTTTTTTTACATGCTATAAATATTTATCTGTTAGTTGTAAGTGTAATGGAGAATGTAAACATATGCTGCTGTTTTTCTTTTTAATTTCTCACTTCTTTTCTCTTGGTCAGTTTAAAGGAATGTAGGCACTGTAATGTATAAAAAAAACTGGTTAGAAACCATGATCAAATAAATAGTTGATGTGCTTTTTCTCACTCTTGCATGGGGGAATGACTGAATTAAAGAGCTTAGATTGATTTATTAACAAGTGTTAAGAGAGCACAAGTAAATGTAATAGAAAACTGAATATTGTGAGTTTTTTTCTGTCAACTACATGTATGGTCAGTAACAATTCTGCAGCTGGTTTTCATGTTTCCATGGAAAGAATCTGATAAGGAGAAACTTAGCTGCCTAGTTGTTATGTCTCCATGGAAGCAATCTTATAGAAAAACTGGCTACAGTCTGGTGGAAAGTAATTGGCTGGGGAAAAAAAACTGCCTAGGAGATAATGTTCTCTGCAAGCACTCGGGTTTTCCCAAAGTAGTTAATGTTCTCTGAAAACATTCAGTGTCTTTCCCAAAGTGAAACAATAAAGCGACAAAGTAGTCAGGTAAAATGCTTTTATCCAAAAGTAAGCACTGTAATCACAAACAAATCAACAATTTTTTTTTTTGCTGATTTGTTCATGATTACAGTATTTACTTTTGGATTAAAGCATTTTACCTGACTGCTTTGTCGTTTTATTGTTTCACCAGACCTGGGTACCTTTTGTGTTTACTAGCTGAGTTTTGGTACATTTTGGATATGCTTTTGTATTATTGTCTTTCCCAAAGTAGTTAATGTTCTCTGACAGCATTCAGGGGTTTTCCCAGCTGGGAGAGCTATAAAGATTAGACAAAACCAATTGGGACTTTGTAGAACCACAAGCTGCACCACACGTTCTTTTAGGTTAACTCAAGTCTTTGAGTGTGGCTGTCAGTTTGGGACTTCTGTTCTGATTAGGAGGGCAAAACTTCAATATTTGAAGGTGTACATAATTTTGTGTTATAGGTTTTAGGGGTGTGTCTTTTTTTTTGTTTGAGGGCTTTCATTAAAACAAAAAGTTTCATAAGATGTTACATAGGCTCAAACGGATATGACAAGAAAGAACTGTATAAAAGTTCAACCTGCCAGGCAATGTGTGCATGTAACACAAAAGCAGGAAATAGACTTTTAACAAAAATAGTGTTGTACATAAAATATAAAATAACTTTTATTACAGTGATGCTTTAATTAATATGTTGAAATGTAAATAGCCTCACAGAGAAATACAAGCAAGAAAGAGTAGTGATCTATATTAAAAAATGTAGAGTGCAAATAGCTATGTTACAGGAGCCACAATTAGAAAGAACTGAACATGTGAATTTGATAACGAAAGGTTTTCAATAAGGTTATTTAGCAGAATACCTGGGATAAAGAAAAAGAGGAGTACTTATATTAATTGCAAGAGGAGCTCCCATAGTGATAAAAGAAGATAAAAAAAGATAATAGTGGCAGATTTGTAGTGCTAAGGAGCTTTTGGCAAGGGAGGAGGATTACACTGGCATTTATTTACATTCCACCTAAAACTGCTATAATGGAGCTTAAGAAAATTCTGGGAGAACTAATCAGTTTTCAGCAAGGAATTTGTTTTGCAGCAGTGAAGATGTGTCTGTGGGGCCCAGAAGGAAAATATAACAAAGGAGAGTAGATTTTTGAAGAAATTTATCAAAATATTTGGCATGGAAGATGCTAATTTACTATTATTCCCCAAGATATAAAAACTTGGTTAGGCTAGACAGAATTTACATTTCACTGGAACAGCTGCATTTAATTGAAGGTCTTGATACTTGCCCAATAATTTCAGATCATGCACCAGTAATAGCAAAAATAAAAGCACTGGGTAATGAAATAAAAATGAGAAATTGGTGCTTACCCACCTATTTGTTGAAAAGACAGGAATTTAAGGAATGGGTAGTGGAGATTATTCAGGAGCTGTTAGAGTGGACAGAAATTTCTTCTGAAAATGTAGATAGGGAGTGGGATAAAATTAAGGTGGAATTTAAAAATAGGGTGGAAATAAAAAAAAAAAAGGGATCTATGGTTAAGAAATAAGAATTAGTTAGAGCGACTGACAAATGTTAAAGTATTGCAGAATAGGGGGAATCTCACAGAACAATAAGAGGATCAACTGCAGAATGCTAGGCAGAAAATAACTGATTAGCTTGATAATATGCATGAGCTTAGAAAGATTAGTGTTAAAAGTTAACAACTGTTTTTTGATAATAACACGAGCACAAAAACTTTTAGCACATTGACTCAGGCAACAGAAAGCAGAAATGGCTGTCAGCAAACTTAGGGAACCTATAACAAGGATGGTAACAAAATATCTTGTAGAGGTATTAAAAACATATCTGAAATTGTATTAGAGTTTCTCTAAAGCAGAAAATCAAGAAAAGATAGTTTATAGAAAAATTAAATATGCCAAGGTTAGAGATAGATGAGGCTTAATTGCTAATGGTTAGGATAGGAGGAGAGGAGATAAGAATTGTGATGTGTAATCAATCTATGAGAAAGTCCCCAGGAATAGATGGCATTCCTGTGGAAGTTTGGAAGGTAGGAGGGAAAAAAACTGATAAAGATCTGGAAGGTTTTGTTTAACAGTATCGTAAGAGGAGAAATATCACTGTCCTGGAAGAAAGTGGTAGCTGTAATACCTAAAGTGGTTAAAGATCCATCAGATCCTGTTTCATACAGGCCCATTTCAATCCTAAACCATGATTATAAAGTGTTCATGTTCATAATGACTAAAAGAATGGTCGAAGTAATGCCAAAACTAATGGATATGGATCAACGTGGTTTTGTGGATGGGAGGCAAACATTTGACAACATTAACATAACATTGATGGTCCAGAGGGAAGCAGAGTGTAAGAAAATGCCATTGTTGTTGGTGGGTCTTGATGCAGAGAAAGCATTTGACAAAGTAAGCTGGGACTTTATAAGGAGGCCAGTGGAAGCATTTACATTTCCTGAAAAAAATTATAAGGTTGATAAAGAGGAGGATGTATGGGGGAACAGAGGTGAAAATTAAAGAGGGTGGGGTCCTCACTAATAATTTCTGCTAGAGCAGAAGAACCAGGCAAGGGTGTCTTCTTTCCCCTTTATTTGGAACCATTGGCAAAAAAAATAAGGGGCTCAGAAATTCAAGGATATTATTGGTATGGTAGTCAAGAAAAGCTGACTTTATTTACAGATGATGTTATTTTATACCCGACAAAACCAGAAAAAGACATTACAGTGTTGTGGAACATTTTGAGACCGTTTTATATCTTCTCGGGATAGAAAATTAGTGAAGCTAAAACAAAGGCAGTAGCGGTAAAACATGTACCCAAGCATGAACTGGTTCAGGAATTCCTATATTAATGGGGATATGATAAAATAGGTATTTAGGAGTATGGATTAAAAATGTTTCTATTGTGGCAAGATATGTGGGAAGAGACTAAACAAAAGATGATGCAAAAACTGAGAAAATGGAAGCTGTTTTATATGGATAGTAAGATACAAACAGTTAAAATGTTTAGTCAGTTTAGTCTTATACACAGGTCAGGCATATTTTTATCAACCAGAGGAGAAATTGTGGGTAGCAATTAATAAAAGCTGAAGGACTTTATCTGGGAAGGGAAGACGGCAAGAATCAAATGGTATAAGCTGAATCTTCCAGTAGAACAAGGTGGATTGGGATTAACCAATTTGAAGGGGCATTTTAGAGCTACACAGTTAAGACTCCTATATGTAGCACAAGCAGAAAACTATAATTCAAAGTGGAAAGAGATGAAGATGGGGGGGGGGTTCAAGAAACAAGGAGAGACTGGGATTTTGGATGCAGGCCTTTAAGGAGAATAACAGTAGTCATAGAGAATATTATATCCATAAAAAAGTGAAAGTATTCTAATAACTAAACCAACACGAGAATGGAGAAAGGAGATTCTGACGATAGGGATGACTGCAATTAGGGATAGCAGACGTTATTCAAGAGGGGGCTGGAACTTATTGGAGAAAACTGGCAAAGGAACCAAGATATTGGGAGCAAATAACTAGGGTGGGAAAGATGATAGAATGGTAAGATGCTAAGAATTTATTTGGATTGCAAATTAGAGATTTCCTTCCCTATCAGGGATTGATGTCAGAGTGTAGGCAAAGAAAGAAATAGGTTCATTATAAACGAAAGACCAGCACTGGTAGAGTTTGTAATAGAATCTAGAACAGAAGCTGCTATTCTAAAGCATTTGATAGAATCAATAAGTCATTTCTGACCTTGATTCTGCAAAAATTTAACTTTCCTACACAGTTTATTCACTATATAAACACTTTACACAACAGAGCATATACCACTCTACAAATTAATAAACTTAGCTCCAAAAAAATAAATATTAACAATGGGATTAGACAAGGATGCCCCCTATCACCTTTCCTATTCAACCTATATATTGAGCCCTTATTCTTATTAATAAAACAAAGAACATTTCATAATATACCCCTCCTTTTTAACACTGAAATTTCTCTATCAGCGTGCATGACGACTTAAATATATATTATTCTCTTCCCAACACGGATCTTTACAAAATCAATAATTCAATAGAATTATTTTCAAAGTTCGCGAACTATAAGGTAAACTTGGATAAGACAACAATATTCCCGATTAATAACTACACTCAATTCCCAACTGCAGGTACTATACCTAATATTAAAGTCAGTGACCACATACAATACCTAGGAATAGAATTCTATACCGATGCACATAATTACTATCAGGACAATGTGATTAAAACATGGAACACCATACAAAAAGACTTGGTAAGATGGACACAATTGAAACTCCCCTTCTCTCTAGAGTAGCCATCATTAAAATGAATATCCTCCCCAGAATACTTTTTATATTTAACGCAACCAATACACTGATCCACAATAAAGTCTTCAATAACATCCAATCAACCCTCTCAAAATTTATCTGGCATCCAAGACCCAGCAGGATAAGTTATCAAAAACTTATATATCCAAAGGACAAAGGTGGGGTGGGCTTGCCTGACTTTAAACTGTATTACGAAATTACCAAAGGTAGTAGACTAATTAATATTGCAAATTACAGGGAACAAATCAATATGTGGTGCCCAACCTGGTTGAAATTATATCATAACTATGTTAAAACATTACAATTTAATCCCAAGGCCCTCCCATTTCTAAAGGGAATATCCAGAAGAAGATACAAAATACAAAACGACATATGGGAACAAGTTAAAATAACACAAAATCTCTTCCAATCGCTAAATCTATTAACTGCTTTTTATACTTTCCAACCATTACACCTTAACCCCAATATTCAACTAAATGAAAAGATGATTGACCTGAATTCATACCCACTACTGAAAGAAAAGACAGTTTTAGACATTTATCTACTTAGGCAGGAATCTATAACTAATGTTTCTATAACTAATATTAGAAACAAACTTAATCTCCCGTTTAAATATACAGTTATGATAAGACAACTGAAAGAAGTATGTTACAGATTTTGGAAGGATACTGACATCCCAGATCAACATATAGATACATGTAGAACACTTTGGGATATGATGACACAGAAAAAAAAATGATCTCAAATACCTATAAATTCATTATCTCACTTAGACACACGAAAGAAGCAATCCACTCCAATTACTGGACAAAACAAGACCCTTCAATTACCTCCAGTATAATTGCACAGACAATTCAGAAATTTTCCAAAGACATTCTCCTTCAGAAGCTCAGATATACTCAACTTATGATCCTAAACAACGCATATTTTACGCCCACAATATTAAATAAAATGTACAAAGAACTCCCACCTTTTTGCCAATTCTGCCCCTCCAAAGAAGCTGATATTATTCATTTATTTTGGAGTTGTAAATGTACATACAAACTTTGGTGTGCCTTAAGAGTCAAATTAGAGAAAATGGGCTATGGAAAATCAACATTATCCTGGAAATTTGCCCTCTTACACATACCTCCTATAGGAATGAAGAATAATCACATGCACATTCTAGTTACAACATTTATGCTAATAAAATACTACATCACATTAAATTGGAAAGACAGGTCCAAAATAACTTGGGATGGATTCAAGCAAACAACTAGTAAACAACTCCTGGCTCATAAATATTTATGGTATTCCATGAGGAAAAAAAGGACCCAGAAGGACACTTGGAAAATGATATCTGAACTCATTCTGACATGATTGTAACGCATATTTCTGTATGCTGCATAGCTTGATATAGATGAGAACTGTATATAGGTTATCTAATGTATATAGGTTTTATGTTTGTAGGTCTGTATATTGTTTGTTATTGTTTTATTCTCTGTTATATCGTTTTCTTGTCTTCATTTGGTTTTGATATAACCCTAATAAAAAGGAATTGGAAAAAAAAAAAAAAAAAAAAAAAGAACAGAAGCTTCTATTAAAAAAAGAATAATTAGAGTATATAAAATAACTATAAGAATCAATCAGTAAAGGTTAGAAAGGGTTGGGATGAGAGATTGGATAAGCAGTTCACAAAAAACAATAGGAGGATATATGTATGTCTCCCAAATATGCAACAAAATCTAGAAGATTTAGGATTTTTGCCCGGAAATGTTTACATAGATATTTTTATACGCCAGTTAGACTCCAGAGAATTTTTCCTCAGGCAGATAGCAAATATTGGAGATGTGAAGGTGAAGAAAGAGGTAGTTGAGAACATAATTTCTGGGAGTATGGTGAATTGGCAGACTTTAAGGATTCCCTGCGGGATGCACGGTCTGAGACGCTGGTCTGATGAGGGAGATGATTTTTCTAAGCTATGATACAGAATCTGAATTGACTAGAGATGGTAAGGCCTTGCTGTGTCTAATAATGTTGGCTGTCAAAAAAGCAGTTACTAGAAAACGGAAATGAAAATCTAAACCAACTATACTGGAAGTAGCAGGTATAGTAAGAGCGAGAAAATAACTGGAATTGAGATCTTTAGAAAAGGGTAGGAGCAAACTACATAGGAAAAAAATGGGAATTGTGGGAACAATATGTACAAGGGAGGAATGAGGTTTAAAATGGAACAGGACTTAAATGAGCTATGTAATGTTTGAGTGAGAAAAATTGAATAGATTATAAGTGGTGTGTAATGTTTGCAACTAGGAGTGTGTCAATTTGGTTTGTGATGTAAAATGCTTGTAACTAGGATTATGTCATTGTGGTTTGTTTTCATTTGTATAAATGTATGATCGACTATGTAGTAAGTGATGGTTTAAAGATGTTTTTTGTTTAAAAAAAGGCAAAAATTAAATAATTTATGTAATTAGGTTAAATTATATATAGCAATATATGGGAAGTATAATGTTTATGTTAATATAGTCTGATTGCTTTTATATGAATGTAAATTTGCCTATGTCACAAGTGATAATTCAGTAAAGGTGTTTGGAAAAAAACGGTTCATTAGCTATCTTTAAGTAAAACTGAATTGTACACAGTTCTATTAAATGCTTTAACTTATTAAGGCTTCTAGGGAGGCTGCTATCTATTATTCACTTTCCATAATTTCAGACTTTATTTTCACTTAACTGCTTGACATTGTTGTTGTTGTGTCTTTTGGCTTTTCCCATTTAGGGGTCGCCACAGCGGAACTCCGGTCCGCTAATGATTGGCAGTTGATTTTTACGTGCTGAGTTGCCGGCCCTAACGCACAACCTTCAACGAAGGTACGCCCATTCACGCATGTCTCCACAGAAGATGCTCTAGCTGAGAATCGAACGGGACAATGTCTTGCTGTGAGGCGATAACGCTACCGCAGCACCACCACCTTGGATTAACCGCTTGCCATTGTACCTTTAAAAATTGCATTTCCCTCAGCAAAGAATGCTCATTAGCTCTCATGATTAATTGTGCTTGTATACAACATGGCTTCATGTAAAAGTACCCAGCAATAAATGTAAAATTCACCTAAGACAGAATGTACAACTGACTACAGGCACAGACCTCTTAACTCTCCATGAACATTTGCTGAAGGAGAAAACAAGCTAACATCTTTGCAAATGTAAGAAGCTTAGCATTTTTCATGGCTTTCATCATTCTGTCTTATTTTTCAAGTGTACTTGCCTACAAAAAGCACCTGTTAATAGCGTAAGCCGGGGCACTAATCAAGACATTCACCAGTGTAAAAATATGAGAATATCTTAATTCGACATATAATATAATCAGTGCACTCTTACACCCCACCCCAACCCTGCAGCCCTACACCACAGCATATTAACATTCAGCTTGCTTTTGTCCAGCCATTCTTTTCTTGTACAGTAAAGCCTATATCATTTGCAACAAAAAACTATTTAATGTCTTTAACACATGCAACAGTCATTGAAAAAACTCTCCCCGTATTTAAAATTATCTTGAATACACTACACAAAACTGCTTTACTATATATAACATGCAGTTTATATCATGAAATGTTTTATACAAATACTAATGAGAACAAAAGTTGGTTTATTTAGTTCCTTTTTCCCCCTTGTAGTGTACTCCTAAACGTTAATGACGTAAAGTGGATATGTGCTTTACAGTCCAACTACATATTTAACAAAGTCGACAAACAGTTCAGTCTTTTTCAGCCACTTTTTCTTGGAATGTCATATTTCAGAAATGTAATTATTGCTTTATAGTCTCACATTTTTTCACTAATTTAGTGCTACTGGTCTTCCTGTTCATCTCTATGCCCCAACACCAGACTCTGGTTGAAATCAAAGGTATACATGATTCTTCTGTCAATTTCTAACCCCCCCCCCCCTTCTCAAGCATTTGCCTTTGGAACACTGCAAAAGGTTTCTTTGGCAAAGTCTGTATATGAACTTTACCATCAAAAGAATGAGAAGCAGACTTCCCTTCTGCTTCACTTTTTGTTGGGTAATATTTTTTTGTTTCCTCCTTAGCTCATGCTACATTAAAAATGTCTTTGATCCCCCATGAAAAATTACTCTGAAGACAGCTGGATACAGAAGGTGGAATCTTAAACTTGCCTCTCAGCATTCCCTGATTGCTGGGATAACTTTGCTTACTTCTGCCTGGTGTACAGTAATTAATCACTTTCTACAAAAAATATGCTGTCTCCAATTCTTAATACTTTGCCCTTCTGCCACAGTTTTGTTATAATCAACTCTTTCTGCTGTTACAGTTGCATCTTTACTAATATAGTTCTTGGCTGCTTTCTCATTGCCATGTTTGGAGAGTGAAGGGTTGTGCCCTTTTATTAAATCCTACCATGGCATGCCAGTCCAGTTGCTTATTTGTGCTTTCATAAAATTAATGCAGTTTTTCTTGTTTCCACAGGTAAAGCAGAAATTCTCATGTTTTTTTCTGTGTGCTCTGCCTTGTAGCTTTACTATTTTATGAAACCGCTATTTTTGTTGAGTCTCAGACAGATTTTTCTTCAGTTCAGCTTCTGATTTTTGCAATTTTATCTTTTCATCTGAATAGCTTATTAAAGCTTATATTTTTTCCAGCCTTTTGTTATTTAAATTTATATATTCCATCAATGTTTCATTAATTTAGTCACTTCTGCATGCATTTAATTTATTTTTCCTCTACATTAATGGAAGCCATCTCTTGAACCAAAGCTAAAGCTTTAAATGCTTTTTCCTGAACAGCTGCAAAATCTTTTCCGAAGTGTTTTCTCTTCACCTTTTCTAGTTGATTTTCTTTCAGGCTTTCCAAATATCTTCCTTGCTGGCATGCAGGTAAGTATACTTACTACCTAGTAACTGAATTTTGTCTAAAAACAGTTTCAATGTCATCCCTTTTTCTCAGTGTCTGTTTTCACGCTAGGAGAGCTGAAGTTAAACTGTTGATCAGTGTGAAACTGTCTTGGAAACCCTGTTTAGTCGGAATGTTTTGCCCATACCAGGGGAAGCTGCTGCTTCTGCCATTCATAACACTTGGCCTCATTTTTCTCATTGTCTACTCCTCAAATCTCCTTGGATAGGAGTAATTTACTGTGTCTTGCTCAGGGTTAAATTTTGGCTGTTGAGCCTTCTTATAAAGTAATTTCTGGTAAAAGAGAGGGGGTGGCTACCCCTTTTCCTGAAGAGATTCAAGATTCTAAATCTGGGCAGGAAGATGAAGAGGCAGATACCAGGGTCTTTCTTCAGTTTTGATTCATAATCAGAGGAAAGCTCAAATTGTAATTATCCCTGTAGAGGTTTCATAGATTCATAGGTTGGTACTAGGCTATCGGCCCTAGGGCCTATACAAGCCTAGCCATAACATTTCTCTGGATATTTCTTACCATAATATTTACTTCCTTGGACTCCTATCTAGCAGGACGACTGACATGATCCCCGGGGTGAATTTCCTATTTCCCATCCAATTGTCAAGGTTCCTTTTGAAGAGGGCCAAGGAGGCGCTCTGCTTGACATGTATGGGCAGTCTATTCCAGAGTATGGGGAGTCTCTGGGTCAGGAACCTATCCCTCCAGCATGTTTTGTTCATTGTGATGACAAGGTTTAGATCCCTGGAGCTTGTGGCTCTGAGATATTTGGATTTCTTTAAGTGGAGCATGTCCAACAACTCAGGGTTTGACATGGCCTTGTATGTTAAGCAGAGATCGCCTCTGAGTAGACAATATGCCACAGAGTATAGTGGAGTTTTTTTTAGACGATCAGTATAGGGCATCTGCTTTAGGCCTGTGATTCTTTTAGTGAGGTATTTCTGCAGCCTTTCCAGCTGTTGCAGATGTCTTGTGAGGTACATACCAAACGGGGCGTTGTACTCAATAATGGGTCAAATGAGGGATGAGTACAGTGGGACAATGACCTCCTTTTTTTCTGGATGAAAAGCCCTTAGTGATGAGGTGTGCCACATAGAAGGATTTCCAGACTGTTGTGGCGATGTGGTTATCGAAGGTGAGACCACTGTCCACCTGTGTCCCTAAGTTTCTCATCACAGTTTTGATGTTTAGTGTACTGCCACCCATGTGGTAATTCATGGGTACATGTTTTTTCCCAAAGAGGATAACTATACATTTCTTGGCATTGAGCTTGAGCCCATGGCTCTGGCACCTAGCATCTGTTTCTGTAAGGCCCTTTTGTAGAATATCCACATCATTTGGGGATTCAATAGTGGCTCCCAGTTTGCAGTCATCTGCGAACTTTGTTAGCCAGAGTCCCTTAGTGTTGGCCTGTACTTCAGAGAAGTAGATACCAAACAAGAGCGGTCCCAGGACTGTACCCTGAGGTACTCGACTTGTCTGGAGCTGGATTGGAGTTGGCGACTTTTACAGTCTGGGTTCCGTCAGTAAGTCAGTTGGCAACCCATCGAGTGACTTCGGGATTTATGTCCAGCTTAGTAAGTTTATCTAGGATTCCAGAGTGGGGGAGGGTGTCGAAGGCCTTGGCGAGGTCCAGATAGGCTGTGTGGACTGCCTTACCCTTGTCCACCGCTCTGGAGACTGATTCAAAGAAGTCAGTCAGGTTCAGGAGACAAGATCGGCCCTTCCCAAACCCAAACTGGGTGGGGTCCAGTGTTTGAAGGTTGCCAGTATCTTTGTTTATAAGTTCCCATTTGCATTCCATGCCCTTGCAGATCAGGCTTGTCAAACTGATGGGACGGTAGTTCCTGGGATCCAAGGTGGATCCCCCCCTTGTGAAGTGGGATAACTGTAGCTGTGCACCACTCAGTGGGTACGAAGCCTGAGGTGAGGCTATGATTAAACATGACACTTAAGTGAGGTGCCAGTTCATTTTGTAGTTCATGTAGTACACAGCCCGGGATGTCATCTGGTCCCATGGATGCTGTATTCTTAGCTTTGGAGATTGCGGTTTCTACCTTTATGGCAATCTTTTGGTATTGAGATGGGCCCTTTAGGGGGTGAAGTTGGCACTAAATCGATCTGCCAGTATATTGGCAGTATCCCTGGAATCAATATATTTAATGCCATTATGTTGTAGCTCAGAGCATATCTGAGCATTGCCATTTAGATTCTTGACAAAACTATAGAATGCCTTGTGGTTGTCTTTGGAATCTTCGGCAATTTTATTTTCGTAGCTAGCTTTTGAGGATTTTATGAGGGATCTCAGCTTCTTACTGAGGCTGGTAAGGGAGTTTTTTGCATCCTGGAATTTTCGTCTTTTCTGCAACAGTTTCTTTCTTCTGTTATATAGTTTGTTTATGGCAGGGGACCACCAAAATGGCTTCCTTTTTTTGGAGGAGACCGTCTTGGTTCAATTTGGGATGGCATGATTCATGTAGAAGTAGATGTGCTCATACAGTGCCTTAGTGTGGGAATCAGCAGTCGAACTTTCAGCTCCCATCTGCATGGGTGTCATGAAGTTTGTCACTTCTGACTTGGGTAGCATGAAGTTGGCTTTTTTCCCTTTCTTTGAGACTGTTTCCAGAATTTGCCACTGTTTTCAGTGGGAGAACACTGAGGTTTATCAGTCCCTTAGAAAATACTATGAGCTGTTACTGAAAGAATTTCCAGAACTCTCACCCATTCGTCCATTTCTGTCTGCGGTTGAGGTTGTATATGTGACTGCCTGCAGTTTTACTGAAAAGACAGCCCTGTATAAAGTTCTTTAATCTTTTAGTTTTTGAATACTCTTACCAAACCTGACCCAGCAACTATAGATTTGTTTAATCCTACTCTTGCTAACCATTTGGTTAATTCCAATTTACTCTTTCTGACAAGGATGGGAAGATTATTGATAAGTATAGGAAAAAAGTGTATGCATGTGAAGTTGTTAAATCTCGCCGTTTATTCTCACTGATGGGTTCGGAGCCGATCCTCGGCTCCGACACGGCCGATAGCAAAGCTCAAGGTTTGCCAGTAGCTCGAGACCAAGCCCCTTATCCCACAATGCACTGCTGGAATTACCTCAGCTCTAGTTTGCTGCGGCAAGAGAGATCTCGGTGATCCAGCTAGCTCGGACCATTTGTGGGAAAAATAACAGCAAGTTTATAAAAAAAAACTCTTACTGTTTGTTACTAAAATAGTTGTGTGTTAATATCAGGTTGTTTATTAATATAATCTATAGTTTATGTAGTTTTAAACAGTTCAGATAGTTAGTGCCCTGTTGGCTTCTTGGTTTATGTGTACCTTTAGCCCTATTTACTCTTATTAGTCTTTCTAATAGTCAGGGTTCTTCTCTGTGGGCCTCTTAGCCCTATATTTGTAATCTGTAATTATATTATAGTTGGTGCCCGGTTTGGGCTTAGTAGTTTTGTGGATCTTTACAAGTGAGTAAGGACCTTTCTGTCTTACTCTTTTCAGTTTACTGTTTGTTATTAACTATGTCGGATGAAAAGGAGAAATCCCATCCTAAATCGGGATTCAAAAAAATGCCCAGATTGTGGGCAGAAAATGTCTGTCACTGACGGACACATTAAATGTGTCTACTGTCTGGGGGCTAAACACCTCCAAGACACTTGCAGCATTTGCCATTCTTTTTCTTCAAGAGTCCTCTTGGAGAGAAGGAGGAAGCTAATAGATAGGGGATTGCTACAGCAATCTTTTTCTGAGGTTTTGAGTAGCCATGAGGGTACTAGCTCATCCTCCAAATCCTCAAAATCCAGATCTTCAGATAGTGACAAAAAAGGCAAAAATTTCAGGAGGAGGGTCATCGGTTCCACAGACCTCGGAACCGAGTGTACCTTTGATTCGGAGCCAGCTCTCGGTTTTGGAGCCGGTCTCTGAGGTTCTTTCTTCCCCTCTGCTCCAGTCAGCACCTTCGGTGCATTCGGCCAGGTCCTCAGTCAGCTTTTCAGATTTGGACATGGATCGGCTAGTGCAGAAGCTTTTACAGGCACCAGGACTTACCAAATTGTTGTCGGCCCCGACCAGCTCATCAGTGCCGAAGACCATAGAACCGGATTTGTCTACTGCTCCTCCAACCCGTACTGGAATCTCGGAGCCGAAGGAAACTGAACCGATGGTTGTCGAACCCTTGGAGCCGATACCCGCACTGATGTTATCGGCTCCATCTACTTGGATGTCCTCGGCGCCGAACGAGAACTGTAGGAGCCAACGCTCTCCCATCTGGTCCAGGGAGGATCGTCGAACCGATCTGTCAGTGACGACTCTTCCTCTCGGGGCTTCGGCTCGGATGAGCTCGGCTCCTACCTCGGGCTCGGAGCCCAGGGTTTCGGTGCGGGAGGATCGGACGGTACTCTTGGGTCCGTCCACTCCTCCTCGTCGGAGCCATGGTGCCTTCGATGCTATGAGGAGAGTTTTGTCTCCAAAGACAACATCAGCATTGGTTCAGCCTTCCCTCTCCCTTCAAGCTCCTGTGTCTGCTTCTTCATCTACTGGCACCTCTAAGCGTAGAGACCTCGAGCCTCAGGTACCCCCACAGGGCATCCCCTACTCTTCTCCACATCCCCCCACTGAGGGAGGTGCCCAGGAAGAGACTGTGCAAGAGGAGGCACTTAGACTCCCCACAGGAGTCTTTGATATCTGACACGGACTTAGATGAGTCAGAAGGGTCCCCTCGATCCCCTCTGAGGATATCTCCTTTGCAGAGATACTAGAGATCCTTAGTCAGAGGGGTGATTGGCAGTCCAAGACCCCTACTGAGGATGAGTCCGTGCTCTTGAAGGCTTTTGGGTTTCAACCTTCCACTTCTTGGGTGTCTCCACCTTACGACGAGCTCATGGAACTGATTTCTCGTAAGGCGTGGGAGTCACCAGAGGCCATGGAACCTGTTCCCCGTAAGCTGAATAAATTCATGTCTGCCCCAGTGGACGAGCCATTTTTGACAAAGGGAGTGCCTGTTGATGCCATGGTGGTAGCTGCAGCCACCAAAAAGGAAGAATCTGAGACATCAACCTCTATCCATCCCCCTAGCAGAGATTCTAGGGTCATGGATAGGTATGGGAAGAGCATGTTTAGTTCAGCGACTTTTTCTCTGCCATCACTGAACTACTTAACCCACTTTACGAGACTACAGAGAGATCTACTGAAAGAGCTAGGAGATGCCCTCCAGGGTACGGTAGCTGCAGGGGTGGCCGACAAAGTCAACGCCCAGCTCGCTACCCTAAACTCAGTGGTAAACTCGTCCACGCATCCCATATCCTATGCAGCTGATGGTTCAAGTAGAGCAGCTAGTTCAGGCATTGCTCTTCGAAGACGAGCCTGGATGCGTCTCTGTTCCTTTGCAGAACCCTTTAAGTCTTCCTTTATTAATACCCCATTTGATGGCTCATCACTGTTTGGGCCCAAAGTAATGGAAACTTTAACCAGGTGTGAGCAGGAAGGTAAGACCTTAACTGCCGGTGGAGTCTGTTTTTCGATCCCTACTCGGCCCTACCCCAAGGGCCCTAGGGGAGGGGAAAATGTGGTTCCGAAAAGCACAGGGAGCCTTTCAGGACACACGTGGAGAAACCCCCCTCTAGAGGCAGAGGAGGTTTTAACGGAAGATGCCACACCCACAGCAGAGGAGGTCCGCAGCAACAGGGTGACAGGGGTCAGTTCTCTGGTCAACCCTACCAGCGCCCCTGAAAGGGGGCCTGACTGTTCGGCTCTGGAGGCAGTCGGGGGTCGCTTGTCTTTGTGCCCAGAAGCCTGGCTAAACATAACATCAGATACTTTGGTACAAAGCATCATTTCCAGAGGATATTTCATACCGTTCTCTTCCCCTCCCATTCCTGTAAAGAGAATCCCAGATGTTCCACCCAATCTCAGGGAACAAGCAATCATAGAGGTCCACAAATTGCTAGAAAAAAGAGTCATCCAACCAGTCCCGGCAGACCAAGTTGGATTCGGAACTTACTCAAGATTCTTTTCGGTACCAAAGAAAACAGGGGACTGAAGACTTATCTTGGACCTCAGCAGACTCAACCAGTTCGTAAAGAAAGAGAAGTTCTGAATGGTCACGCTTCAGTCCATTCTTCCCTTCCTAGGGAAAGGCGATTGGATGTGCTCCATAGATCTCAAGACGCCTGCTATCACATAAAGATGAACAGATGCTCCAGAGATCATCTGCGCTTCCGGCTGGGAGCCAATCATTACCAGTTTTGAGCCCTACCCTTTGGTCTCACTACAGCCCCCAGAGTGTTCACCAAATGCATGGCAGTGGTCACGGCTCACCTGTGACGTCTAGGATTCCAGGTGTTTCCAAACTAATTGGCTCCTCACCGCTGCCACCAGGCATCAATTGACTCAGGCAACACAATACACTCTGACACACTGCCATCAATTAGGCATTACAATCAACTTCAAAATGTCTGCCTTATCACCATCACAGCGTACCATTTTTATAGGAGCAGAGTTAGATGCCTCAACTACCACTCTTCGTCTCCCTGTCGAAAGAGTCTCTCTTCTCCGCCAAAACGTCAGCTCACTGGTGTCAAAGAACAAAGCTACAGCAGCAGAGGTATTGAAGGTGCTAGGTTTGATGGCGGCAGCAATCCTGGCTATACCACTCACAAGGATGCATATGCGAATTCTTCAATGGCTCCTCTTCGCTCAGTGGTCTTACCAGAAACTACTGTTGCATCACATGATTCTCATCACGGATTCTTACAGCAGAGACCTTCAGTGATGGTTGACATCTCTTCATGTCACAACCGGAAGACCCTTTGTTCTTCCCCCCCAGTAGCCACTGTGACCATGGACGCTTCCCTGATAGGGTGGGGGGGCATTTTCAGGGAATGACTGCCCAAGGCACATGGACAGATCAAGAATCACATCTGCACATCAATGTTCTAGAGTTGAGAGCGGTGCTTCTGGCATTGCAGTGCTTTCAGGACTCTCTCCCTCTAGGGGCTATTGCAATTCAGACGAACAACATGTCAGTAGTCTGGTACTTCAACAAGCAAGGCGGAACCAAGTCTTACCCCCTTTGTCGAGAAGCCCTCAGGGTCTGGCAATGGGCTGTGTCATCCCAGCATTTTCTATTAGCAATGCACATCCCAGGGAAATCCAACGTGATAACGGACAAGCTAAGCAGGGTGATATTGCTCCCTCACGAGTGGTTTCTCAAACAACAGGTTGCGGAGTTGATTTTCCGCAAATGGGGCAGCCTTGCTGCGACCTTTTTGCCAGCCACATCAGTTCAAAATGCAGAAGCTACTTTGCCCTAATACCACCTCCCGGACATCCCCCGAGAGATGCACTTTTACACTATTGGCCCCCGGGTCTCCTTTATGCATTTCCACTCTTCCCATTAATACCCAGATTTTTACAGAAAGCAAAATCGCTGGGAAGGACTGTTATACTCATAGCCCCCTGCTAGCCTCGACAGATTTGGTTTCCATTTCTCCACCATCATCTGTTGGAAGATCCATGGATCCTGGACCCAGTTCCGGACCTTCTGACACACCCATCAGGGGACCTTCATCCTTCACTGCAGTCCCTAAAACTGACTGCTTGGCTAATCCACTTCCCCTAATTGCCAGGCTTCATTCAATTTCAGAAGATACAAGACAAATTCTCTTGTCTTCTCATAAGCCATCTACCAGGAAATTATATGGCAGTAAATGGAAAAGATTCCCAATTTGGGCCAACACGCAGAACATTGACCCTTTCCAAGCTCCGCTATCTTCTATTTTAGAATTTTTGACAAAAATATTTAAGGAAGGGGCAGCAGCTGCTACAGTTCAAGTTCAGTTAGCTGCCATCTCAAATTTTTACCTTGGGTTTGGTGGCTCAAATGTTATGGGCCATAAATTATCTAAGACTTTTCTTAAAGGCATTCTTCATGTGAGACCTCCGATTAAAATTCCCTATTCTCCCTGGAATTTAAACCTTATGCTGTCTCAAATTATTATTCCTCCTTTTGAACCGGCATCTTTTTGTGATCTCACATTTTTATCCTGGAAAACAGTATTTCTTGTGGCCATTACTTCTGCCCGCAGTGTGTCAGAACTTCAAGCATTATTTATCAGACCACCCTACATGATTTTCCATGCTGATAGAGTATCTCTCAGAACAAACCCCTCATTTTTAACTAAAGTCTGTTCTGAGTCAAATATCAATCAGGTCATTGAGCTGCCAGTCTTTTTTCCCAACCACTCTAGCAAATTGGAATATAATGCTGCACAAACTTGATGTTCACAGACAGTTCAGATTTTATCTTGACAGAACTAAGGATATTAGAAAAGACCAACTTTTTGTATCCTTCTCTGAAGAAAGAAAAGGCAATCCAGTGGCTAAAACAACCTTATCTAAATGGTTATCGGATTGTATATCCTTTGTTTATGAAAATGCGAGCATGTCATTAACACACAAACCTAAGGCTCATTCTACTAGAGCCATCTCTACGTTGCCCCTTGACAATATTTGCGCTGCAGCCACTTGGTCTGAGCCTCATATCTTTATCATGCATTACAAAGTAGATAAGGCTTCAAGGGACAGGTCTTCCTTTGGTTCTACGGTACTGAAGAACATACTCCCATGAGCCACCCAGGGTTGAGGGTGCTAGGGACGCTACCCATCAGTGAGAATAAACAGCGAGATTTAACAACTTCACATAAAGAAGTTATGTACTTATCATAACGTTCCATGTGAGTTGTTTATCTCGCCTTTATTCTCATGTCCCTCCCTCCTTCCCCCTCCTGGCTGACTGTTGACTTAGAGGCTAGTACCATCCTGGTTATTCAATATTTCTTCTTCCCCTTTGGGAAGTGTTCTTGCTAGAAATACATAAAAGGGTTATGTATATGTTTGTGTGTGTATGTATATATATATATATATATATATATATATATATATATATATATATACTGTTACTCGCAGCAAACAAGATCTGAGGTAATTCCAGCAGTGCATTGTGGGATAAGGGGCTTGGTCTTGAGCTACTGGCAAACCTTGAGCTTTGCTATCGGCCGTGTCGGAGCCGAGGTTCGGCTCCGAACCCATCAGTGAGAATAAAGGCGAGATAAACAACTCACATGGAATGTTATGGTAAGTACATAACTTCTTTTTATGCAGTATTGCTTTTTAGTATTTTGACTCTTCATGCTCATATGTTAGTTTATTCTTACTAATTGTAAAAGTATTAGGAATGTTTTGTCTGCAGTTTCTTCGTGTGAGAAAAATCAGCTTTAAGTAGTTTATTTTCTTCAGTTGTGCAAGTCACTACTAATTGTTTACAGTGTGTGTGTGTGTGTGTGTGTGTGTGTGTGTGTGTGTGTATATATATATATATATATATATATATACATATATGTATGTATATATATATATAGGGATTCACTTTATAATCTTGAAATACTGAAATCTCAGATTTCAGAATCTCGAGACTATAAAACCAGACATTCACAATATCGAAACCCCAAAAGCATAAAATTCAAAATCGTGACTTTTTTGAATGCACCCTCTACCACACAAACAAACATACATACACCTTCCTCCCCATACTACAACAAACCAGCAAAACACACACAAATACACACACCCTACCCTACATATAAGCAGGGGGGCAAACACCCCTGCACCCCCCACACCCCCCGCTACTTACATATACTAACTCCGAGGTTGCACTAAAAAAGCAAAGACACTAAACCCACCACTACGTTCTCTATATTCCCCTTGCACAAACACACACCACATACGTACAAACACCACCACTCTCAACACTTACACATTCGTACTCATACCTACCTACCCTACACCTAAAACTTCCCAAAACACTCACATACATTCTAATCCCTACCCAAAACCTTTAAAAAAACAGCACTTACCTAAATCTCCACATATATCCTCACAATGGCAGGCAAACCATACCCCACAGCACACCGCACCTTGCAAACAGCAAATCCCACGTACCCCGCCACCACAACCACGAATTTGACACTTTGAATTCAGTCAAGTGCAGTTGCGCTCAACTGCACTTTCGGCATTTTCATCTCGAGATGCTGAAATTCGAGATTTAAGTATTTCGAGATAGTAAAGTGCTTATATAACACAAGCGGTACTTTGCTATAGCCACTGATGGTGTTATGAGTAGGTTTGCCTGGCTGCGTTCTCAGAACCTCCCAGATGAGATTTTAGATCCTCCTTTGGATAGAGACTGTTTTTTTTTTCTTGTAGAGGTTATCAAAACTCACTGAAAGCGATGAGTCTAAGATTTTCAGCCTTACTTTTCCAATTTTTCCAAGGAATTCTCTAAACCCCCCTTCCAGTTTTGCAAAAAAAAAAAAAAAAAAAAGTCACAAAATGTTGGTAAACATATGTTTAAGAGGAAATGGCAGTAGGGTCCAAAAAAACAATTCAGGAACCCCCCCCCCCCCAAAAAAAAAAAACAAAAACAGGACAGTCCAGCAAGTCAGAATGAGTTTTGACAGACCTTGCCCTCCTCCCACTCTGATAGCCCCGTTTCCTTTCCAGAAATTCTGACTCAGCATTTTTCCTTTAGCAACAGATAGTTTTAATAACCAGCACCAATTCAGGGCCAGTTGTTCTCTAATTTTACTGTATTTGTGTGGCCTTTCTTACTCCTCCTTCAAAGTTTGCTTATTGGTCAATTTCGGCATGTCCACACATGGATTCTCCTGTTTCAATGCATTCTCATGTCAAAATGTTTTTGAAAGGGTTTTTTGCATACGAAACTTCCAAGACAACCGTGGACCTTCCTTGGGATCTTAGTTTTGTGTTACAGAAGCTGACACTTGCTCCATTTGAACCAGCTAACCTGCCTGACTTCAATTTCTTAACATGGAACACAGCTTTACTGATTGATTTGACCTCTGCAAGAAGGGTATCTGAGTTGCAAGCTCATATTGTGAGTCACTTCTGTCTCATGTTCCACAGAGACGGGATTTCTTTGAGAACTCCTCCTCTTTTTCTGTATAAAGTAGTATTCAAGTTTATTTTAAGCCAGTGGAGAAAAGAATACTCCTTACCTTGGATGTCCACAGACAATTCGGGTACTCTGTTTACAGAACTTAATCTTTCAAATCAGTTGTTCATTTCTTGCGAAAGTAAGAAGAAGGGTTAACCTTTGACAAAACAGACTTTTTCCAAATGATAGTGTAAGGCTATTAACTTTTGTTGTACTCATCACAACAAAACTATTCCAGGCAGGATCAAGGCCCACTGGTTCATCTGTGACTTTTTGGAAAGAGTTGGATTCCAAAGGTATTCTAAAAGCAGCAACTTGGTCCTCTGTACATATGTTTACAAGGCATTGCAAGCCTGATTCCTTCCCTAGGTCCAGATCAGACTTTGTTGGGAACATTCTGTAGAGTTGCTGGACCCTTCTCCTTTCACCTCCTAAATGTAGTATACTAGTGTAATCTACCCATATAGCTAAGGTTATTGCAGCAGTGCTCGATATGATGAATGTAGTACAGTTGTGTAAGTAAAATTGCCATAACAGTAGATGTTCGAATGATCACTGCTTCAGTAGCTGCTGCTTCTCTTCATCTCCCTTGCTTTTTGATATGTTGTTTATGCTGGGTTGTGGATGTTTATTTTTTATTATTGTTAGCCTCCCTCTCTCTGTTGGCATGAAAGCTCTGAAGGGCTTGATGCCTGTTGCTCTTCTATTTTGGACACAATAGAAGAGTCTTCGTTGGTTCTGTTCAAGCAGCTTTATTTTATACAAACACATCACTATAGAAGTTTATTGACTTTACCTTAATTAACTTGTATACAAACTAACAACTGCAATCATGCATGTTCTTACTCTGGCTGCTGTTACAAAATGGCACTAGGGATTGCACTTGTCTAGAATTTATACGTGCACGGTACAGCCTTGACATGCTTCTTAAAGATGCAGTACACATCACTTGCACTCTGATCTACATCCTCCTCCTTTGAGAAATAGATTATACAACGCTACGAGTCTATTTAGCATGCAAAAATCACAGGTAATTCTTTGTCATGCATTATACAATGCTAAGTATACACACACACGCGTGTGTGTATATATATATATATATATATATATATGTATATATATATATATATATATATATATATGTATATGTATATATATATATATATATATATATGTATATATATATATATATATATATATGTATATATATATATATATATATGTATATATATATGTATATATATATATATATGTATATATATATATATATATATATATATATATGTATATGTATATGTATATATATATATATATATATATATATACACACACACACACACACACACACACACACACAATCAATCAAGTCCACGTCGCTATGCATTTCACATTAGGCTTTGATACTCGTCCATGTCTTGTGACATAAAACTGTGAGTTAGATTAAGCAGCTGGAATTGTCTCATGACCTATGGAATGTTCGGAACATTTTCCGGAATGGAATCAGAATTTTGTACACATTCTTGTATGGGAACAGTGTCTGATTCAGTCTTAAATTTGAAGTCTGCATCACAGAAACAGCGTTGTGATGGTGATGGAGATTGTGGTACAGGAAGAAGATGTCTGCGGTTCCTGCTATACTCCACACCCTCGGTGTCTACCAGGCAGAATCTTGGCACGGCACCGATGCCTATAATCAGACATATTCGATCAAAACCTTTCGTTGTCTGGATTTGTATAGTCTCCCCTTCCCTCAACGGACGAAGTAATCTGCTTGTTCGGTTATAACTAGATTTCTGGGTATTACACTTCTTAAAAAACTGAGTCTTGATGGTTTTATTGTTCCTAGGTTTAGGCTTCAATAAACTGGAAGTAATGGATAGTGTAGTTTTAGTTTGCCTGGAAAATAGTCTTTGAGCAGGTGATCCAAGAATATCGTTATGGAGTATGTCACTGAGATTAAGTAAATTCAAGAACACATCTTTATTGTCACGCTTTGTCCTTCAAAGTAATTGCTTTGCACTCTGCACTGCACATTCAGCTAGACCATTGGACTGAGGATAGTCAGGACTACTCGTGACATGTACAAAATCCCATTCTTTTGCAAATTTCTGAAACTGGCTAGTAAATTGAGTACCATTGTCAGAAAGAACTTTGTGTTGACTACCAAGAACTGAGAAATGACGTTTCAACTTAGTAATAACAGCAGTGGATGTTAGGTTAGGTAGTATATCAATTTCAAACCATTTCAAATAAAAGTCTACCAAAACCAAGTAGTGTCGATTGTTCCACTCAAAGATATCAGTTGCAACGGTGGACAAAGGCAGTTCAGGAACTGGACCTTTGCTGAAGTGGTTCTCTTTTCAAATGCGGTCTAGTACTATTGCATACTGAACAGAAAGAAAGTACTTTATCAATGTTTTTTGGTAATGAAGGCCAGAATACTAATTTTCTCACTCTTCTGTTAGTGGATGTGGATGCTGGGCGACCACGATGCAAAATCTGAATGTATTCTTGTTGCAAGGAAACCGGAACAACAGTTCTAGAACCTTTGAAAATAATGCCGTCTTCCATCAGCAATTCATCTCTGTAAGGAAAATAGGTTTGCACTTCAGGTGGTACACTAGATTGTTTTCACATCCAACTTTAATGTAGTAATTGGGCAAGTCTTGAGTGTGATTTCTTAACCCATCATTTCTAATGGTAGAAAAATTACACATTGACATAATATCAAAGTCGAAATTCTCTATGGCAAGCTGTTTTATGGTATTTCTGGGTAATCTGGATAAGGTATCAGCCAGAAAGAGCAATTTGCCTTTTGTGTAGACGATTTTGAAATTGTACTTTTGCAATCTGAACATCTTGTTGGAGCGGAATGCATGAAACTTAGAACATGCAAATACTATTGCTAAAAGCTCCTTCTCAATTTGAGCATACTTGCATCTCAGTTTAGGTAAATGCTCTAGATGCACAGGCTACTGGTTTGCCCTCTTGAAGTATAACTGCGCCAAGACCAAATTTTGAAGCTGTTATCAACCAGAGGAGAAATTGTGGATGGCAATTAAAAAAGAAGTTGAAGGATTTTATCTGGGAAGGGAAGACAGCAAGGGTTAAGTGGGGTAAGATGATTCTACCAGTAGAACAAGGTGAACTAGCATTACCTAATTAAAGGGGGTATTTTAGAGCAACACAGTTAAGGCTCTTATACATAGCACAGGCATAAAACTATAATTTAAAGTGGAAAGGGATGATGCTGACGCAGGGAGGAAGCTCAAGAAATAAGGAGAGATTGGGATTTTGGATGCAGACTCTTAGAGAACAACCAAAATCATACAGAGTATTATATTCATAAAATAGCAGGGAGTATTATAAGAAGCACACTAGCATGAGAATGGAGAAAAGAGAGTTTGCCGATAGGGTTGACTGTGGTCAGGGATACAGATAATGGGCAAAAGGGGGGCCGGCGTTTATTGGAGAAAACTGGCAAAGGAGCCAAGGTATTGAGAGCAAATAACTAGAAAGGGAAAGGTAATAGAATGGGAAGAGGCCAAAAATGTATTTGGACTGCAGGTTAGAGATTGCCTTCCCTTTCAAGGACTGATATTAAGAGTGTATAGCCAAAGGGAAAGAAATAGGGGGCTCCTAAATGAAGGAGCAGCACTGGTAGAGTTTTAAATAGAATATAGAACAAAAGCTGCTATTAAAAAAGGAATAAGTAAAGTACATAAAATACTGCACGATGATTATAAGAATCAGTCAGAGGATCTTAGAAAGGATTTTAAAGAGAGAGTAGATAAGCAATTCACAAAGAGACAATTGGGGGGGGGGTGTATATGCATATCTCCAAAATATGCAACAAAGTCTAGACATTTTAGGATCTTTGCCTGGAAATGTTTACATAGGTATTTTTTTACCCCAAGTCAAGAATTTTTCCTCAGGTGGATAGCAAATGTTGGAGGTGTGATGAGCTAGAAAGAGGTAGCTGGGAACATATTTTTGGAGGTGTGATGAGCTGGCATTCCCTGCAGACTGCTCTGTTGGAGATCTTGGGTGAGCAGATTGGACTGGCTGGGGAGATCTATTTTTTTAGATATGCTACAGAATCAGAATTGCCTAGAGATAGTAAAGCCTTGCTGAGTCTAATTATGGTGGCTGCCAAAAAAAAAAACAATTACTAGAAAATGGAAATCAAAGTCTAGACCAACTGTACTAGAAGTAGTGAATACAGTAACAAACATAAAACAGTTGGACTTGGGATCTTTAGAAAAGAGAAGGAGCAAACTACATAGAAAAAAATGGCAATTGTGGGAACAGTATATGTAGAGCAGGAACGAGGTTTAAGAGGCAGAATTTGAATGAGCTATACAGTGCTTAACTGACAATGGCTAGAAAGTTTATAAGTGATTTATAATGTTTACTATAGTTGTTTCAATAGTGTCTGTAATGTAAACAGTTTGCAACTAAAGTGATATCATTTTGTATGTTTTTCATTTATGTAAATGTAAGATTGCCTTTGTCATATGTGGAAATTTAATAAAGATGTTGGGAAAAAAAAGACCAAATTTTGAAGCATCACAGGAAAGAGTAACTGGTCTGTTCACATCATAGTATCTTAATGTGGGGGGGTAGGGTAGCAGTTTTCTGTTTAAGGTCTTCAAATGCCTTTTGGTGCTGTTCCAGCCATGGCCAAGCAACATTTTTTGCATGTTAGCTCTCGTAAAGGTGCTGTCAACTCAGTGAAGTCTGGTATAAAGTTGCCTAAGTAGTTGACCATGCCTAGAAAACTTTATAGAGCTTGTACATTATTTGGTGCTGACATCTCAAGGATAGCTGTTTGCTTGGTTGGGTCTAGTCTCTAGCCTGTACTCGTGAACAAATGACCAATGTAGGTAACTTCTGGAAGTCTGAATTTGCACTTCAGAGGACTGAGGTTCAAGTTTACTTCACATGCTCTGTCTAGAACTTTCTTGACGTTTCTGTCATGCTCTACTTCACCATTGCCTCCAGCCAATACGTCATCTACTGTTATGGTACAAGGATAACCCGAAAAAATTTGGCTCCATTGCACGCTGAAAGATTTCACTTGCAGAATTTATTCCAAATGGCATCCTTAGGAATTTGTATCTGCCAAACGACATATCAGTAATAGTTAGAAATGAAGATTTGCGATCAGGCATCACTTGCCAAAATGAACTCTGCATCCAAGACAGAGAAAATAGTGGCATTCAGTATTACAGCTGCAACTTCTTTGACTGAGTACATTGGATGATGCAGTCTCTTTAATGCCTTGCTCAAATCTCTTTGGTCAGTACATACTCTGATTTCATCTGAGCCTTTTTTATGAGCTGCTGCCTTGGATGATACCCATTCAGTTGGTTCTGTGACTGGACAAATCACACCTTGCTGCACCGTTTTATCGAGCTGAGCCTTAACTTTATCCTGCATAGCTATCGGAACTGTTCTTGCTGGTCTGACTACTGGAGTGACCTCTGGGTCTGACTTCATGGAATACACAACTGGAAGTTTGTCTTACTTGTCATGGAAAACATCAGCATACTCTGAGAAAATGGCTTCAGAAAAATTAGAACATAGAAATGCACTAACAGGACGAACTTCTTTAGCAAAAGAAAGTAGATTCATTTTCAAACTATCTTTGAGACCCAGTAAAGATTGCACTGGTTTTTGGACTGCGTAGAATAACAAGTTGTAACAGTTCTTGGCCAAATAACCTGAAAGCATCACTGAGCCTTCGGTTTGAATTTCTTCACTTCCATAAGCAACAAGTCATGCACTACTGGCTACACTAAGTTCACTAATTCTTACTGTAGCAAATGTGTCTACTGATACAACGTTACACTTTGAACCAGTGTATACTTTAAGCTCTGTGGATTTTCCATTAATCCGAACAGTACATTCCACTTATTTATTTATTTATTTATTTATTTGCAGTTGTTTTACCAGGATAGTCCATTGGGCCAAAATGAACCCGTTTTCAATGGAGTCCTGGGGAGAAAAGCTCCAAATAATCTAGGTTACAGTAAGTTATTATACAAAAATTAAGATTCAAACAAACAATTGCAGTAGTACATGAAATATTAGAGGTAATACAGACTTGTGATGAAACTTACATATGATACAGACTGAGAGAGGAATGTTGCAAAGTAAATACTGAAAAGACATTATATATTAGGAAGCATACACATTAGGAGGTGCAGTCAAGTGAATTTTAGGAAATACCATAGGAAATAATAATAATAATATAGGAGTTAGGTGAAAATAATAGTAAATTTGTGGTGTAAGCAGAAGGAAGGAAGGAAGATGGAGATTGCCAATGTTAGTTATGTGGGGTGGGAACATGAGCATTCCCACTGAGATACTAGATGTGAGTGGAGAGATTTTTTGAAAATGAAGTGGTTACAGGCTGTGCAAATGGATGGTGGTAGGGAGTTCCAGAGGCGTGCTAGGCTATAGGATAGAAGATTTTTTCCTGGGGGACGAGTTGGTATGTAGATTTCTAGTAGATTTTGATTGTTCGACCTTAATACTCTATCAGGTAGGTGCATTTTAAAAGCAGTAGAAAGGGGGGGACAGAGGGAGGGGTTGAAAATGAGCTTGTATGCAAGACTTAGTTGAGTGTAGGTGAGGTGATTGGGTAGTTCTAGCCATTTTAGTTTTTGGAGAGAGGAACAGTGGTGGGTGGAGGATTTGTGACTGGTAGCGAATTTGGCGATTTTGTTATAGCAAGAGGAAAGTTGCGTTATTAGAGAGGACTGTAGATTAGTTAGGAGTGGAGCTCCGTAGAGAAGGGAGGGGATAAGAAAGGAAGTAGAAAGAGTGATTTTAGTGGCAGGTGTAAGGTAATGGTTTTGTCTGTAGAGCATACCTAGTTTTTGATGGGTTTTTTTGATATTTAGTTGAAGGTGGGATTTGAATTTGAGCTGGTTATCAATTTGGACCCCGAGTAACTTGGTCTCTGTCACCAGTTCTAGAGGTGAGTTATTTTGACTAGTAATAGAGAAAGTGTTTATATTGAAAGAATTGACTTTAGAGGGGGTAAATAGCATTAGTGTGGTTTTAGAGGCATTGAGTGCTAGGTGATTATTTCTCATCCATTGCTCAGTGGTTGAGAAGGCATCTTGAGTAAGCTTTAGCAGTGTGGGGATGGATGTGTTAGAGCAGATAATAGTAGAATCATCCGCATATTGGATGATGTTTGAGAATGGGATAGAGTTGCGGAAATCATTTATAAATACATTAAAGAGAAGGGGACCCAGTATGGAGCCTTGGGGAACTCCGGTAGGGGTATTAAGAAATGAGGAGGTGGCCTTTTTCCGTTTTACTCCTTGATATCTATCAGATAAGTAACTGGAGAACCTGTTTAAAGAGGAGGGAGAGAGGTTAAGTTTTGAGAGTTTAGTTAAAAGCAGGCTGTGTGAGATTGTGTCAAAAGCCTTAGAGAGGTCAAGAAGAAGGGTAGAAACAATCTGGACAGAGTCGCAAGCTTTATTTACAGTTTCAAGGAAGGAGAGGAGGGCTGTCATAGTGCTATGATTTGGTCTGAACCCATGTTGTGTAGGGGTTAGTAGGCGATTATCTAAGAGATGTGGTAGGAGTTGAAGTTGGATACATTTTTCTAGGAGTTTGGAGATGGGAGATAAGATGGCGATGGGGCGGAAATTAGTAACATTGTTATTGTTGCCACCTTTATGTAAAGGTATGATAAAGGCCTTTTTCCAGATTTGAGGTACTATACATTCTTGGATGGAGCGGTTGATTAGAATGCTAATGGGGTAGGCAATTGCTTCAGCAGCTTTACTGAGAAAGTAAGAAGGGATGTTGTCAGGAGCATTACTGCATGGTTTCAGTTTCAGAAGGAGTTTCTTTATAGTAGAAGTGGGTATAGGTTTTAATGAGAATAAAGGAGAGTGGGAAGGGGGGGTATTTAGAGGAGATGAGGATGTTGAGGAAGTCAGACTAGGAGACTGAGTGGAGGATAGGGAGCTAGTAGATGGTAATGAGGGAGTGGTAATGATGCAGGGAAGAGCGTTAGCAGGAGAGGGTAGGGGTGTATTGGAGATTGTGGTGGTGTTTGAGAATGTAGAGGTTAATTTGGAAATAGATTCAATGAAAAAAAGAGTTAAATTGAGTAGCTAAGTCTAAGTCAGGAGCATTAGTGTCTGGTGTGGGGGGTGTCTGGTTTGCTGGGGTTAAAGAGAGTAGAGATACCTTTCCAGAATTTTTGAGGGTTTGTTTTATTATTATTTTGGAGTATGGTGAAATAATTTTGTCGATCTGAGATGATGAGCTTTTTTACTTTATTGCGAAGTATTTTGTATTCATTATGGAGTAGGGGACTCTTGTTTTTCTGGTAATGTGCCCAGACTTTATCTCTGTGCCGCATGGTTGATAGTGTGTTTTTGGTAAGCCAAGGGGCAGTTTTAATTTTTATCCTCTTTGTCCTTAAGGGAGCTTGGGAGTCTAGTAGTTTCAAGAATGTTGATTTGAAGTGGGCAACTGCATTATCTAGAGATAATGTTTTTAGAGTTTTCCAGTTTATTGCTTTTAGGGAGTTTGAAAAGGCTGTTGGGTTAAAGTTTTTTTGGTCACGGATAGTGATGTAATTAAGAGTGTGATGTAGACTTTGGGTGACTTCACTCCTTGTTAATAAATTCACTGCATCAACTCTTTCATCAAGCACTGATACACCATCTACATAGAAAGCTGACTGCTTCGGCTGTACTTGATCAACTTGCTTGTTTGTCTGACCCTTCTTTTCAGCTGTGTGAGGCTTACTTGATTTGCAAAACTTTTGGAAATGTTTCCATTTTTTACACTTGTGACATTGCTGAACAAATGCTAAGCACTTCTCTCTTTTAGATTCATGATTTGCATTGCAATTGCTCCAGTTAACAATAAAGCTTGACTTGAGTTTTGCTGATTCATGCTTGTACTGCAGTGAGCTGGAGCAAGCTCCCTACTTAGAATTTGCTGGAAGGCTACGCGTCTTCCCTGGAAACCCTGTAGCTGCCAAGTGCTTGGGCCTGCTTTTGTTTGCCACTTGTTGCTTGCTATCTACATTTGCCCTGGAGCCAATTGAAACCATGCGCTTGTCACTTGTAAGCATACTTGTGTGTTTTTTGTCACCTCATGGATTTGACAAATCTCTATGGCTTTGCTCAATGTTAAATAACTATCATGAAGTAAAATATTTCTCACAGCAGCACTGCTAGTACCACACACAAGCCTGTCCTTTATCAACTCATCTTTTAAGTCACCAAACTGACATGCTTTAGCTCTATTTCTCAGGTCAGGTATATAAGCTGCAAATGTTTCCCCTGGTTTCTGATCTCTTGTGTAAAACAAATGCCTCTCTGATGTAATATTTGTCTGGGGTTACTCATTTCTCTGAACTTATGCTTCAAGCACTCAGGATCTTCCCTTGATTCAGCCTGTACAACAATATGACTGTTTTCACCTTCTTCATATACTGCAGGTGCATACACAAATGAACATTTTCTTTGTATGGCCTCTGACCCAGATAGGTTTAGCAAAATGAATGCCTTGGTGCGTGCATGTCTATCTGCATAAGCTGCTTCTATACAAATATCATACTCTTGCTCAGATATTCTTTAATTCTCTGCAATATTTTGATCAAATACAAATGGTAGGGCCTTCTGAAATCTGTCTGCCATATTAACACATACCACTGAAGGGGTTTGCAAATGAGCACAAACATTCACGCATGCACATATGCCAGAAACTTGTCAGTATTTGTAACTTTGTCCAATGCCTTTGTGCTTCTGAAATATATATCTTTTGGGCTTTTCAAAATTATGCTAGTGGACAAACTCAGTACCTTTGAATAACTGGACTTTGCAAAATAAACTTCTCGGGAACTTTAACACTCTTGTAATATCGTTTGCATTGCCAAAGTCATTTGTCATCATTTTAAATAACTTCTCAAACAACTTTATGATGCAAATGAAAAAACTCTCGGGCACTGTAATACTTTTGTAATATTGTTTTTGTTTTGCAAGAAATCACATCTTATCAGTATAAGAAATGTATCAAATAACTGCACAATGCAAATAAACTGCACATCTCTTACCCAAAACTCAGTAATGTTTCGAAGTAATTGCACTTTGTGAATAACTGCACACAGCACTCTGAAATATCCCCAAAATGACTGTACTTTGCTAGGCAACTCTTTACAGTGCAAGAAACACAGAAAACAAAATTGCCACTAATTCTAAGGACAACCACAAAGCATTCTATAGCTATGTCAAGAATCACGATGGCAACACCCAGTAATCTTCTCTGAGTTACAGCACAACAACACGAAAATTACAGAACCAACTGATATTGCCAACATCCTGGCAGATAGGTTCAGTGCTAACTTTACTCCCCCTCACGGGCCCATATCTATACAGGAAGAATGCAGAGTCTCTTTAATCACAACTACGCAGGTATAAGCTGCACTCTCTAAAGCAAAAAACACAGCATCCATGGGACTAAACAACATCCCAGGCTGCGTTTTACACTAACTTCAGAACGAACTGGCTCCCCACTTAAGTACCATGTTCAATAATAGCCTCACATCAGGCTTTGTGCCCACTGAATGATGCATCGCAACTGTTATCCCACTCCTCAAAGGGGGAGCCACCACTGATCACGGGAACTATCGACCTATTAGCCTGACGAGCCTGGTCTGCAAGGCTGTGGAACATATCATCATGGAACTCATAAACTAAGACATTGGTAACCTCCAAACTCTGGATTCCCACCCAGTTCAGGTTTGTGAAAGGCAGATCATGCCTCCTGAACCTGATCGACTTCTTTGAGGCATTCACCAAAGCCATAGATGAGGGTGAGATGGTTCACACAGCCTATCTTGACCTCGCCAAGGCTTTCGACACCATCCCCCATTCTGGAATTATAGCTAAACTCACTAAACTAGGTATAAATCCCTACGTCACAAGATGGGTTGCCAACTTGGCTCACTGACAGAACCCACACTGTAAAAGTTGCAGACTCCAAATCTGACCTCAAAGCAGTGACAAGTGGAGTACCACAGGGTTCCGTCCTTGGACCTGTCCTGTTTGGTATCTACTTTTATGAAGTACAGGCTAACACAGAAGGCCATAGTCAAGTCCCCAAATGATGTGGACATCCTACAGAAGGGCCTTGTTGAGACAGATGCCTGGTGTCAGAGCCATGGCCTCAAGCTCAATGCCAAAAAGTGCAGTGTCATCCCCTTTGGTAAAAACTCTGTACCCATGAACTATCACATAGGCAGAAATCTACTTAACACCGAATCGGTGATAGGAGACCTTGGGACCCAGGTGGGCAGTAGTCTCTCCTTTGATAGTCACATCACTACATTAGTCAGAAAGTCCTTCTACGTGGCACACCTCATCATAAAAGGGTTCTCATCCAGGAAAAAAGAGGTCATTGTTTCCCTCTACTCGACACTCATTAGACCCATTATAGAGTGTAACACCCCTTTTGGAATGTATCTCACAAGACATCTGCAGCAGCTGGAAAGGCCACAGAAGTACCTCACAAAGAGGATTACTGGCCTCAAACAAATGCCCTACACTGCCCGCCTCAAAAAACTCCAGCTTTACTCCGTAGCATATCACCTACTCAGAGGTGATCTCTGCCTAACATATAAAGCTATGTCAAACCCAGAGCTGTTGGACATGCTACACCTAAAGAAATCCCAATCCCTCCAAGCTACACGCTCTAAGGACCTAAACCTTGTCACCACAATAAACAGGACATGCTGGAGGGATAGATTCCTGTCCCAGAGACTTCCCATACTCTGGAACAGGCTACCCATCTATGTCAAGCAAAGTTCTTCATTAGCACACTTCAAGAAAAATCTTGATGAGTGGATGGGAAATAGGAAATACACCCCGGGGAGGATCACTTCTGTGTCTCTGCTCGACAGTGGCACAGGAAAATAACTTTCTTGGGTGGCGTAAGCCAGGGAACCTTGTTGGCTAGGCTTACATATAGGCCCTTGGGCCAGTAGCCTAGTACCTACCTATGAACCTATGTAATAGCAGCACTTTGCAAATAGATACACTCAGCACAAGAAACTTTTTGAAATTGCTATACTTTGACTGTATTTCACAAAATAGTTGCACTTTGCACACAATAAACTCTTCAAAAATACATGCACAGTAATAAACACACACTGCAAGCACTTTTACACACACTGAGATACTTAGAATGACTTTAGTTATGCACTTGATACAATGCGAAGTCATAGTTAGGCCAAAACTTAGCACTTTGCCAAAAAACATACTGTCACCTTGCTTTATTTTTGCTTAATGTGCCCTTTTTGCCCTTTTTATATTCGTTTTACTCTAAATCGCTTTAACGCACTCTTTTTGCTTTAAACATGTTTGTTTTATCTTTAATCGTTTCATCAAATACCTTTATTTTAATCATTTCCTTTAGTTAACGAACTTTTCATGCCTTCTGCTTGCTTAATGTGGTTTATGTCCTTGTAATGCCTCATTTTGTCTTTTCTATCAAATAAACAGTTTGTGCTGCTTCTCATTACCTTTGATTCTTTTCTGGCTCTTTTTTCTTCACTGTCGTCTCTGCACCTCATGGCTCTGGGTTTTATTCTCTGCGATCTCTATTCTCACACCATGTCACTCTCCTGTTTTGGACACAATAGAAGTCTTTTTGGATTCTGTTCAAGCAGCTTTATTTTATACTAACACATCACTGTAAAAGTTTACTGACTTTAACGTAAGTAACTTGTGTACAAACTAACAACTGAGATCATGCATGCTCTCACTCTGGCTGCTCTTACAAAATGGCGCTAGGAATTGCACGTCTGGAATTTATACATGCACCTACAGCCTTGACAAGATTCTTAAAGATATCGCACACATCACTTCCACTCTATCTACAATGCCCAAACCTGTCTTTTTAGTTAGCTCAGCATAAGATGACTGATGGCTTTGGAGCATGGAAAGTGCCCTGAAGCTTTGGAAGTTGGATGGCTGTTATATACTTGGCAGGATATAACCCATATAGCTAAGGCTACTGCAGCAGTGATCATTAAAATATCTACGGTTATGGTAAGTTTACTTACCCACCTGTACTTTCTCACAAATGTATAACTTAAACTTGCTTTTTTCACAGTTTCTCAATTTTCACACTGTGAGAGTGCTAGGTGATATGATTCTCAAGTCAGCCATCATTTTGAGAATCCACAGCTATACTTTATTAAGACATCTGTTAGTCATAGGATGAAAGACTATAAGTAACATGATATTACTTGGCTTACCATCTGAAATTGTTGTAAACAACATATTCCTTTGGATACCACAAGTAATGTTTAGAATGCCTTCAGTTCTGTATTTCTTTTTGAGATATATAAAAGTAACTACTGAACACTGTGTGAATTAAGCTCATTTACATTTTTTCAGTGACTTAATATTATTTCCACAGATGTTGATAAGTAGATTGGAGAAAAACAAATCCATGAAACCTGATGAAAGAGCAGAAATTATGAAAACCCTTAAGGAGCTTACAGAAAAAATTTCACATCTTAAGGATGAATTAAAACCCCTGTCATCATCATCTTCAGACTTAAAGCTAAAGTCACAAAATGAGGTAAGTTGACATAGGATCTGACCATGAGTAGGTCTGCACTAAAAAAGAATATGAACTCTTTGTAGTTAAGAAGCTTCCAGAGGTGTAGATCGTGCCATGTGGGAAATAACATTTCTTCTTCTGAAATTTTGTTAGGATCCACACTTCTTGGGCTGGCGTTTGGGACATGTATGTACATGCATACTTATTGCCGGTGCATATTGTAACATGACAAAACTTGTTAGGCTAGAATTTATGCTTAGCTTCCATCTTGCGCAGTTATTTTCTGTCACTTATCCATTTTGACTTTCAGTCCTGATACGCACACACACACACATATGTAGATATATAGATGTGTATGTGTGTGTGTATATATATATATATATATATATATATATATATAGAGAGAGAGAGAGATGGATAGAGATAGATATATATAGAGATAGATATATATAGATAGATATATATAGAGATAGATACATACACACACACACACACACACACACGTTGTTGGAAAGTTTCTTTGTTCATTGCTTAAAGCACAAAAGTCTTAGTGTTCCTGTGGTGATCAGATCACAAGCTGGAGTCTGCAGTCAGCATTGTTTGTACTGCTTTAGAGAGGTACATAGACCTTTACAATCCTGCTGCCTTCAGGAGAAATCCTAACAAGTTTCAAGTTTTCAGACTGGCTCAGAAGGTGGTAGTTTTTAAGGATGTGGAGGGACCAATCTGAGGGCTCTTTGAATTATTTGTGGTAGCAAACATTTTGTGATAGAACTGCGGTGGTGGTGCTGCGGTAGCGTTGTCGCCTCACAGTAAGACGTTGTCCTGTTCGATTCTCAGCTAGAGCGTCTTCTGTGTGGAGACATGCGTGAATGGGTGTACCTTCATTGAAGGATGTTCATCGTGTTACCCTGCTGCAGTCATCACACTTGGGTTATCCTGTCGTCAGGCGGTCCCACAGTCGGCCTGAATTCCAAAGTCTTGGTCCGGCGTCGGTTGCTGTCGCTTCTTCACTGACGTCAGTGCGCCAGGGGTATATAAGAGGCATCCGCCGTCATTTTCTTCAGTCTTTCTTGCTGCGTGGTGCCCTAAGCAGAAGCAGTTCGCAAGTGCCGGTCGGCCGACACCTGAGATTTTCTAATCGAGTTTCAGTCCGAAGTCTTCAAAGCTAAGTACCCCATTGGGGAACCTTTTCTTGCCTCAGTCCGATGTCAGAAAAAGTTAACAGTTGCATTTCTTGTGGGAAGCAAATACCTCATAAGGACTTTCATTCTTATTTTATACCTTGCCTAGGCCCAGGGAATGCCAAACCTGCCACAAAATCAATGGGCAGAGGCACAAAAACAAATTACAGCTCTCATGGACATGAGAGCCATTCAACTGGTACCTACACAGGAGCAAGGCCAAGGATTTTACTCAAGGCTCTTTCTAGTCACCAGAAAGGACAATGCTTGGAGACCCATTCTGGACCTTTCGATTCTAAACACCTTCTTGCAAGTACTCAAATTGAAGATGCTAACACTATTGCAGCTTCTTCCCATGTTGGACAAGAAAGCTTGGCTAGTATCATTGGACCTCAAGGAGGCATACCTGCATGTCCCTATCAGACAAAATTGCAGAAGATACCTCTGCTTCATTGCAGGTTCAACCCATTACCAATTCTCTGCACTGCCCTTTGGCTTATCTACTGCGCCCAGGGTCTTCACAAAATGCCTGGCACCAGTAATTGCATACTGCAGACAAAGAGGAATTAAAATATACCCATACCTGGCCGACTGCCTCATCCAAGCAGAAAGCAAGGACACTCTCTTACAACATCTGGCTTTTGTAAAATACCTTCTAAGTTGCCTAGGGTACACAGTAAACGAAAAGAAATCAAAACTAGTGCCCTCTCAAAATATGACATTCCTGGGTGCCAGCTTGAATACAACGGCCCAGATGGCTTACCTGACGCCAGACAAACAACTACAACTAACTCAGTACTTCAAAACAATGGCAACAAAGACCCAACTCCCTGCAAGAAAAATTCTGCAGGCCTTGGGCTTCATGGCATCTTGCATACTACTAATATTTGCAAAACTGCATATGAGGAAATGACAATGGTACCTAAAAAGCGTATGGCCTCAACACAGCCACAGCTTGGAAACAATGATACCTCTCATTCCCTGCTTTCAACAGGAGTTTCTATGGTGGTCACAGGCATGTTACCTCAACAAGGGTCAGCCTTTCACTTTACCCCCAGCCAGGCAAACTATGACAACAGATGCATCGGACTATGCCTGGGGGGCACACATGGCAGGACGGTGTGTTCAAGGCATATGGACTGCAGATCAAAGGAATCTGCACATCAATCAAAAAGAAATGCTAGCTGTACAGAATGCCCTGACAGCCTTCAAGGACCTCTTACATCCAGGACAGCTTATAATAAGGACAGACAACACCACAGTAATGTGGTACATAAACAAACAAGGGGGCACACACTCCTTCCCTCTATATAGATAGATAGATAGGATAGAGTCATTGTGTCTGCCTTCTGTTAGCTTGGGGCCTGTCTTCTCCTCTTTTCTGGGTAGCAGAACCCCATTGGCGAGATTTGTAAGGGCCCTGTGACTGACCTCTGCCCCTTGGGCATCTGTATTTGCCCCTCTGTGATCTATCTGAAGCTGGAAAGGACCAATTTTTTGTTGGCCAATTTCTGCTGAAGCGAGGGTGTTGTACCTGCAAGAAATCCTTGACCGTTTGCATAGATTTAGCCTTATCCTCCATTTTCTTTAAAACGTCTTCTGCTTTGACACCAAATAATACATCCTGTTGTAAAGGTGCATCTAATAATTTTGCTTTAACATGGTCAGGGAGGGTTTGCTCTTTTAACCAAGCATGTCTACGAATGACAGAGCCAGTAACAGCTGCTGTACAGGAAGCTTCCAATGAATCAAATCTGCATTGTAAAGTATGCTTGCCCACCTGTTCAGCTGCATGCAACAGATCCTGCATTTCCTTGAATTCAGGCTGTTCTGAATGTGTGCTCATTTTTTGTTTTAACTGAGACATCAGGAATTGTTGATATTTCAACATGTGAAACTGACAATTTAATGCTCTCATAGCCAGAGTTGCAGATGTGTATATTTTCTTTCCCCATCTATCTAGGGCTCTGGAATCTTTTTCAGAAGGCACAGGATTTTTAGCCATAGAAGCTTTTGCTCCCTTAGGACCCTGGGATATGGTTTCTGGGTCAGCTACAGGGCTTTTATAAAGGAATTTGTGTGATTCAGGTACTCTGTAGTATCTGTCTGGTTTGGCTGGAGCAGGAGGTAGAGAGTCTGGATTTAAACTAGACTCCAAGTAGACATCATCCACAATATCTAAAATAGGAGGGATAGCAAGAGGTCTGTGCTGGGGTAATAAAAGGAACTCTTGAAGCCTTTTCTTAGAATCTGAGTAATCCTGGCCTTCCCAGTGGAAATGTTCCCTCATGGTATGTAATGTTTCCTCAAAGGAGTAGTCTTCAGTGGGAGATGCTGAGGGAATAGAGTCTTCAGCATCAGGATCCTCATAAGGTGGAAAAGTGTAATCCTGTTCCTCAGAAGAATCTGAGGAGAGAGAAACCTGGTCAGAGGATGCATAATCCTCCTCTTGTCTTGGTCTTTTATCAGGAGGGGGAAGGGAACCCCCTGATAAGGGTAATTAAATCTTCAGCCATCTTAAGCATCTGTTTCATAGGCATGGGGCCTTGATCTGTAGACTGAGGAACAGTTTTCTTAGGTTTTAAAGGAGTTTTAAAATTAGCATAAGATTTAATGGTGAGTGTAGTTGGTCTGAAGACACCTTCTGCAACCGAAGGTGTTTCCTCTGCACCGGTGTCTAATTCTTCTCTGGTGTCGGTAGATGGCTGCGTCGGCCTAGTAGACTCCGCTTGGGAGTCGGCAGCTGTCTGGGGTTCCAGCTCTGCAGTCGTCAGGGGCTGCGTAGGCGCCTCACTGAAAACCAGAGAACCGGCGACAGGCCCAGCTGAGGCCTTGGGGTCTGGCTTATTCCTAGGCTGCCTGTCCTTATCCTTGCGTTTTTTATGAATTGCGGTCGTCGGTTGCTCCGACGGCATGATGTAATTAAATTTCCTACCAAAGTAATGCCGTGCAAAGTCAAAATGGCGTTTGATAGTGCGTTTATTAAACCTAGCGCAAAACCGACAACCTGTGACGTCGTGGTCTGGGCCTAGGCAAGGAATACAATAGGAATGGAAGTCCTTATGAGGTATTTGCTTCCCACAAGAAATGCAATTGTTAACTTTTTCTGACATCGGACTGAGGCAAGAAAATGTTCCCCAATGGGGTACTTAGCTGTATTAAAGACTTCGGACTGAAATTCAAATCGAAAATCTCAGTGTCGGCCGACCGGCACTTGCGAACTGCTTCTGCTTCGGGCACCGCGCGGCAAGAAAGACTGAAGAAAATGGCGTTGGATGCCTCTTATATACCCCTGGCGCACTGACGTCAGGGAAGAAGCGACAGCAACTGACGCTGGACCAAGTCTTTGGAATTCGGGCCGAGTGCGGGACCACCTGATGGCAGGATAACCCAAGTGTGATGACTGCAGCAGGGTAACACGATGAACACCTGGGTGTGATGCATCAGTCAGGACTGTTCCAGTACCTGGTGCAGGAGTAGTCTGGGTAAGAGACCCCTTGCCAGACATACATTTCCAAGATATTTTGTCTAGTAGTGATGATCATAATAAAATAACATAAGCTTCATATAGCTGATCAGATTATAAGGCTGATGTGGTTTCCTTGACTTAAGAGTATTCTGCAGTCAGCTAATTCTGATAGCTGTGTTCTCACCCTATCTCTAGTGCTAATTTTGCCGGAGACTTTTGTGTTGTTTTAGGGAATGATGAGGAATTTGATGAGGACAACTTTGATTTTTAGTTGCCACAGAGCCCAGTCACTGTTACTGTTTGGAAGGTGAACCTGAAAGTTCAAACAAGATTTCACTTTTCCTCAAATGACTGCTAGACTTACCAATGTTTTTGCGTAGGAGCAGTCAGGAACTATCCAGGGACTAGGCAGGTTATATGACCTGATGGAGGACAAGATGCTCAATTCTGCGGCTATCACCCCACTGTCTTACTGGTCTTAGAAGGTATTTTACAGTGTGCATACAGTTTGGCTGATTTTGCTGCATCCTTACCTGCAGAGCAAAAGTCTTGCACGAATAAAATTGTTTCTGATTTGACCTAGGTTTCTAAATATGCTTTGAGAGTTTTGCTTGAATGTGCAGATAGTCTCGAGAAATGTTGCTACCTTTGTTGTAAGATGGTTTGTATGGTTATGTAATCAGAACTTGTCTGGTAATTTAAAAATCAAATTTTGAATGCACTTTTAAGTTCTGAATTGGTATTTGGGTCCTCTTTTACACAGAATATCAAACAGTGGGGTGATACAGCCAAATTAAAACATGAGGTGTCTAGGATGCCTTATTTACCAAACATACTCCCCAAACAAAGCATCTTCCTTCAGTGGGCAAAACAAAAAAAAATCCCAGCCAAACAAAAGTCAGAGATCGAGAAGGAAATGGCAGGAGGGTAGTTTTTCAGAACAAGAGGGGTTCCTTCCCAAAATAAGATCAATCCCTTGCTAAGGAATAACTGTGCTGAGTCACAGAGCACTTTTCCTTTCCACCCTTCCTTCTCTTTTTCCTTTGCCCAGACTGTCTCTCAACCCTACAGCCTCACTGCAAATAGTCTCAGGCAAATGGGTTTTGAGAATAATTTGGAGAGGATACATTTAGCAGTAGATGGGAAATCCTCCTGCTTTCAGGGTAATTCCCCCAACACCCATCAGACCAGACAGTTGTTTCCTGCAGTGCTCCATCACATGGTAGAAGCAGGGGTCATAGCACCTGTGCCTACGATACACATAAGCAAAGGATTTTACTCCAGAATCTTTTTGGAACCCAAAAAAAGGAGGACTTTGGAGACGCATCATAAATTTGTTTTTCAAGACCTTTGTACAAGTTCCGAAATTCATAATGCTCATCTTACAGTTGGTCTTAGTATTACTTCCAGATCACAGTTTCCCTGTGACTAAAGCTCTCAAGGATGCTTGTCATATCACTATTGTTCCCAGTTTCAGGATATTTTTGAGTGTGGCTTACATTCAGTTTTATTGGCTGCATGTTGCAGAATGCTTGGCATCCATATTTTTCCTTGTTTAGATAACTTGCTGATTTCTGCAGATTCTCTGTCCAGGTGCTTGCTTTCCCACTTGGGCTTCAGACTGAACTTTCAAAAGTCCTTTGTCACACCCTTTCAGTGAATTATTTTCCCTGGGGATAGACACAGTGAAAAGGATGGCCTTCCTGTCAGAAGATCAAGTTCTGAATTATCAGGGCATTTTCTTGTTTTTTCTCTCTCCTAGATATGGCCTTAGTAAGAGATTTCCTTAAAATTCTAGGCTTCATGGCATTAGCGGTCCACAACATACCACTAGCCACACTACACATGAGAAAAGAATTGTTGGACCTAGCACTTTCATCCCCTGGATTTCCAGGTACTGGTACTGGAATTTATGAAACAGGAACTGTAGTGATGGAGGGATCAACATTTTATGAATCCAGGACTCCCTTTCTCTCTTCAGACCCCAGTCCACTCTGTTTAGATGGGTATTTCAGATTTTGGGTGGGAAACGGTGTCCATGGGAGTTCAAGTCTGTGGTTTCCTCAGGACATGCCAAAGCACATAAACATAAAAAAGAGGTGGTAGTGATTCATGCCTTAAAATTTCTCCACTACTTATGGACTTCGGGTACTTTTCTAGTGGTTACAGACAACATTAACATGATGCGGTACCTGAACAAGCAAAAGGGTTACAAGGACAGGCAGTGTGATGAACTAGATGCTGATTCTCAAGCATTGTCTGACTCTTCAGTCCTGTTCCGTTGGAGCAAAACACAGTGGCAGACGTACTAAGCAGATTCTGGACAAAACCCTCAATGATGGAAGCTCCATGTAGAGGACTTGATCCAGATATGAGAAACACTACAAGTAGAGCTCTTCACCTCCTTTCATTTGAAAAAAATATATATATTTTATACACTATATCCATGCCGGCTGTGCTTTGAAGGCAAACGCTGTGTCGTTCCCATGGATGAGAATGTTCTTGTATGCATTTCCACCCTTTCCAGTAAGTCCCAAAGTACTTAGAAAGATTCAAAATTAGCAGAGATCATTGTGGAAACCCCTGGTTGGCCCAGGCAGAATTGGTTCTCCTTTTTAATAGAATTGGCCAAGGGCAATTACCACAAGCTCCTTCATAAACTAGATCTGTTCACACAGCTTCAGGGGTGAATGGTACAATCCACATTAGAGCAATTGCAACTGACAGTCTGGATGATTCTATTTAGATACCTTTTAGGCACTTGTTTAATGAGGATGTGCAATGAGTATTTAAGGAAGGTAAGAAAACCTGCATCTAGAAACCCTTACATTTATAAGTGAAATGGGGTTTTCTAGTTGATGTCAAGCCAATAACAGAAGGTCCCGAAAGGGTTTTAACCCCTCTGTTTTATAAATATTTGTGTAAGCTGCTTAGAGATGGTTTGTCATGTGCTTGTTTAACCCCTCTGTTTTATAAATATTTGTGTAAGCTGCTTAGAGATGGTTTGTCATGTGCTTGTCTCATTGTACATCTTGTGGCCATCTCTGCTTGTTTGCCCGTGGATCCCCATCTTTCATCTCCTTTTGTGTCAACAGTTTATGAAAGAAGTATTTCATATGAGACCCCCCCCCCCCAAAAAAAAAAAAACAAATTCCTCCTTCTTGGGATTTCAGCTTTGTTCTTGAAAAATTGGCCTTCCCTCCTTTTGAATTTGCTTCTCAGGCTGATTTGCGGATCATTACTTGGAAGGCATATTTATGTATTGCTCTGACATCTGCAAGGCAAATCTGTGAGCTGCAAGCTCTCACTCATTGTGGGCCAATCCTGTCTGTTTTTTCACAAAGACAAGGTTGTGTTATGTACTAATGTATCATTCTTGCCTAATGTTTCTGAATTCACCTTGAATCAAACCATCAGTGTCCTAGTCTACTGTCCTGATCCAAGAAATGAAAGAGAAAAGATTGTATGTGCATAGGTGGCTCAGGTATTACCTTGACAGAACAAAGCACTTTAAGAATGCTGAACAGCCGTTGGTCTTCTATATGGAGACTAAGAAAGGTCCTTGGGCTGATAGCCTAGTACCTACCTATGAACCTATAAAAATGACTGACCCTGCTAAGTTGATAAAGTTAAAAAATCATTAGTCTTTGTAGGACTACTGTGCATTTGTCATAAGAAAATTGTAATAATTTGTGTTAAGTTTTATCACTATCTGACATTAAATGTGTTCATAGTAAAACTGTGGCTGCAATTGATGAGTACCGATATTGTTGGATTATAGTGACAGCAGAATGAGTCAGCTGCCAGTCTCATGTTTCCATTCTTTTTTGATTGAAATATACTAAAATGTGCTCTTTGTCGTTATCATTTAATAGAGTTTGTGCCACTTCTTATTGGGAAAAAAATAATCCAATGATGTCTCTTCTGTCCGTTCCTCAACAGATGGGTTATTGTATCTGTCTAGGATCTGACTTTGGCCATTGTTAGACTTTGGATCCAAGGCTCAATCTCTTCATAATCCCTTGTAGGAGGCAGAATATCTCAGATCTTGTTAGATGCTAATTTGCATTGGATGTAGTCTCTTCATGCTCTGGCTGGGTGCCAGTTAATTGCATCTTATTGTTAAGTCTTTGTTTTTTTCTTGTACAGTAATTACACATTATTGATGGTGCGTACTACCTCTTTTTCACATTGCCCTTTTGGCTCCTGTTTCTTATCCCCTAGGTTCTTTTGATCCTTCTTGTGTTATTTTTGCATAGTTTAGTATTTTTTGTTTGGATAGATTTATTGATAATGTCCTTCCAGTCACTGTTGCAGTATTCTTCACCTAAAGGATCTCCTGCCACGGATAGCCCAGTGTCCGGCCAGCATACCAAAATTTCAGCTGTTATAGGTGCCACATCTCACATGTATGCTCTCCTTGCATGATGTATGACATAAAGGTGATGTACAGATGCAAATACTCAAAACTTTTTCACTGCCAGTCCACATGCTATTATCAAACATCGGTCTGAATGCCCTTCTGCTGTGCTGGTTACAAAGCCATTCAAATAAGTGCCCCATTTAGATTTCTTCTTTTCCTTTTCTTGTTGTTGTGTTCACGTCACCCAGAAAGGGAAAATGTCAGTGCAGGGGAGCAGATTCCCACCATCATGATCAGTGTCTTTTGTTTGAGTGCTTCCCATGATCATATGCAGTCTTCTGTCTGCTTGGTGTTTGTGCCTAAGACTCTCCATAGTCACCTCTTCTCTTTGTTCATATACCTGGGGAACCAACATCTTAAGTTGTTGGCTAAGTGTGCTATGGCAGACAGCAGCCTGATCTAGCTGCTGTCCAGCCTCCCTGGACGTCTGTCTTGAGGATGGTGAAAGCCTGGAAGACCATTCAGTGATTGCTTTGGATTCCTTTGCCGCAACCCCGTCAGAGGCTGTCATGAATCTGGCTTCTCGTTCATCCTCTGAGGCTTTTCAAACATCTGTACCTGACATTGAGGGGGGACCTCGGCTGATTATATCTATAGGACCAAGTGAGATTCCTCAGATTTTTTTCCAAACACCTTTATTGAATTATCACTTGTGACATAGGCAAATTTGCATTCATATAAAAGTAATCAAACTATATTAACATAAACATTATACTTCACATATATTGATCTGAAGTAGTTAACATCATTTTATCTGCAACCTGTGGGTATACGGATCCATATCGGATCCGAGCTGGCAACTTTTTTTCTAGCATCTGCTCCAAGCTCCGAGCTCCTCCCCCTACCCATAACACACCACCATCTCCTATCTTTCCCCAGATCTCGTTTGCTGTACCATAGTAAGCATCGTGATCTCCTTTGCTCTGAGCTTCAGAGATAAGTTTGTTTGTGTCATTCGGCTTTTCCCAGTTAGGGGTCGCCACAGCGGAACTCCGGTCCGCTAATGATTGGCAGTTGATTTTTACGTACCGGCTTGCCAGGCCTGACGCACAACCTTCAACGAAGGTACGCCCATTCACGCATGTCTCCACACAGAAGACGCTCTAGGTGAGAATCGAACCGGACAGTGTCTTACTGTGAGGCGACAACGCTACTGCAGCACCATCACCGCGGGAGCTTCAGGGATAAGTAAGTAGGTTAATTCTGTTTTTTGTGTGCAAGTGGTAGTTAGTTTTCCCTTTCTTCCCCCCTTTAGTGTACGCTGTTCGTCTGTATAGCTTTTAAAAAAAAAAAAATTTTTTTATTGTTGAAAGTAGTTCTAGGCCCACTTCCCTTCAGCGTATTTTAGTGTGTGTGTTTTCTTTAAGGAGTGGCGATTAGTGTTAGACTATGGCTGATCAGCCTAAGTCGGTTTTCAGAAAATGCAGTGTGTGTGGCCATAAGCTCTCACCGGCTGATGGTCACGGTCTGTGTGTAATATGTTTGGGAGTGCCCCATTTATCAACACAGTGTTCAGTCTGTGCAGGCTTTAACCTGAGGGCCCTCAGGGACAGGAAGGCCAAGTTAGTTGCCAAGGGTCTTCTCCCTGCCTCCATGCTGGATTCTACCACAACCTCGGTCTCAGGTACTCCTGCCCGACCACCCACTCAGACAGGGAATCAAACTCCCACTTGTTCTGGTGTTGGGGGAGACGAAGATAAAGAAAAAGCAAGAGAGAGAGAAAAAGAAAAGGGCAGAGAAAGGCGCAAGGAGGATAAAGAGAGGAAGAGGGATAGGTCTCGCAAGAGGTCCCCGGACAGGGAATCTTTCCCTACTCCACCATCCAAGACTTTGCCAGTTTCTCCCAGGCTCTGCTCACCCCGTTTCTCGCCGTAGCCAGTGGAGTCTTCTGATCCGAGGCCTTCCTCACCCTTACTGTGCAGACCAGCCAGATCCGAGTTGTTTGCCTCTTCGCGATAGACTCGGAACCTATCGGACTTGGACATGGACAAGATGATGCAGAGATTCATTCAGACCCAGATACGGATGGGAGTCTTGCCAGGCACCTCTCTCTCTGAAGGGGGGACCTCCATACCTTTTTTCTGCCCCATCTCTCCTTCCCCGAGCCGTGCGGCTGCTTCAGGGTTCTTGGATCCGAGACTCTGGAGCTGGTAGCTCGGCGCCGACAGTTCCACCAACCTCAACTCTGGCTGTTACCTTGAGTTCCTCTGATCCGGCCAGTTCAGATCTGAGCAGCTCTCTGAGCCGTGGACAGGGAGTTGGACCTGAGGGAATGGATCCATCTTCGGCTCTGACCTTTTCGGATCTGAACCGTTCCCTTGGACCTCGGGCTACCCTCACTTTGGCTCCAATCCCCGCTTCAGACCCGGGGAGAACTTCTTCCTTGCTGGGTGCCAAGGAGGTACGCTCTCCTTCGGCATTCGAAGTGGTGGAGAGGGTTGTCTCCCAGGGATTGAGACCTCAGCCCATTTCCTCTGATTCCACCCAGACTCCACTGGATTTGGTGATGACTCCCTTCATCCTGTCTCAGGGACAGCCTGTGCCAGAGGAGCCCCAGGCTATTCCCATTGAGGAACCCCCTGCGGCTCATGAGTCCTCTTCAGAGAGTCCCACTGAAGAGGGCCCCCGTAAGTGCAAGTGCAAAAGGAGGCACTTCGACTCCCCTGAGTCTCTCACTACGGACACAGATTTAGATGGAGAAGGTTCCCCCAGGTCACCTCTCGAAGATGTCTCCTTTGGAGACATCATGGAGATCCTCCGCCAGAGTGGAGGTTGGTCAGTCGCAAAACCTTCTATGGATGAGTCCATGTTCCTGGAGGCCTTTGACACGGGCCCATCTACTTCTTGGGTGTCCCTGCCAGCAGACCCCTTGGTGGACCTTATCACCACACGGGCATGGAAGGAGCCTGACACCATAGAGCCCATCCCCAAACGCCCTGACAAGATTCTTTCTCCTCCCACCGACAGACAACCTTGGTCTAAGAAGCCCCCATTGACGCTATGGTGGTCGCAGCAGCCACCAAGAAGGAACTGGCGCAAGAGAGTCCCTCAGTTCACCCTCCAGACAAAGGAGTCCAGGTTGGTGGATAGGCACGTTTATTCGTCCTTTTCCATTCGTACGCTGAACTGTTTGGCAGATGTGATACGGCTGCAACAGGACCTTGTTTCAGAATTCGCTGAGTCTCCCCCAAAGTCCTTATCGCAGCAGGACAAACAATTGTTCTCTGTGAAAATGTCGAGACTGAAGTTGGTATCAAACACGCCCATGCGTCTCCTTTCCTATGCCACGGAAGGAGCAGCTAGGGCGGCTGGGACAGGCATAGCCATGAAATGTCACGCCTGGCTCAGATTGTGTCAGTTTGCGGACCCTTTCAAGGCGTCTTTTACTAATGCTCCCTGCGATGGTTCCTCCCTTTTTGGGAAGACAGTACGTGACACTCTTGTCCAGAGCGAAAAAGACGGGAAGACTGTCTGCCATCTGGATTCGCTTCTCTAACCCTTAGCGGTCCTTTTCTAGGAACCAAAGAGGGCAAAAGAAGACGTGGTTACGGAAATCCCAGTTTTCCTTGGAGTTTCAGGACAACTCTTCCCCCAGAGGCAGAGGTTTGCAGGATCGACACCTACCCAGAGGTAGAGGGGGTCCCAGGAACTTCGGGTCTAGGGAACCTTTTTCTGACAGGCCCACTCAGCAGCCCTGAGGGGTTGCCCGACTGTCCTACTCTGGAGGCAGTCGGGGGAGAGTATCATTACACCCAGCGGCATGGGCGTCCATAACTGCAGATCATGGGGTGCTACAAATAATATCCAGAGGCTACACTATCCCGTTTGTTGCCCCGCCAAGTGCTACAAGACGCCTCCCGGATGTCCCACCCACTCACAGGGAGGCCACAGCTCTAGAGGTTTCAAAGCTTGTTTCACAAATGAGCCATCGGACCGGTCCCCCTTGACCAGTCCATATTAGGCATTTACTCCAGGTTCTTTTTAGTGCCAAAAAAGACAGGGGGGGGGGGGCTTCAGGCCCATTTTGGACCTGTCAGCCTTGAACCTGTCTGTCGCCAAACAAATGTTTCCGGGTGGTCACCCTACAGTCTTTTCTACTTCATCTCTGAGAGTGCGACGGGATGTGCTCGTCAGACCTCCAGGATGCTTACTACCATATCAAGATCCACAGAAGCTCCAGGGGGTTTCTTCACTTCTGACTGGGAGCAAGTCACTTCCATTTCAGAGCTCTACCCTTTGGTCTCACCACAGCCCCCAGGATGTTCACCAAGGTAATGACAGTAGTAGCAGCTCACCTGAGGCTTCAGGGAATTCAGTTATTTCCTTACCTGGACAACTGGCTCTTCGCTGCGTCCAAGTGTCTTCTGTATCTGGCCCGAGACTACTTTCTCCTCTTGGCAGATCAGCTGGGGATTGCAGTTAATGTCCACAACCAGTACAAGTTCTAGACTTCATCGGGGCATGGCTAGACACTTTGCAGCTAAAATTTTTCTTAACACCAGACAGGATCTCACACCTCAGGTACCACATCGCTCTAATCGTGAACCTCAAATTTCCAAAGGTGAGCGATGTGCTTCGGCCCCTGGGCTCCATTGCTGCCTCGATTTCTATTTTCCCTTGCACACGTCTCCATATGCGGGTCCTTCACTGGACTCTAGCTGTCCAGTGGTCTTGGCTAGACCTGCCCATGGATTTTCCGATAAGGATCAGTCACAGTCTCTCCTTTGGTGGCTCCTTTCACTGGAGGTTGCAGCTGGACACCCTTTCGTGTCATCTCCAGCCCAAGCCACAGTGACCACTGACGCCTCCCAACTCGGGTGGGGGGGACACTGGGAAGGACAGTCCAAGGCACTTGGTCCCAGATAGAGACCAAGTTGCACATAAATGTTCTAGAGATGAGGGCAGTGCTTTTAGCGTTGAAAGCCTTCCACACTGTCCTTCCTCTGGGTTCGATTGCAATTCGGTCAGACAAACATGTTGGTTGTCTGGTATATCAACAAGCAGGGGGGAACCAGATCTTATCGTCTGTGTCGCGAGGCCATGAGAGTGTGGGAGTGGGTGATTTCCACCGGTCGGTTTCTGGTTGCAACGCACATCCCGGTACGCTCCAACATTTTAGCGGACAGAATGAGTCGGGCAATTCTGATGCCGTTCGAGTGGTCTCTGAAACGGTCATTAGTGGAGGAGATATTCCTTGCATGGGGACAGCCTTGCTGTAATCTCTTTGCATCTCCTTCCAACGCAAAGTGCAGCGAGTTCTTCACTCTGATTCCCTCACCAGGGATTGTCCCCAGAGATGCTCTAGTCCATGTTTGGCCCCCCGGGTTACTGTATGCTTACCCACCGTTACCACTCATTCCGAAGTTTCTTCAGAAAGCCTGTCGACTGGGGTGCATAGTGATCCTCATTGCCCCATTCTGGCCTCGTCAGGTTTGGTTCCCCTTCCTTTGGTCTCACCTTCTAGCGCCTCTGTGGATTCTGGATCCCTGTCCGGATCTAATCTCTCATCCTTCAGGTGCTTACCTTCCCAATCTGGACAGTCTAAAGCTGACAGCTTGGCTTCTACAGTTCCCTTGATTGCCAGGACTCCCGGTCTTTCATCTCCTGTAAAATCTATACTAGTGGCTTCTCTTAAAGATTCCACTAGGAAGGTCTATCACAGTAAATGGAGACATTTCTCTATCTGGGCCTCTCAGAGAAACCTGGATCCTTTTACATCCCTTGTTCCAGCTGTATTGGAATTCTTAACTAGTATTTTTCAGCAAGGAGCTAGCTTCTCCACGGTGAAAGTACAGCTGGCAGCCATTTCTAATTTTCATGTAGGTGAGAATAAGATTGCACTCGCCTCTTCTAGGCTATGTAAAGCCTTTTTAAAAGGTACCTTCCTTCTGAGCCCTCCCGTCAAAGATTTGGTTCCTCCTTGGGATCTCACTTTGGCTCTTCAGTCATTAGTATCTCCTCCTTTTGAACCTACTGCATCAGTGGATCTAAAGTTTTTGTCTTGGAAGACAGCCTTCCTAGTGGCTATTACGTCGGCTAGGAGGGTCTCTGAGCTACAGGCTTGGTCTGCCGTGCCTCCTTATTTGGCTTTCCATGAGGACAGGGTCTCTCTCAGTATAAATCCTTCATTTTTACCCAAAGTGACATCTCAATCAAACAGTTAATCCTGTTTTCTTTCCAAATTTTCAGAACAAAGGGGAATATAAACTTCATTTGTTAGATGTTCATAGACAACTTTGTTTCTACCTTCATAGAACACAACCCTTCCATAAGTCCGATCAGTTATTTGTCTCATTTTCCAAACCTCGTTTGGGCAAGGCCATTTCCAAGGTTTCTTTAGCCAGATGGATCTCTCTCTCTGCATTCTACCCATTTATGAAGCCAAGGGGTTATCTCCTCCTGGTCTGATTAAAGCTCACTCTACCAGGTCCATGGCAACTTCCCCTGCTTTTTGGTCTAACATTCCTTTGGATGACATTTGTGCAGCAGCAACTTGGGCAAATTCTCGTACTTTCATCCCCCATTACAAGTTAGATCTGATTCCCAGAGGGAGAACATCTTTTGGCTCTGCGGTGCTCTGGAATATCCTTCCATGCGGGCCTCCCAGGATTTGTTGAGTAGCTGGGGACTCTGTCCCACAGGTTGCAGATAAAATGAAGTTAACTACTTCAGATAAAGAAGTTATGTACCATAACGTTCCATCTGAATAGTTATACTTCATTTTTTGCAACCTTCCCACCCTCCATTCCCCTGACCTTTTCATGTGAATAAACATGTTAGGTTATTTAGTTGAGTTGCTAATATGTATAGTTACAGCAAACTCGATCTGAGGGAAGATAGGAGATGGTGGTGTATTATGGGTAGGGGAGGAGCTCGGAGCTTGGAGCAGATGCTAGGAAAAAAGTTGCCGGCTCTGATCCGATATGGATCCGTATACCCACAGGTTGCTGAAAAATTAAGTATAACTACTCAGATGGAACATTATGGTGAGTACATAACTTCTTTTTTTTTTTTTAAAACAAGAAACATCATCACGTACTGCAAAGGCAATCGTGCATTTATATAAATGAAAACAAACCACACTGACACAGTCCTAGCCACAAGCATTCTACATCACAAACCATACTGACACACACTCAGTTGCAAACATTATACATCACTTATAATCTACTCAATCTTTCTCACTCAAACGTTACATAGTTCATTTAAGTCCTGCCGCCTTTTAGACTTCATCCTCCCTTGTATGTATTGTTCTCACAATTCCCATTTTTCCTATGTAGTTTACTCCTACACTTTTCTAAAGATGTCCGTTCCAGTTGTTTTATCTCTGTTACTATATTCACTACTTCCAGTATAGTTGATTTAGATTTTGATTTCCATTTTCTAGTAATTGCTTTTTTTAGCAGCCACCATTATTAGACATAGCAAGGCCTTGCCATGTCTAGGCAATTCCGATTCTGTATCGTAGCTCAGAAAAAGTATGCCCAGCTGGCATCTCTGACAGTGCATCCTGCAGGGAATCCTTAAAGTCCGCTAACTCACTGCACTCAAAGGAAATATGTTCCCAATTGCATCTTCCTTCCCCCTCACACCGCCAACACCTACTGTCTGCCTGAGGAAAAATTTTCTGAAGTCTACTTCGGGTATAAAAATATCTATGTAAACATTTCCAGGCAAAAATCCTACATCTTCTAGATTTTGTTGCATATCTGGGAGAGGAATTCCTCCGATCTTAGTAAGGGAGGAGATCCCTACAACTGTCATAGAATCGCGTCAGGTGTCTGTCTGTCCAGTGGTGGTTCAAGCAGACATCCTGCAGGAAGAAGAAGCAAAAGATAAATCGTATTTCCTCTATTGTGCAGGATTCTGATGTGAATGGTATTATTTCACTCTGGGTTTATTTAATACTTTGGCCTTAAAGCCACCTCAAGGCATTTGTTCCTGCTCCTCCCTAGTCTTCCACTCCTCCTGGGAGTCCTAGGGAATTAGATTCCTCAGATGGGGATCTGGACTTGGTGGAAGAATTCCTAGCTTATTCTTTTCAAATGCCTTCCCCTTGGACTGCAGTTCTGAGGAGGAGATTGTTTAAATCCAGACTCCCCTTTGGAAGAGCTCTCCTTTGGAGATACCATTGCCCGTATAATGGACTATTTTAAGTGGGATGCTTCTCAAGTCTCTGATATTCAAAAGAAGTATTATGAGCTCCTACAGATGGAGTTTCCCAAAATGTTTGCTGTTCTCTTTTTCTGGCTTCTCTTTTGGGTACATTTTTCACAACTTCTGTAGCCCCTGACTGTCAGCCTCCTGTACCTAAGAAGCTAGATAGGTTCTATAAAGTGCCTGAGGAGTGCAACTTTCTTTATAATGCCTTCCTGCTCACTCTTCTGTAGTGTCAGCCTCTTCTGACAAGCCATCCAAGTTGTCTCTTGATAAGGATGGTAGGGCCATAGAAGGGTTGGGCAGAAAAGTTAACACCGTTGCCACTTTGTCCTGTGGGGCCATAACCTACCAGACTCATATGACCAGGTATGTTTTGAATGTTCTTAGTCAGGGTTCTAAGGTGGTTTCTGACCTTCCTGACTCTGAGGTGAAGGCTTCAGCCCTTTCCCTGTTGTGCTCCACTTCTCAAGTTGCCCACCATTCATTCAAGTGCAGCTATAAGGTAGCTGATGCCCCTTCTTGAGCTGCTGCCTTTAGTTCAGTTATGAGGTGTTATTCTTGACTAAGTCTTCAGGCTTTGTCTGATGACATTAAGACCAAACGTTTGGATGCTCCTTTGGCCAACAAAAGTCTTTTTGGATCTGCTGCTGATTATCTTTTCAGTTCTCTCTAGGACAAGGGCAAAGCCTTGCAGGAGCTGAAATTTGTTTTTGTTTCTCCCATTCCTAAATTACAGAGGACCTATCCCTCCAAATATGCCTTTGTTTGTAGACAGTTTCGCCCTCCTCCCAAGGGCAAGAAGGGTTCTAGGCATGTGCCTTCTGCTAAGTCTACTCAGACTTCTGCCTCGCAGAAACCTTTTCAGGACAGGTCTGCTTATATTTGATGGTTTTCTTCCACCTTCCCTCGGCCAGGTTGACTTGTCCTTGTGTATTTCCATGTCTTTCCCAAATTTGGCTTCAAATCACTTTAGACTCTTGGTTGTATCCATTATCCATCAGGGATATTTCATGGTTTGGCAGTCCTTTCCTCCTTTTTCAGACATTTCTCAACCTCCACAGAAGTAGTTCTCATTTTTCAGAGTTTCTTCTTTCCCTTTTAGCCCAGGGCATTCAAGCCATGCCTCCTATTCAGGTAGGGAAGGCTTAGTTTTCCAGGATGTTTTTGCTCCTATGACATGAGGGTACATAAGTCAATTCTGGATCTTTTTTTTGCTGAACACCTTTATCAAGATTCCTTTTTTCTGATGTTATCCTTCAGATATTGCTTCCTCTCTCTTCTTCCCCAGGCTTTTTGGTATCTCTGGATTTCAAAGATATATACCTTCACATCTCCATCCATCCTCTTTTCAGGAAAATTTTGCATTTTTGTCTGTTCTTTGCATTTTCAGTTCTCTGCTTTGCTATTGGGCCTGTCTACTACCCCAGGATTATTTACCAAAATCCTCACTTCTTTCATACTTTTTTCAGGATTTGCGGTATTTAAATTTTTCCCTATCTAGACGATCTGCTTATTCAAGCCCTTTCCCGCAACTGTCTGCTTCAGGGTCTTAGGTTTACTACTTGCCTGTTTGCACAGTTTGGGTTTCACCATAAAACTTCAGAAATTGGATCTGATGCCTTTTCAAGGTCATATTTTGCTCAACTGAATACTTTAGACAGTTCCCATGTTGTCATCTCTGCCTTCAAGCCTCTGTCTCTAATAAACTTTTTCCACTCCCTTCTTCCTCTGGCATCTGTCATGGCCAGGGAATTTCTCTGAGTTCTGGGGTTTATGGCTTCCACCATTTTGATGCTTCCTCTTGCCAGGTTCCATATAAGGAAACCTCACTGGTGGTGGATTCATCAACTTTCTCTCAACTCTGGGCTTCCTTTTCAATCTCCAGTTCCTACTCAGAAGCTCTTTACAGATGCCTTCTCAGTGATGGGGTGGGGGATCTCCTGTAGCCCCCTAAAAACGTTTAGAATCTTTGGCCTCTTCATCCGTGGTTAGACCACACCAACATAATGAACATGAGGGCTCTGTAAGCTTTTCATTCTCTGTTTCATCTCGGGCCCATTAAGGTTTTCACAGACAATACCACAGTGATGTGGTATATCAACAAGCAGGGTGGCACAAGGTCCTGTCTTCTTTGCAAATTAGCTCTTTGGGTCTGGGATCTAGCTATTCAATATCAACTGACTCTTAGTAGGCAGTTTACATTCCCTCGGAGCACCATCTAGTGGCAGACTCCTTGTCCAGCACATAATCTCATGAATAGATGCTTCGGCGATATGTTCCTGGACATTGTCCATAGGTGGGGTATTCCTCGGGTAGATCTTTTTGCCCCCCCCCCCCCAACAGGCAACTTCCTCTGTTCTGTTCCAGAGTCCCAAGTCCTCTGGCTAGGAAATTGGACACCCTGTCTTTTCCTTGGAAGGGGATTTTTCTGTAAGCCCCCCCTCCCTTCGAACCGGCAACTTCCTGTGTTCTGTTCCAGAGTCCCAAGTCCTCTGGCTTGGAAATTGGACACCCTGTATTTTCCTTGGAAGAGGATTTTTCTGTAAGCCCCCTCCCTTTATTATGAGTTCTGCACAAAATCAGGTAGGACTTTTGGCCCAGACAGCATTGGTCCCCTACTCCTTTCTCACTTGACCAGGGGCAATCACCACAAGTTACCTCACCATGTGGATCTTCTCACAGAAGATAAGGGGTCTCTTATCCATCCTTACTTGTCCACTCTTCAGATGACACTGTGAGTGATTGGGTTTTCATCCCTTTTAAGCACTTCTTTTCTGAGTATATGCTTCAAGTTCTGCAGGAAGCCAGGAAATCGTATATGTGCATGATTTTCTGTCTGGTGCCTCTGTCCTTGGAGATTCCTTTGGTACTCTCTTATTTGTGTGACCTGCTCCATGGTCGGTTAGCATATTCTTCAGTAAATGCTCACCTGTAATTAGTTTCTGCTCATCTGCCCTTGAGTCCTCCTCTGGCCTCTATGTTTGATGTCAAGCAATTCCTTAAAGACAACTTTCATATCAGGTCTCCCAGGAAGCCCACTCCACCTTTTTGACACCTCAGTTTTGTACTTGAAAAATTGACCAAGGCTGCTTTAGAGCTTGTTTCCTCAGCTTCCTTGCAACATTATACTTGGAATACTGTTCTGATTTTAGCTCTTACTTCAGCCAAGAGGGTGTCTGAACTTCAGGCTCTCATGGCCAGCCCTCCTTTTTTTTTTAGTTTTTCATAGAGACAGGGTATCTCTTCATACTAACCCTTCTTTTGTGCCCAAGATGGTCATTGAGTTGTCCCTTAATCAGTCTAATCATCTTCCATCCTTTTTCTTTCTCTGCAGTCTGCCAGTGAGAAGGTTCTTCACACATTGGATTTGAATTGACAGCTTAGATATTGTTTGGATGAAACTAAAGAGTTTTGCAAATCTGAGCAGCTTTTTTATTATCCCAGGATTTTGGGTTTGGCTGTTTCTAAGCAAATCATCTCCTCCTGGATTTCTGAGTTCACTTCTTTTTGGTGTTCTTTTCATGGCAAATGTCTTTCCTTGTTGCTAAAGTTGCTTTCTACTAGGGCAGTTGCCTCCTCTGGTGCCTTTTTCAAGGGTCTGGATACAAATTCTATCCTTGAGGCTGCTACTTTGTCTTCTGTTCATACTTTTATTAACATTACAAGCTGGATGTTATTTCCAGGGCAGGCTTTTGCCAGGGCTGTCCTGCATGGGTTTGTGGATGATTCTTCTCTGCCTTCCTCCTCCCAGGCGTCCTGTTGCACTCTCCTTTAGGTGAAGAATACTACAACAGTGATATTGAAGGACAAAGTACAGTTGTTTAAAATCTTAACCATAACAGTAGATGTCCTTCTCTTTGCTGTTGCAGTATGCTTTTCCTCCCTCATTCTGTCTCTGTCTTGAATCTTGCCCTGTTTTCTTGTTGTGCCCTCTTTGCTGAGGCATCTTTCTCCTTTCTTTCTTCCTTTATTTTTTCCTTCTAGATGCATATGTTCCTATTTGTCCCTGATGGTATACTTTTCCTCCTGGGGCTTTTTCACTTATGAGTATCTGCATCTGTATGTCACCTTTATGCTTTATGTTGTGCGCAGGTAGCATGTGTGTGACATATGTAGCCTATAAGATCTGAAGGCTTTGGTATGCTGGCCAGACATTGGGCTATCCTTGGCAGGAGATCCCTTAGGTGAAGAGTACTGTAACAGTGAAGAGAAAGGACATCTACTGTTATGGTAATATTTTATACAGCTGTGCTTTCTACTGGTATTTAGTAGTTTTTATCCTGCTTTAGTGTCATCATTGCTTGTGAGGTGCTTTCGTTTGCTTTGTTTTGTCTGTGGCATCATAGCAGAGAAGCTTTTTGACTTTAAGAAGTGTGTGGCCTGTGACCATAAAATACCAAATTCTGATATGCACATTTACTGTTTAGAGGCTGCTCATTTAGATGAGTGGTGCTCCATTTGTACCACCTTTGGCTCTTGGAGTTTGATGGAGAGATGTAATAAGTCAGTGGTTAAGGAACTTCTCCCAGCCACAGTGGGAGAAGTTTCCCTCCCACACTCTTTCTTCTGCTACTTGTCCTTCTGTAAAGGAGTCTGGTAACGAGACCAAGGATGAGAAGAGTACAGCTAAGACCGGGGGGGGGGGGGGGGGGATAACGAATCTAAGACATGGTTACCGGAATGCTTAACTTCCTCGCAGCTGGCCAAAAAAGGCTCCTAAAATATGTTATCCTGCTCTAGCATCAGAGTCTGTTCTCCTTATATCCAGTACTCCTGCTCTGCTGGAATGGAGATTCTTTTCTGAGCTGGTCTGTCAGAGACTGCAATCACTTTTTTCCAGTACAGACGCTTCCACTGTACCTCCAGGCACTCTTACACAGATTCATCTCTTCTCATGTCAGTGCAGTCCTCTAGGAGCCTTTCAGACAAGGACATGGATAGAATGATGAGGAAGTTCCTCACGACCCAGATCCAATTGGGAGTTCTCCCAGCTCTGACCTCTGTCAGTGCAGCAGGCCTCAGACCATCTTCTCATCATATCCATTGCTCTGAGTCCTACCCCGATTTAGCCTTCAGACTTGGTGCTTTTGGATCGAGGTGTTTCCCAGAGTTTGTCTGCTTCAGACCTGAAGACCAGGTCTTTGTCATCTCCAACTCTATTTCTGGTCGTATCCTCTCCAGGTGGCTCGGACACTGATGGATCTTGGAACTGAGGTGTAGCCATCCCACTTGGGGGCGGGGGGACTGACTCAATTCCAAAGCTTTAAGAGCTACCCTTTCCCCTCATAGATACAGCACTAGACAGCTCAGCACTGGCATTTTCTTGGAACCTAGTCAGTTGGGTCTCTGGAGTCCGTCTCTGTTAGGGGATGTGGACTTTATAGGGGGGCTCAGGTCCTCTCTTGATTTCTGCCTTCAAAAGGATGCTCTCTTGATCTAGGGAGTGGACTCTCCTTTTCTGCTTGAATCCATCCCTCCCCGTAAGAGTTCCCTGGATCCTCATCATGCACATTTTAACCTATTTGGAAGGCCAGCCCCTCAAAGTCTTGAGACAATTTGCATTGAGGACTCTCCTTTGGCTTCAGAATCCTCCTTAGATCATCCCATTGGGGAGGTTCATCAGAAGCATTTGTGCAAAAGGAGGCATATTGCCTCTCCTCATAATTCTTTAACTGTGGATACTGATTTTGATGAGGTCCCCTATTTCCCCCCTTGAGGACATCTAGTTTGGTGAAATCTTAGAGCTACTTAGAAGGGGGTGGTAGTCCACTGAAGCCCCTTCCCAGGAGGAATCCATATTTCTCAAGGCTTTTGGGGCAGTCCCTCCCATATATGAAGGGGCAAATTTGATCTTTAAGCAAGCATGGTACGAGCCAAATGTAGCTGAACCTATCCCGTGAAAGCCAGGCATGTTCTTGATATCCTCTAAGGATCACCCCTTTTGAAGCAAATGTCCTGCCATGGATTCCATGGTGGTGGCAGCAGCCACTAAGAAGGAACTAGTTGAGGAAAGCTCCACTGTCCATCCCCCTAACAGAGAGTCCATGGAGTTGGGCAGATTTGTGAAGTGGGCTTATGCTTTAGTAACCTTCACTGTGAGAGCTGAACTGTTTGCCTGAAGTTGCATGCTTTCAGAGAGATTTGGCCCAGGCTGTTTCCAATCAGAGTCCCTTCTGTGGAGGAGGAGGAGACTACAGGCACACAGTTGGCCACCACCGTTGAATACCTATCAAATGTGTCAATGTGCCTTATTTCTAATGCTGCAGAGGACACTTAAAAAGCTGTGGGCACTGACATAACTGTCAGCATGCCTGGATGTGCCTTTGCGACACACTTTAAAGCATCCTTTATCAGTGCCTCCTTCGATGGGGTGCTAAAAGTTCTAAGCCTGACCTAGAAGAGAATGATGTAGACCCACGAAACTTGCAAGTTATTCAACATATTCACCCTATAGTTCAACACACTTGGCAAGTCATTGTCTGAAGTTTCTGTAACCCTGCCAGAAAAAGTTTTGAAGTCACTGAGATACTGCTGCGCTGCTGCAATCCCCTCAAAATCACTCGAAATTTGCCACCCTTTCAAACTGTTTTTAAGGTTTAAAAACAGGAAATAGCCAGATGGAGCAAGATCTGGTGAGTAGGGTGGATGTTCTGTGCACTCAAACCCCAGTTTTGGGAAAACATCCATTATTTTGCCAGCCTTATGAACAGGTGCGTTGTCTTGCAAAAAGAGAACTCCTTTCAACAGCTACCCTCTCCTTTTTCCTTTCAGCCTCCTTTAATCAGCACAGCAAGTTACAGTAGTATTCTGCATTAACTGTTTGGCCCCTTGTAAGATGGTCAGTCATTACAACACCTTCTGATCCCAAAACACTGTGGCCATGACCTTTCCTGCTGTCTTTTGGGTCTTGAACAACTTTGGCCTTGGTGAAGCTGAGTGCCACCATTGGATGGACTGTTGTTTTGTCTCAGGATCTTAGTGGTGTAACCAAGTTTCATCAATAGTAACTAGTTCCAAAAAGTTGGCACCAGCTCAATGAAAATGGTGCAAAATCACCTTGGAAGTGTCCACTTGAAGTCTTTTCTTGTCATCATTCAAACAATTGGGCACCCACTTGGCTGACAGCTTCTGCTTACCCAGCTGCTCATGGATTATAAACCCAACACATTCCCTAGATATCTGTAGTGTCTCAGCAGTTGTTTTAGTAGATATTTGCTGATCTACCAAAATCAGGTCATGGACATGGTCAACAATTTCAGGAGTTGACACCATTTGAACCCTCCCAGTCCTTGCTGCATCTTCAGTCTTGAAATCTCCACTCTGAAAGTTTGCACACCACTTCTTCACAGCTGAGTAAGTAGGGCACTTGTCACTCAATATTTGCATCATAAATTCAAGGATTTACTTTGGAGTTTTCTTCTGCCGGAACTTCATGACTGCTCGGAGTTCTACACTTGAAAATTCAACACTTTTCATTGACATGGTTCAATCAATGATCTGAAACAATTTCAAAACATAGCATCTGATGTTGTCAGTCTTCATTCATTCTTGATGAATGAGACACTGTTCCAATCCTCAGAACCAGTTAGGCCATTATACAGCTCGCACTTGCCAAAAAACTCTTGAGCTAAGACTCCTACCTACAGTGCCCCTCTCTCCATTACCCCAGATCTTGTTTGCAGTTCTGATAGCAAGATGCGTCAGCCAATACTGTCAGTTTGGTTTAAAATGTATTAATCTTCTCTTAAAAACTTTCTGTTCCTTGTAAACCTTTAGTTATTATTTTCCTCTAATTCATATTTCTTGAATGATTCTTGTTCTCTACCCTTTTTACTTTTGAGGCATCCTCGTTACCATTGTTGGTAACCTTCCCCTCTCCCTCTTTACCTTTTAGGTACCTCTTTATATTACCATTCTTGGTATTCCTCCACTTTTCTACCAATATTGGTATTTCTCTCTACCATCATTGGGAGAATTTCCAGCTATTGTGGTGTGTGTGTCAGCCTTTGGCAACTTTGCCATTACTCTCAAAATGGCAGAAAAACAAACGGGCAGTTCAGGTTTCAAGCAGTGGCAAGACTGTGGATGAAAGATGCCTAATTCAGATGGGCATCTTTCATGTGTATACTGTTTGGGTGCACCCCATTTGAATATTGACTGTTCTATCTGCAAGGCTTTCAGTACCAGAGCCTTAGTGGAGAGACAAAACAAATTAATCTTAAAGGAATGTTAAAATCTATTTTGAAGAAGCTTTGTCTAAGGATCCTACCACCTCTAAATTTGACCACACAAAAACAGATGTCATTCGGTACTGAGCTCTCCTCTGGCACCAGAGACTAAGAAACACAAATCTTCAGTTCCATCAGTCTCCTCAGAACAGAAGACTACGGGTCCAAAATGGAACAAGAATCTTTGGCACTAGTTACTGCTGTTGTCATGACATGAAGAACTTCAGCACCAACGTTGGCACTGGCTTCTTTAATTTCATAGTCTGTGCCGTTTTCACCATCTGCACCATTGCAGACTCAGATTTTGCACCGAATGGGTAAGTAGAGTCTCTGACCTCCTTGGGAGGCTTAGAGCTCACCACTTCGATTTTCCTGGTTCCAGCTGTTCAGGTGCCAGCAGGCACTCCTTCCTTAGCTCCAGGGATTGCTCTGACATCTTCTGTTCCCTTGGAACCGGTAGATTCCCGGGGACGTAGCTCGGCTGTCAGTTCCAAGGGTTTCAGATTGGTTCCTGTTTTTTATTCGGAGCTGTCCTTTGCTGTCAGAGCTCTGACAGTTGCGAGTTTTTCCCCAGCTCCTGCTTCAGATGACGGCCCTTCAGATCGGGGTGTGACCTCTGTTCCGAAGTTATCTTTCTCGGTTCCAGGCTCCCATCCCTCTTTCAGGGGGGTTGCCTTCCAAGTCATGGTGAGAGCATTAGCCTCTGCAGAGTCTCAACTGGCTCCTTCTGTATTGGAGTGCCATATGTCTTTACCTTCTGGTCCACAGCTGCCACCCTCTTCCACGTCAGGGCAGTGAGCACCGAAGCTGCAAGTTACTCCTGTACAGGCAGGGCCCATCGTCTTTGGAATCTTCTTCAGAGATTCCCACTGAAGAACCACTCCAGAAGCAGATGTGCAAGAGGAAACCCATCGAATCTGCAGAAGAATTTGTCACCGAAGACATGGACTTCAATGAAGGGGAGAGTTCCCTCTGGTTGCCCCTGAAGATGTCTGCTTTAGGGACATCCTGAAGATCCTAAAACAGAGGGGTGACTGGAAGCTGAAAGCCCTGTCCTCTGTGGAATCCATGTACTTGCAAGCCTTTGGTGTTTACTCATCTACTTCTTGGGTGACTCCGCCCACTGACGACCTCATTAAAGTGATCACGCAGCGGGCATGGAAGGCCTCTGATTCCATAGAGCCTATTCCTTGTAGACCAGACAAAATCTTATCAGCTCTGAAGATCACCAGTACTGGGCAAAAAGTTTAGCAGTAGATGCCATGGTGGTGGCGGAAGCCACCTACAGGTAACTCGGCGATGACCGTCCCACTGTCCATCCACCTAACCGGGAGTCTAGGACGATGGACAGATTTGGACAGTGGGCCTGTGCTTTATCGACCTTCGCCCTCAGGTCCTTGAACTTCATGGCACACTTAACTAGAGTCCAGAGGGATCTGATTAAGGAGTTATTGGATACCCTCGCTGGAGCTGTGTTTGATGAGGTGCGGGACAAAGTTGCCTCTCAGCTGGCCACACTGGAGTCTGTATCAAACTCATATATGTGGCTTATCGCACATGCAGCTGAGGGGACAACCAGAGCAGCAGGTTCAGGCATTGCCATAAGGCGTAATGCCTGGATGTGTTTGTGTGAATTCGCAGAGCCTTTCAAGTCTTCCTTTGTTAATGCTCCCTTTGACAGATCATCTTTGTTTGACCCCAAATTTAAATACGCACTATCCAGGTGTGAAAAAGATGGAAAGACCCTTTCTGCTGTAGGCATTCATTTTTCTACTACTCAGTGATCCTATTCCAGGAATAAGAGGAGTGGGAAGATGTAGTTCAAGAAGTCCCAAGGGCCTTTTCAGGACATATATGGCAGAAGCCCCCCTCAGGGCAGAAGGGGAGCCCCTAATGGAAGAAGCAGATTCCGTGGCTTAGGTGGTCCATGAAACCAGAGCTGCAGAGACACCTTCACTGGACAAGTCTACCAGCACTTCTGAAAGGGGGACCCCAATTGCTTACCTCTGGAAGCAGTCGATGGAAGATTTTCACTGCACTGGACAGCTTGGCAAATAATAACTTTAGATTCTTGGGTGCAGAAAGTCATTACCAGAGGTTATCAGATACCAAGCAGCCTTGAAAGTTCAAAAGCTGTTAGGAAAAAAATAGTCATCCAAGAAGTCCCACCAGACAGGATCCGGATTTTACTCAAGGTTCTTTTTAGTGCCAAAAAAAGATAGGAGACTAGAGACGAATATTGGATCGCAGCCTTCTGAACAAGTTAGTTCAGCAAACAAAATTCCGGATGGTCACTGTTAAGCATTTACTTCCCTTTCTCTAGGAAAAAGATTGGATGTGCTCTATAGACCTTCAAGATGCATACTACCACATAAAAATGGACAGACGCTCCAGAAGGTACTCTTCTTTCGGCTAGGAGACCATCATTTCCAGTTCAAAGTGCTGCCCTTTTGTCTTACCACAGCCCCCAGGGTATTCACCAAATGTATTGGCAGTAGTTACAGCAGGTGTCAAATGCTTCAAGCTACAAATTTCATCCTGCACCTTTTCAGCTCTTTGGGCATTACAGTCAACGGAAAAAAATCCCAGCTAACTCCGACACAATACCTGGAGTTCATAGGAGCTTGCCTCAGTACAATCTCTTGTGTAGCTTCTCTCCCCTTTCTCAGACTACAAAAGATAAGGTCTCAAGTACGATCCAATATATCCAAAGACAAATTCCCACTTGCCTTGTCCTTCAAGTTTTAGGATCTGTGATAGCAACCATCATCTTAGTACCTCTGGCAAGATTTCACATGAGGCTACTTCAGTGGCTGTTAGCTGCCCAATGGTCCATCCTAACACATCCGGTGACCTACCCCATTCTAATAAGTCGCTGCAAGAAGGATCTAGCCTGGTAAATGCAGCCAGAGGAAATTCTTCTGGGCCGTCCCTTTATCCCTCCCAGCCTAAGGCCTTAGTGACCACGGACACCTCCCTGATTCGGTGGTGTAACATTATCTGAGAAGGACATTCCAAGGCACTTGGTCTCCGCTCTAGGCCAGTCTACACATCAGTGTCCTGGAAATGAGGGCAGTGCTCTTAGCATTGCAAGCATTTCAATTTGCCCTCCCTCCAGGACCAGTTGCAGTCCAGTCAGAAAACACGTCAGTGGTTTGGTACATCAGCAAACAGGGTGGAACCAGATCTTACCCCCTATGCCTGGAAGCTCTCAGAATATGGCAATGGGTGATATCTTCCATCTGCTTTCTAGTTGCCCCGCATATCCCATGGAGCTCCAGTGTGATAGTGGGCAAACTGAGTGGATACATTCTCCTGCCTCGAGGGGTCTCTCAATCCCAAAGCGGGATGAACATTTTTTGTCAATGGGGCCAGTCTTTCAGTGATCTTTGTTTCCCCAATGAACAGCAAATGCAGCAGCTACTTTGCCCTAATCTCCCCTCAGGGGGAGTTCCCGAGAGATGCTGTCCTCCTTGATTGGGCCTCTGGTCTTCTCTACGTATTTCCCTCCTTTCCTCTCATTCCCCTCTTCTTGAAGAAAGCCCAAAGGTTGAGAAGCAAAGTGATCCTAATTGCACCCTTTTGGCCCTGACTAGTCTGGTTCCAGTTCCTTTGGCCTCCTCTGATTCACCATCCATAGATTCTCGACCTAGTTCCAGACCTGCTGTCTCACCCGCAGGGACTGGTGCACCCCAACCTTCACAGCCTCACGCTGACAGCTTGGTTCCTCCAATTCCATTATTTGCCAGGCAGAGTAATATTGCTTCCTCAGTACAAAACATTTTTCTGGCTTCTCATAAACCATCCACCAGGAAACTTTATCTTAGCAAATGGAAGAGATTTTCAATTTGGGCTGGTACACATAATCTAGATCCTTTTTTGGCACCTGTTGAGAAAGTTTTAGAATTTTTGGCTTTCCTTTTTGATCAGGGAGCTTCTGCTTCCACATTAAAGTTCATTTTGCGGCCATTTCTAATTTCCACAATGGCTGTGATGATCATTCTTTAATTTCCCATCACTTATGCAAAATTTTCCTTAAAGGTGCCTTGTGTAGAAAGCCTCCATTCAAGGACCCTATAGCTCAATGGGATCTAATCCTGGTTTTACAGTCCTTGGTACTTCCGCCCTTTGAAACAGCAGCAACTTGCTATCTCAAATTCTTGTCCTGGAAAACTCTTTTTCATGTAGCCATTACTTTTGCCAGGAGAGTTTCTGAGATTCAAGCATTGTGTGTCAAACCTCCATATCTCTCTTTTTTTCATAGGGATAGGGTTTTCTTGAGAACCAACCATCTGATGTTGTTAATCTTCGTTCATTCCTTACTGATGGGTTATCTGTTCCATCCTCTGAACTGAGCCGGCCAATATTAAACTCACGTTGGCCAAAAACTCTCGAGCCAAGGTCCTGCCCAGAATGCTCTGCTCCCGGTTACCTCGGATCTCGTTTGCAGTGTTGCTGTACAGCCGTGTCAAGTCACTCTCTCAGCTAAGTGTCTAATTTTTGAAAGTTTTATACATTGTTCTTTAAATATTTTCATATAGTTTATACTAATATTTTCGTATCCTATTGTATATTTTAGACTCACTCCCCTTAGTCTCTTCCCTTTATTACCTTTTTTCTTACCTTTGAGGTAATTTTTCATTACCTTCGTTGGTAATCCTTCCTTTTCTCTTCTTACCCTTTTGGGTAGCCTTTCCTCTTCCTTTTGGTATTCTTCTTCTCCACATCAGTATGTCAGATAAGAAAAGTAAAGTTGGTTTCAAGCAGTGTAAGGATTGCGGCCGTAAGTTACCGCTTTCCAATGGCCATGATTTATATGTCTACTGTCTGAATGTCTTCACACCTTACTGTGGATCCCCCGTGTGGGATTTGTAAACATTTTTCTACCAGGCCTCTTAACGAGAGAAAGAATAAGTTCATTTTGAAAGGTCTCCTTTCTCTGAGGCTATTTCTGGGACAGAGGGTTCACCCCCTCCTGTTAAACCTTGTAAGAGGCATTCTTCCTCTTCATCATCAAAGTCGCTCCCCTCTTTTCCCTCTGAAGATCGTAGGGAGTCAACTTATAAGAAGGTGAAATTGATTACTACTTCGGCGCTGCCACCTGTGACCCTGCCAGCTCCAGGCTCGGCACCGCCCCAAATGATTCTAGCTCCATCCATGTCTTCCTTATCGATACTAGCACCGGAGTTCCCGGTGCAGACAACTGTGGCTCAGACAGTTCCGTCGCAGCCCTTACCGGCACCATCCATGCAGGTACAGTCTCTTTCGGCACCGTTGGTACAATCCCTTTCAGATCCGAGTATGACTTTTCCGTACTCCACGGCGCAGACATTTTCGCCACCGACCTGTTCGGTGCAGCCCTTCTTGGCACTGTCCTTACTGCTGGGGCAGACACGTTCCTCGATGGTACTGTACCCATCAGGGCAGACTTTTGCCTTTATGGTGCAGACACCCTCAACTACTATGGCGCTTACGTCGGCACAGACTACTTCCACACCGTTTTCTTCAGTGCGGATGTCATCTGTTCCGGGCTCTGCACCTATTGAATTAGCAAAGACCAAGTATTCTCCTTCATTGGCTCCATTTGCTGGCAGTCAATATAGTCCTTTTTTAGAAAAGCCAGAATCGCCATCAGCTTTCTCCATGCGGTCAACCAAGAGTCTCTCTGAACAAGATGTGTTGTGGCTTGTTGACCAGTTGCTTGTGGCCAGAGGTCTTTCTCACCCGTCGAAGTCCACGTTCCCTCCTTCAGGTGAACGTATATCTCCTCAAACTTCAACGTATAGTCCTCCTTCGACTTTTCCTCAAGTTTCGAAGCCTATTACTCTGACACAAGCTTCCCTTCCTCTGACTCTAATAGTGGATCTCACTTTGGAACCAAAGTCGTCCTTGTAGCCCTCTGTGCACTTGGCATTGGGCTCTTCTCAGGCCAGTGGCTGTGCCGTGGGGAAGGGCATTCCTGGTTCAATGCCGATTTGTGCTATGGCACCCTCCAGGGATCCTCTCTCACAGTTCATGGTCCTCTTGAGACTCCTGGTTTGGGGGGGTGGGCTCGTCGGGGAGGCGTGTGACCCTGGTTCCGAGGTTGTCATGCTTTGTTCTGGGCTCCCATCCCTCTTTGGGCAGGCCGGCCTTCCAGGCCATGGAGAGGGCACTTGCCTCCACTGGCAAATCCCACATGTCGGAGTCCTCTTCCCCCCTCTGTGCCGCAGCTGTCACAAGCCACAACCACCTGGCACAAGGGCCTCAGGTTTCTCCTCAGAAGACCCCCTCTTTGCAGTCTTCCCCAGAACCTCCCACTGAGGAAGTACCCCACAAAGCGTCATGCAAGAGGAAGCACATGGACTCCACTGAGGCATCATTAATTGAAGATACAGATTTTGATGACGGGGAAGGGTCCCCACGGTCACCCTCTGATGAGGTGTCCTTTGGTGACATCCTCAAGATCCTTAAACAGAGGGGTGACTGGAAGTCCTCTAATCCTTTGTCTGAGGAATCCGTATTCCTGCTGGCTTTTCATGCCCAGCCCTCTACCTCCTGGGTCACCCCGCCTGCCGATAAGCTTGTCCAGCTTATCATCCAGCGCGCATGGAAGACTCCTGACACCCTGGAATCGAAACCAAGGAGATCAGATAAATATTATCGCCCCCAGCTGAGCACCCACATTGGTCACGAGGTCTTTCAGTAGATGCTATGGTGGTGGCGGCTGCAACTAAGAAGGATTTGGCAGAAGAGAGCCAAACTGTCCATCCGCCCAACAAGGAGACCCAGGTGATTGACAGACTAGGGAAGCGTGTGTTTGCTTCATCGACCTTCACCATAAGGGCTTTGAACTATTTGGCACACTTTACCGGGCATCAGAGGGATCTTATCAACCAGCTCTCTGAAACCTTGGCAAGAGCTGTTTTCTGTCGAGGTCCGTGACAACGTGGCTTCTCATCCACCTTAGAGTCCATTTCCAACCTTTCCATGCATCTTATTTCTCACGCAACGGAAGGGGCGGCTAGAGCAACTGGGAGAAATCCAACATGACCCCAACTCAGTCTTTGGAATTTATAGGGCACTGTTGGACACGGGAAATTGCACAGCATCCCTTCCGGACCACAGGCTTCAGAGAATAAGGCAACAGGTTCAACCACAGCTCTGTCACCACAAATCTCCCACTCGATCTATACTCCAACTCTTCGGGTCAGTGGTAGCCTCGATCACCATTGTTCCTCTAGCCAGATTCCACATGTGGCTACTTCTCACTCACTGGTACCCTCTACAACATCCTTTGACTTTATAGGTAAGGGTAACTCAGAGATGCAAGTAAGATTTACTCTGGTGGATGTTCGAAATCCCTAACAATGGTGTCGCCCCTTCAACCCCCATCAACCGATAACCCCGATGACCACGGACACCTCCCTAATGGGGTAGGGGCTATGTCAGGGAAACTCAGTCCAAGGCAGCTGGTTGCAGACAGAGGCCCTTTTGCATATCAATGCCCTGGAACTGAGGGCGGTGCTACTAGTGTTGCAAGCATTTCATTTCATCCTTCCATCAAGGACTATGGTGATCCAATCAGACATGTCAGTGGTCTGGTACATCAATAAACAAGTGGCACCAGATCTTACCCATTATGCGGAGATGCCTTGAGAATATGGCAATGGGCAATAGCTTCCAAATGCTTTCTAATTGCAATGCACATTCCCGGAAGCTCCAACGGGATAGCGGACAAATTGAGCAGGTGCATTCTACAACCTCACGAGTGGTCCTTCAATCCTATGATAGTGACAGAAATCTTCAGCCACTGAGGCCAGCCTTACTGCAACCTATTTGCCTCCCCAACCAACTACAAGGGCAGCAACTATTTTGCCCTAACCCCCCCCTCAGGGACAGTCACCGAGAGACCCTCTAGTCCACGCTTGGCCCTCGGGTCTACTTTATGCTTATCCTCCTCTTCCCCTCCTCTCCTAATTTCTGAAGAAAGCACAACTGTTGAAAAGCAAAGTGATCCTCATTGCTCCATATTGGCCTTGACAAGTCTGGTTCCCCTTCCTCTGGCTTCACCTGCTAGATCAGCCGTGGATCATCAATCCATCCCCAACGTTGATCTCCCATCCCCAGGGTCTGATTCACCCCACTCTAACAACTCTGAAACTGACAGCTTGGTGTCTCCACTTCCAATGATTGCCAGGCATGAAAACCTCTTGTCCCCTGTGCGCAATATTCTTATTACATCTCATAAGTCTTCCAGACTAGTCTATATTAACAAATAGAAAAGTTTCTCTCTATGGGCAAACAATTAGATCCCTTGTCAGCTCCAGTGTTGGTGGTACTGGATTACTTATCACATCTTTTCCATTCTGGGGTGTCTGCCTCTACTATTCGTGTGCATTTAGCTGCCATCTCAAATTTCCACATTGGTTTTCAAGACTCTTCACTTATGTCACACAGACTCTGTAAAACGTTCTTGAAAGGGGTTATCCACCTAAAACCTCCCTTTAGAGAACCTGTACAACCTTGGGATTTGGCATTGGTCCTACAGGCTCTAACAGCCTCTCTCTTTGAACCTGCATCTTCATGTGATGTAAAAAAGTCTCTCTTGGAAAACTTTGTTTCTGATTGCAATCACATTGGCCAGACGCTTGTCAGAACTTCAAGCCTTATGCATCAAACCTTCCCTATCTTATCTTCCATAAGGATAGGGTATCACTGAGAACTAATTCTTCCTTTTTACCAAAAGTGGTGTCAGAGCAGTCTATCAACCAATCTATTGACCTTCCAGTGTTCTTTCCTAGCCATTCTAACAAGGGAGAGTATTGCCTGCACTCCTTGGATGTTCATAGGCAAATACGATTTTATCTGGACTGAACAAAATCTACCCATAAATCAGACCAACTGTTTCTGGCTTTTTCTGGACCTAGATGAGGTCATGCTGTATCAAAAGTTACATTGGCTTCATGGTTGAGAAATTGTATTATCTTTATCTGCAACAAAAACAATCTCACCTTGCCTCATAGAGTGAAAGCTCATTCTACAAGGTCTATGGCAACTTCAGCAGCTTTCCATGCCAAGGCTTCCATCAATGATATTTGCTCAGTTGCAACTTGGGACAAATCACATACCTTTATTCTTCATTACAAATTGGACTTGGCCTCCAGAGTTAGAGCTTCCTTTGGCTTCATGGTGCTGAGGAATGTCCTTCCATGAGGGCCACCCAAGGATACAGGTAGCTGGGGACTCATCAGTAAGGAATGAACAAAGATTAACAACATCAGATAAAGAAGTTATGTCTTAACATAACGTTTCATCTCTGTTGTTGATCTTCGTTCATTCATTACTTCCCACCCGGAGGTTCCTGGTTGATCTCATGTACTCCTTTATTGTAGGTCTGTTATGACCAGAGGTAGCCTCTACTTTTATCTATCAACTTGCAAACTCAATCTGAGGTAAAAGGGAGCAGAGCATTCTGGGTAGGACCTTGGCTCGAGAGTTTTTGGCTGACACAAGCTTGATATTGGTCGGCTCAGGTTCGAGGATGGAACCGATAACCCATCAGTAATGAATGAACGAAGATCAACAACAAAGATGGAACGTTATAGTAAGACATAACTTCTTTATTCCTTTCTTCCTAAGGTGATCTCAGAATCTAATAGTAATCAAGCTATTGATTTACCTGTTTTCTTCCCCAGTTTTTCCAATAAAGGTGAATATTTTTACATGTTCAAAGACAGTTATGTTTCCTCCTTCACAGGACGAAAGAGTCTAGGAAATCGGATCACTTATTTGTTTCCTTTTCAGGTCTAACTCTGGGAAGACCTGTCTCAAAAGTTACCCTATCAAGATGGCTAAGAGATTGTGTTACCTTCATTAACAATCATAATAACCACAAGTTACCTGCACCTGTAAAAGTGCATTCCACCAGATCACTAGCCATGTCAGCTGGTTTTCACTCTAGGGTGTCCATGAATGAAATATGTGCAACCGCAACATGGGCGACTCCACGTACCTTTATCACTCATTACAAGTTAGATATGGTCTCCATGGAAAAAGCATCCTTTGGCTCTGTGGTTCTCAGGAATATCCTTCTATAAGGCCACCCAAGGCTACCCAAAGTAGCTGAGGACTCTGTCCCATTCATCAAGTATGAAGATTGATGACATCAGATAATGAAGTTATGTTCTTACCATAACATTCCATCTGTGTTGTTGATCTTCATTCATCCTCCTCCCTCCTACAGGTTTTCTGGAGGACTGGACACTTGTTCTGGGATTGGAACCTATAGGTTTCACCTTGGACATGGCTTCTACCTTTATATATTTTTTGTTCTGCCTTACTGTTTGGTTGCAAATTTGATCTGAGGTAATGGAGACATGGGCATTGTGGGTAAAGTTTTAATTTGAGAGTTTTTTGGCTGTCTCGAGCTGTATAACAGCTGAACCGGTTATGAGGATTGGAACCGAGTCCCATTCGTCAAGAATGAATGAAGATCGGCAACACAGATGAACGTCATCTGTGTTACGATTCTGTAATTTGGCATTTTACAAGATGAAATACCCCTGTTTTCAGTTACAGAGGCAAAATAACGCTCAGAATTTAGAAAGTTGGTCGGGCTTAGAACGTTTCAGCACCCTCTTGTACGATGATCAACTCTGTTTGGAACAAAAGTGAAAGAGACTCTACCCAGAAGTGAGCAAGACAGAAAAATCTTGTCTGCAGTAGGGATTCTCTAGAAATCAGAAAGGAGGTAAAAAAAACTGCTGTAAAACAAAACCCTAGAATTTGCTCCTGACACTTCTGGTAATAGAACTCCCCCACCCAAGGCTGAGGAGGAAACAGCAGTGGTGAAGGTTGCAGCCATGTGGCAGAGGTATGCAAAACCAGGGGTTTTCTGGGTCCCTTCTCTGATCTTTTTAGAGCTACTGAGCAGTTGCCTGACTGCTGCACTCTGGAGACTTTCAAGGGGGGGTGTATATCCCTGCACCCCACAGCCGAGACATCCATCTCTTGAGTTACTTGGATGCAGAGGATTATAACCAGAGCTTACACCATTCCCTTTCTTTCGCCTTCCCCTTGTTAAAGGAAGCTACCAGATGTGCCATCCTGTCAGTGGAAGGCAGCAGCACTTGAAATAAGAAAAGCCATTAGACAGGTGAGTTATCCAAGGGGTTCCATCAGTCCAGCAAGGATCTGCTGTTTACCCAAGGTTCTTTAGTGCCAAAGAAGAACAGGAACATCAGGCTGGCCAGTTTTGGATCTCAGTCACTTAAATCAGTACATGAAACAGGTGAAATTCCAGATGGTCACAGTACAGTCCATCCCACCATTGTCGAGGAAGAGCTAGTGGATGGGTTTGGTAGACCTTCAGGATGCATACTACCACAGAAAGATGCAGACACTCCAGAAGGTTTCTCCACTTCTTGCTGGGAGCCAGTCATTTCTAGTTCATAGCCCTCCCCTTAGTCTCACCACAGTCCCCTGTTTGTTCATGTGCATGGCAGTGGTTGCAGCTCATCTCAGGCTTTTGGGATTCTGACTGTCCCCATACATGGAATACTGTCTCGTAACCACCCCAACTGGGAATCATCTTCAAGCCCAGAATTCCTTCCTCCACCTTTGTTCACAACTAAGGATAACAGTTAACACAGCCAATTCCAAGTTTCTACCTGTTCAAGCCATAGAATGAATTGGAGGACATCCAGATTCCAAGGTACAAATAGCCAGACTACCAGAATCCAGGATTCTCACACTTCAACAGGCTGTGGCATTACTTTATTATCATACTCCCCCAGCAAGGTTGATTTATGTCTTCTGATATAGATGACATCCACCATTACCCTAGTTCCCCTAGCCAGATTTCACATGAGGGTGCACCAGTGTACTCTAGCAGTTCAGTGGTTAATGAGATGTCAAGCCATGAGTTTTCCAGTGTCCCTCACAAAAATCTCCAAAACTTATATTCAGTGGTGGCTGGAATCTCCAATTGTATCTTAAGGTTGAAGCGTTGTTCTTCCCTCTACCCAGGCCCTGTGATCACGGACACTTCTCTGCTGTCGTGTGGGTGGGGGACATATTTCTGAGAATGACCATGACCCGTGGTCTTCATCAGAGGCCAGTCATCACATCAGTATCCGGGAAATGAGGGCAGTCCTCCTAGTGTTGCAGGCCTTCCAGGACTCACTCCCCAAGATTGTGATTTCTCTCCGGATGGCATAATACATCTGTAATCTGGTACATCAACAAACAGAGGAACACATTCTTTCCCATTATTTGGAGAGGTCATGAGGGTTTGACAGTGGGAGATAATCTTCTTAGTGTTTTCTGATAGCAAGGCACAGGCGAGAGAAGTTCAGTGTACAAGAGGACAAATTGAGTAGGTATATCCTTCTCCTTCACGAGTGTCCCTCAGCATGTCAGTAACAGATATGATTTTCAGCTCCAAGGGCCAACTTTGCTGTTACCTCTTTGATTCCCCTGCCAACACCAAATTCAGCAGTTAATTGCCGTAATCCCCATAGAGGGGGGAACCCCCCATAAGGCATGCTCTAACCCACAACTGGCCCCCACACCCCTCTCTTTAAAGTTTCTTCAGAAAACAATATGGAACAAGGCTATGGTGATCCTCCTTGTGTCCTTCTGCTTTGACAGGTGTGGTTTCCCTTCCCCTGGTCTCATCTTACTCACCTTCCATAAGTGCTGGACCCTGCTCCAGATCTTCTTTCATATCTCATCTGGACATAGAGGTCTGTAAGTCAACCACTTGATTTCTCCAATTCCAGTGATGGCTAGACAGTCTAGGCTCTTGTCCCAAATTGTACATATTCTGACTTTCTCCACCTTTGTTTACAGCTAAGGATAACAGTTAACACAACTGCAAGCAAGACCTACTAATTACCCCTTTTTAACAGCAGTGTGTGTTCTAGATTCAACTAAAAACTCTACCAGAGCAGATGGCTCCAGATTCTCTACCTCCAGCTCCTAGTAAGCCAGACAGATATTACAGGGTTCCTGACTCCCACAAATATTTATTCAAAAATCCTGCTGCTGACCTTGAAACTATCTCACAGGGTCCCAAAGATGTAAAGGCTTCAACAGCTAAGAATCCTACCCCCTCTGATAGAGATTCCAGGGCGCTGGATAGATGGGGAAAGAAGGTTTATACATCTGCAACCTTGGCAATTAGGGCCTTAAACTGTCAGTTTCATATGCTTAAATATCAACAGCATGGTATGGGATTGTTGAAGCAGAAAATTATGTTGATTCCTGAATGTGTGGAAAATAAAGAATTACAAGAATTATTGCATGCAACAGAACAGGTTGGAAAGCATACTTAGCGATGTGGTTTTGATTCCTTGGAGGCCTCCTGCAGGGCCGCAGTTACTGGATCTGTGATTAGAAGGCATGTCTAGCTCAAGGAGTAAAATCTGCCTGATCATGTTAAAGCTAAATTGTTTGATGCACCTTTACAGCATGATACTCTGGTAATGAGGGAGAAGAGGTTTTAAAGAAAATGGAAGACAAAGTTAAGTTTATGAAAACTGTAAAAGACTTCTTACAAGTGCAGCCACCAAGATTCAGTAGACACTGGCCTACAAAAAATTGGTCCTTTCCTGTGTCCGACAGAGCCTCACGGGGCAAATCCAGGTGCTCAAAAGGCTCTAGATACCAATCACAGGGTTCTTACAGGTCAAGGCAATGGGGTGCCTCTACCTCCAAATCTGGAGGAAACAAAGCACAACCCTACAATAAACAGTCTCAATTACTTCCCTCTGCCATCACCAAGCATTTATCTTTTGGCAGCCCCCTTAGGGGGAAAATTAGCACTTCATGCTCATAATTGGCAGTTAATAACCCAGGACAAGTGGGTATTAAACATAGTATCCCAGGGATACAGATTTCATTTCCATACCTTGCCAATTCCAAATGTTTGGCCAGATCTGCCACAAAATCAATGGGCAGAGGCACAGAAACAAGTTATGTCCCCCATGGATATGGGGGCTATTCAACCAGTACCAGAACAGGAAAAAGGGCAAGGTTTTTACTCCAGACTGTTCCTGGTACCCAGAAAAAAACAATGCCTGGCGTCCAGTACTGGATTTATCGATTTTGAATACATCCTTGGACATCCCAAAATTCAAAATGCTGACTTTGCAACAGCTTCTGCCCATGCTGGGCAAGAACGCTTGGCTAGTGACTCTAGACTTAAAAGAGGCATACCTGCATATCCCAATAAGGGAATCGTGCAGAAGATGCCTCCGCTTCAAGGCTGGTTTTATGCACTACCAATTCTCTGCACTGCTGTTTGGCTTATCTACTGCGCCCAGGGTCTTTACAAAGTGCCTGGCACCAGTAATTGCATTTTGCAAAGAAGCATACAAATCTATCCTTACTTGGACGACTGTCTCATTCAAGTAGAAAACAAGGACATTCTTCTTCAACATCTGGCATTTGTAAAAACGCTTGTAACATGCCTAGGGTACACAATAAACGAAAAGAAATCACAACTGGTACCCTCTCAAAAGATTACATTCCTGGGTGCAAGCTTGAATACAACTGCCCAGATGGCTTACCTTACGCCGGACAAGCAAAGGCAACTGACTATTTACTTCAAACAGATGGCAACAAAAACCCAGTTATCTGCAAGACAAATTCTGCAGGCTTTGGGGTTCATGGCATCCTGTATTCTACTAATTCCATGTGCAAGACTGCATATGAGGAAACTACAGTGGTATCTAAAAAGTTTATGGAGTCAGCATTGTCACAGTCTGGAAACAATGATTCCTCTCATTCCCTGCCTACAACAGGAGTTTCTTTGTTGGGCAGAGACATGTCACCAGAACGTGTGACGGTCTTTCATTCTACCCCCTGCCACCCAAATCCTAACTACAGACGCATCAGACTATGCTTGGGGGGCCCACCTGCCGGGGAGATGCATTCAGGGCATATGGAGCCCAAAACAAATGCATCTGCAAATCAACCAGAAAGAGATGTTAGCTGTTCAGAATGCCCTGACAGCTTTCAAGGACTTACTTCATCCAGGACAACTACTGATAAATACGGACAACACCACGGTTATGTGGTACATAAACAAGCAGGGGGGAACACATTCCTACCCCCTTTGCAGCCTAGCCATGTCATTGTGGGACACTGCCTTGACTTGCCAAGTACATTTTCAAGCTCAATTCCTGCCAGGAAAACAAAATACTCTGGCAGACGACCTAAGCAGAAATCTTATGGGCCCTCACGAGTGGAAACTGAATCCACAAGTCTTCAGCATAACAGAGAAATGGGGGTGTCCGGACATAGATCTATTTGCCTCTCCCCAAAATTTTCATCTGGACAAATTCTGCACAAGGACTTATCACAGACAAGCATGGAAAGTGGATGCCCTATCCTTCAGTTGGAAAAAACCTATCAGTCAACGCCTTTCCTCCTCTGCCTCTACTTCCCAAGGTCTTACTAAAGGTCAGACAGGAAAAAACAAAAATGATCCTAATTGCCCCAGACTGGCCTCGCCAGCACTGGTATCCAATTCTAAGGAATATGTCTCAACTCCCTCCTTGGTACTTGCCTCAAATATCTCATCTACTGTCTCAGCAGAGCAATCATATTCTGCACAATCAGCTCAAAACCCTGAACCTGGCAGCATGGCTGATCATGTAATTATGCAAACAACAGTTCTCTCAGTAAATCTGTGATGGATGTCATTTTGGAAGCCAGAAGACCTAGTACTAGAAAATCTTATGCTGATAAATGGAAGAGATTCTGTGCTTGGAACCAAGCACAAGGGACGGACGCAGCAAAGCCAAATATTCCTCAGATTTTACAATACTTGACTGAGATGCTTGACAAGAGCCTATCTTTTTCATCAGTAAAAATCCATGCCTCTGCTCTCTCGTATCATTACAATACAGAGCCTCCCATCTTTTCTCATCCTCTGCTAAAACAGTATCTTAGAGGGGCCAAAAATTTAAGGCCTTCCAGAAGATCTCCAACTCCTGCATGGGACTTCAATATTGTGTTGGAAAAGCTCACCCTGCCTCCATTTGAACCAGCAGCTACTGCGGATATAAAGTTTTTATCTTGGAAAACAGCTTTCCTTCTGGCAATCACTTCAGTAAGAAAGGTTTCAGAACTACAGGCCCTCATGGCTGTGGAGCCTTTTATTACATTTTACCCGGACAGGGTGTCCCTCAGGACCAATCCTTCCTTTATGCCTAAGGTGGTATCCAGTGTGGCTCTTAACCAAACTATTCACCTGCCAACTTTTTACCCAAATCCGCAGAACAAGGGGGAGCGGATTCTGTATTCCTTGTATGTACACAGACAACACAGATTCTACTTAAACAGGACCAGATCTCTAAGAAAGTCTGAGCAGCTACTGGTGGCATTTGCTGCAGGATCAGAGGGGAAGGCTGTTTCAAAGCAGACAAGCCACTGCATTCGTTTCTGCTATTTGCATCATGGTAAATCGGAGCCCAAGGGAATCGGGTCACATTCCACCAGGGCTGTATCTACCTCAGCAGCTTTTCTCAGAAGGGTGCCAACCAAAGACAGTCTAGAAGCTGCTTCTTGGAGCTCTGTTCATACTTTTACAAAGTATTATCATTTGCCTCTCTTCTCTAAGTCCAGGGCAGACTTTGCCACTGTAGTTCTGCAGGGCCTTATAGCCGCTCCTAATGCTATTTAGTTCCAGCCTCCCGTCCATAGCTTTGGGATTCTACCCAAATGTAATGACTGCAACAGTGAAACACGAAGGACATAGTACAGTTGTGTACACTTACCATAAATGTAGATGTTCAAGTGTATTCACTGTTGCAGTCTGGGTTACCCACCCGCCATCCCCCTTTTTTCTAGAACTTCTCTTTCCTTCACTATGTTCTGCAGCTTTTGTTGTGTATTTGCTTTTAGATGAAGGCAAAGTTTATGTTGTTACAATTGCATTTATATATATATATATATCTCATCTTTCGGCTGTTCCTGTTAGGTGTCGCCACAGTGGATCACCTGTTTCCATTTCTTCCTGTCCTCTGCATCTTGCCCTGTCACACCAACCACCTGCATGTCCTCTCTTACCACATCCATAAACCTTATCTTAGGCCTTCCTCTTTTCCTCTTACCTGGTAGCTTCACCCTTAGCATCTTTTTCCCAGTATACTCAGCATCCCTCCTCAGCACATGTCCAAACCAATGTAATCTTGCCTCCCTGGCTTTGTCTCCAAACCTTCCAACCTGGGCTGACTCTCTAATATACTTATTCCTAATCCTGTCCAACCTCTTCACACCCAGTGCAAATCTTAACTTCTTTAACTCTGCCACATCCAGCTCAAACTCCTGCCTTTTTGTCAATGCCACTGTCTCCAACCCATATAACATAGCTGGTCTCACTACCCTCTTGTAAACCTTCCCTTTCACTCTTACAGGTACTCATCTGTTTTTTTTTTTTTGCTCCCCATTTGGGGGGCACCTGACATCTGGGGCAAGAAAAACTAAAGAAAATGGCTTTGGCTGCATGTTTTATACCCCTGACGACTTGACATCATGGAAGAGGAGTTAGCAACCGACGCAGGACCCAAGACTTTGATATTCAGGCCGACTGAGGGCAACCTGCCAGCAGATTACCCAAATGTAATGACTGCAACAGTGAATACACTCGAACATCTACATTCATGGTAAGTGTACACAACTGTATTTTCTTTCGCTTAGATTTCTAATATTCCTTTCTGCTTTTCTATACTTTATATCAATCGCTGAAAGGGAAGGCAGTCTCTAATCTGCAGTCCAAATGTCTTCTTGGCCTCATCCCATTCTGCTCCCATTCTTCTACCTTTCCTTGCTTAGGTATTTGCTTTCAATGCATTGGTTCCTTTGCCATTTTCCTCCAGTAAATTCCAGCCCTTCTTGCCTGTTCTCTGTACCCCTACCTTTATCCATCCCTATCGGCAAAACCTCCTTTCTCGATTGTAGTGTTAGCTTCGTTTTTAGAATACTTTCTGCTGCTTTATGAATATAATTTTCAGGATGGCTACTGTTACTCTGCTTAAGGATCTGCATGCAAAATCCCACTTTCTTATTTATTGCATTTCCCCCCGCTTCGTCATCCTTCCTTTCCACTTTGAATTTTAACTTTCTGCTTGTGTTATATATTTTACCCTTAATTACTTAGCTCTAAAATATCCCTTCAAATCGTATAATCCTAAACCACCTTGTTCTGTTGAAAGGATCAACTTATCCGATTTAACACATTGATGCCTTCTCCTCCTAGTTAAATTCCTTCAGCTCTATTAATTATTTTCAACAACCTCTTCTCACATTGATAAAAATGTCTGACCTGTGTATAAAATTAAAGGGAGTAAAAACATTTCCACTACTTGTATCTCACTATCCTTAAAAAAGAGCTTCCAGTTTCTGAGTTTCTGTATTGTCTTTTGATTAGGGTTTTCCCACATATCCTACATGTCTGCCATAACAGAAGTCTTTTTGATCCATTCTCCTAAACACTTAATCCTATCTTGTCTCTATAAATATGGCTGTTGCCAAGCCAATTCATGTGTGGTTAGATAATTTATGGCTATAGCCTTGGCTTTATCCTCATTAATTTTGTATCTCAAAAAGACTTGAAAGTGTCTCAAAATGTTCCATAAAATTGAGATGCCCTTTTTCTGGATTCATCAGGTACGAAATAATATCATCTGAAAATAGACTACTTTTCTTGATTACCACATCAATTATATCCTTGAATTTCTGAGTCCCTTATTTTCTTTGTTAATGGCTGCAACTATTAAGCAAGTAACACAGGGGAAATGGGACAATGCCTGCTTGGTTCCTCTGTTCAGAAACACCTTATCAGAGAGAAACCCTCCCACTCCAGTTCTTGCCTCCTACCCTTCATATATTCTCCTAAGTAACCTTATTGTTGTATCAGGGAATGCTGATGCTTCCATTACTCTACTCGTAAAATCCCAGCTTAGTCTGTCAGATGCCTTCTCTGCATCAAGATTTACGAACAGCTGTGTTTTCTTACATTTTGTTTCCTTCTGGATCATCATTAATGTCAAATATTTGCTCTTCTCCACAAAACCAGATTGATCCATATCTATCAATATTGGCAAACCTTCACCTTTCTTTAAGCTATTATAGACATAAACATTTTATAGTCATGGTTTAAAATTAAAATGGGTCTGTATGAAGCTGGGTGTAATGAATTTTCACTTCCCATAGGTATTACAGCCTTCTTCCAAGATGTTGGTGTTTCCCCTACTTTTAAAATAATGTTAAACAATACCTTCCAGATTTTTATCATTTTCTTCTGTCCTGCCAGACACCTACAGAAAGAAATAACATATTTTCTGAGAGACTTTCCTGCAGATTGATTATACATCACCATTTTTATCTCAACTCCTCCTTTCCTGTTAATTGTTGAGCCTCATCTGCCTCTCAGAATGACATAATTAAGTCTTCCATAAATATTTCCATTTGTGTTTTTTCTTGATTTCCACATTACTCTGCTTTATACAAATTGTCATAAAATTTCTGATACATCGCTGGTAATTTTTCTTGTTGTCTTGTAGGCTTCCTAGGTTTGGTGACAAACTTTCTGTTTTCCAAGTTATTATGCTAAATGTTTTATGCTGTGCAGTTATTATAAAAAGCAGTTACTTCACAGCTGTCTTTCTACACTCATAGATATTATCCAGAAACTCCCTTATTTTCTCTTCAGCACTCTAAAGTTGAGCCTCCTCTTGTTCTGTGAGATTTCCGTTATTCTGTAATACTTTAACCTTTGTTATCCCCTCTAAATAACTGGTTCTTAACCATACCCATTTTCTTATATTTCTCCCCTATTTTGAAACTCTAGTTTTATTTTATCCTACTCACTAGCTATAACCTCTGAAGAAATTTCTATATTCCGTAATAACTCAATTTCCACTAACCATTTCTTCAGTTCCTCTCCAAGTTCTTATTACCAAATTCACATTTTCCATACCAAATATTTTCATAAATTCCTTCAGAAATCTACCCTCTTATGTTGTATTTTCCTTTCTAGGTACCCACAGATATATCCTCACTGTCAGAAATCAAGTTCTAATCCCCACCTATAAGTAATATTCCCTGCTGAAAGTTGATTGTCTCCCAAAATTTTCTTAAACTCCATAATAGCAGTTTTTGATGAATTTTGATGGCATGTATTTATATTCCTTCTCCCTTGCCAGTAGCTCATTGCTGCTATTATTATCCTTATTTCCTTCTTCTGTCACTGACTTTTTTTCTAGCAATTAATATAATAGTCCTGTTTTCCTGTGTCCTGGATATTCTGCTGAATGTCCATCCTTAAATCCTTTCTTTATCAAGTTCACATGCTCATTTCTGTTCAGATGTCTCCTACAGCATTGTTACTTGCACTCTGCATTTATTACTATAATTCATTACTCAACTTTTTGTCTGTACTTGTAAGGCTGTTTACATTCCAAAATAATGCGGATAGTATAGCCATATTATGATAGGTTCATAGGTTCATAGATTAGTACTAGGCTAACTACCCTTGCGAGCCATTTTAAGCCTAGCCAATTATCCCTTGTGAGACTCAAACCCTGTATCTTGTGTTTGTGAGGCAAACACCTGAACCACTAGGCCACCCCCCCCCCGGAAGTTATTGTTTCCTTTCTATTATGTGACAGCTTTTGTCAGTATGTATGTCCAACTTTTGTGTTATGTGCACACGTAATGTTTGATAGGTTGATCTTTTGTACAGTTTGTCATGCCCATTGAAACCTACGTCACATTTTCTAAAGTTTTTATTTTAATTAAAATCCCAAAATAACTAAATTACATTTTAAGAACACTCCTATAACCTATTAACCTAGACCAAACACACAAAACTATGTACATATTTAAAAAATAAAGAATGAAGTTTAATGCTCCAGATAGGAACAGTTTCCCCAAATTGACAGCTGCACCCACAGGTTTTACCTAAACTAAAATTAAGGTTACCATTACTAAGGCATATGTTACCTCCTGTGCTTCCACTTAGACTAATTGCTGTCTATTTATTTTTTCTTATCTTTGTTACCCTTCCAGAAATGAAAAAACAGCTTGTATGTTTTCAGAAAACATTAACTGTTAGCTTTAAACAAATAGCCGACTGGCTGTCTTCAATAAAACTAAATTATGCACTGCTCATTAAAGTATTAAGGCTGCTGGGGAAGCTATCATCTCTTATTAATTTCCTTTCATTTCAAAATTTTTTATACTGAACTGCTTACCCTTATACATTTAAATTCTGCATTTATCTTAGCTTAAATTCTGCATTTATCTTAGCAAACATTGTTCTGAATTCGGAAGATTAATTGCTTGACCTACAGGCAGCTCATCTCCATGTAAGCGTAGTCAGCAATGAAAAAACAGCTAGCAACTCCACAGATGCATGCAGGAGTTTTTGCCAAGTTCTCACAGGACAAAACAGAATGTACATCTGCCTTCAGCTGCAGAATTCTTGACTCCTGCTGAATATTATTTTAAGGGAAAAATGGCTAATAATATTGCATATGTAAGAAGCTTAGCACTGATGATGGAATTCATCATTTTGTCTTGTTTTTCAAGCCTACATGCTTACAGAAAACACTTTTTAGATTTAGTCAAGGGCATTAATCCAGACATTAATCTATGCAAAAATTAAAAAAAATCTCTCAGCTGTACATATAACGAGAGTGCACTTTTACACCCCCACTTCCCCAGTATATTAAATCAAAATTGCTTTTTTTCAGCCTTTCTTCTCTTTCTACATTGCAAACGTTTTCTAATATTTTTATAGGTTCATAAGCAAGTTGCCCTTGCAGGCCGTTTAAACCTTATCCAATTTCCCCTCAGTGGTGAGAATCAGACCCTGCCTCTTTATAGCTGTGAGGTAAATAATTACCCATTATGACAATGCCCAGTGCCATAAAGATTGTAAATGAGGTGATCTGCAGGAGAATGTGGAACACTGAATGAAAAATACTGTTGATACATATATGTCAATTGCTTTGCTATTTTTGGTGACTTAATCTCTGAATGAGTTAATTCCAAACGTCATGGTTTCTCTTAAAGGGGAATCACCCAACGTGGGACTCAAACCCACAACCCGGAGATTGAGTCTCATGCTCTACCATCTGAACAGGCTGTCTGTATATTTTGAACTAAAAAAGTACTTGTTTACTTTAATATCTTTATTATATACAGCAGTCCCTGAAAAGACGCATCCGCACTCCATATTTAAAATACTCGACTATGTACAACACAAAACTGCATTACTGTAGAACATGCAGTTTATCTCATGAAATGTTTTATACAAATACTGTTGAGAACAAAATTTTTCATTATGTCCTTCTGAACATTAATGTCAGTAAAAATTCAGTCTTTCTCAACCACTTTTTCTTGCAAAGTTATATTTCACAAATGTGATTGATGCTTTATAATGCCACATTTATTCAGTGATTTCAGTGTTGCTGGTCTTCTTCCTGTTCATCTCCACCTCCCAAAACCAGACTCTTGTTCATTTCTAAGGTACTTCTGATTCTTCTAGTGAACTCCATGCTTTTGTCTGCCTCAAGCATTTTTCTTTGGAACACTGGAAAGTGTTTCACTGGTAGTCTTTCAATGAGCTTTATTGCCAGGAAAATTAGAAAAGCAGAGTCCCCTATTTTGATGGTTCATGTTTTGTCCACAAACACAGTGCTGTCACCAATTTTAATACTTTTCCTTTCTGCCACAGATTTGTTCTGATCAACTCTTTCTGTTCATGATTGCATAATTTCTGATACAGGTCTTGGCTGCTTTCTCATGGGTCAGGTTTTGGAGCATATACCCAGTGTGGTCTTTCAGTTAGTAAATCCTGCTGTGGAATACCAGTCCAGTTGCTTATTTGTGCTTTCATAAAATTAGTACAATCTATTATTTAAAGTTTCTCTGGTACAGCAGAAAATCTCAAGTCATCTTTGTATGCTCTGTCTTTTAACTGTAATACTTTTTGAAACAGCTGTTCCTAAAAAGTGTCATACTCAGACAGCCTGTTCTTTATCTCGCCCTCTGAATTTTGCAGTTTTATCAGTTCATCTAAATAGCCAGTTAAAGCCAATTTTTCTAGCTTTTTGTTTTGAGTCTATGTACTTTTCCAATGTTTGTTTTATTTTAATCAGCTCTGAATACATGCGATTTATTTTTCCTCTAAATTGCTGGAAGTCATCTCTTGTGCCAAAGTTGAAGCTTCAACTTCTTTTTGCTGAATAGCTGCATGACTCTTCCCAGTTAACATTTTCTGTTCACATTTTCTAGTTGATTTTCTTTCAAGTTCTTTGAATTTCTTCTTTGCTGGCATCCAGTCAATATACTTAATGGCCAGTAATAGAATTTTACTCAAGCTGGCAGAATTACTAGCTCTTATTTCTCAGTTTCTTTTCCCATACTTGGAGAGCTAAAATTAAGCTGTTGATCAGTGTGTTGCCATCTTGGAAGATTCCAAATCTATTCCTGAAGCAGCTACTTGGTCTTCCATTCACACTTACAGGAGAGTAGCAAGGTTTGCTTGGTCAGTCTTACTAGATCTTTTAGACAGTAGCTGTGTTCAGATTTCCTCCTCCCTGTCTTAGATAGCTTTGGAAATCTCCCATCAGTTAAAGTGTCTTAGAGACTTTCCATTTTTTCGGGAAAAGGCGTCCTATCCATATGAAACCGAGTTCTTTCCTAAACCAATTCAAGCATAACTTGGACCAGTGGATCCGGTAGTAAGAAATTTATCCCTGGTAAAGGCACCTATGTTTCTTATAGACAGAGGCAGCCGATGGCTGCTTGACCACCCATGCACAAGCCGACTTGTGCACAATAAAATGACCCTAGAGTATCCAAACTTGTCAGATGCATTTGGAAAATAAGGCTATGCCTAAAAAGGCTCCCCTGTGGTCATTAGCCAAGTAATCGCCTGGGAACCTTTAATACTGTAACAGTGATCATGAAAGGACATAGTACTATTCTGTAAGAACTTACCATAACATTAGATGTCTGACTGATCGCTGTTGCAGTATTGCGTCCTTCCCCTCATCCCCTTTCTTTTTTCTTCCTTATTTATTTTTGGCCAAGGTGGGTTCTTTGGTTTTTCATTTCATTTTTGACTTGCACATATGTATATAGTTGCTTCTACTACTGCTTCAGCTACTTATCTGAGGCAAGAAAGTCCTGTGGTGCTTTGCATCTGTACAGCCTTTGTCTACCTCTGCTTGCTTTGTACTGAGGTCGTATATCGGACATATGGAATAAAGGGAGGGTGCCTAGGTTTTGGTATGCTGGTTGAATAGAATATCCTATCAGTTACTAATATTACAACAGTGGTCAGCTGGACATCTGCTGTTATGGTAAGTTCTTACACAACTGTATTTCTTCCTTGTCAGTGCCTTTGGTACTGAAGATCCTTGTTTTAACTCATTTACTACAGTGTTGCTCTGGGGGTTTGTACTCTAAATTCTAATGACTGCATCTTGAGCTTTTTGACAAAGTCAGGGTATGTCCTCACATTTCAAGCAGGGGTAGAAGCCTTAAGGGTTATTTAATAAATGAAAACGGTAAATTGTTAAGGACAAACAAAGCTTTACAGTGTCATGTTCATTAAAGGGTAGGTCTTACTCTGAATTTTATGTCATAATAAACACAGTAAATATTAATGTAATACTTTGTGAACAACTTACAGTATCTCAGTAGCCATTCCAAGCTAAACTTATTCTGTTAGCATTTTGTTTCCATCTTGGAACTTTCAGGCGAGGCTATGCACTTCCATCTAGAGTTAAGTTTTTTAGAGTTATTTAGGAAACTATGAAAATAATGGCAATATAAACCAGCAATATAGGAATGACTGTCTCTTTAGCAGCACTAGACACAGGTCAAATATTTGTGCAGTTGTGTTGCTCGTCATGAAGTCTTCAACATAATATATTTCAGTAGCTTGTATGAAGCATGGTTTTGGAATTAGAAATGCAAGTTATGAACAAGCTATGTTGGATGCTTAGAGCGTCAGTTGGATGTAACTAGAGAAACACCTGGAGGTGTCACTAGGCTGTAATGAGTTAACAGCTATGGTACTAGGGGGTCAGAATTGGTGCAGGCTTTGATGGCACGTATGTTGATTTCTGCAATACGTTTGACTCTGACCCAGGTTTTACAGTAGATGTCAGGGTGCAGGAGAGTGCAGAGTCAGACACTTTGCTGGGAGAGGTGTAAGGACCACTAAATCTGTCCCAAGACTGTAGTTGGATCCTTTGGCTGATCATCCGGCTTTTTCCCTCTGGTCAGGAGGGCTTGTAGGTCCAGATTGTCACGATCCAGCATACCCTCTTCCCAGGAGAGTTCAGATGACTCTCCCCCATGAAGAAGTGGTACTGTATTAGAGGAGACACCTAGACTTCCCTTCGGAGTCTACCTCCCCAGATACAGATATTGATGAATAGGAGGTTTCTCCAGGTCCCCTACAGAAGATGCTATATTTAGCAACATCCTAAAAATGAGGCCGAGATTATCCTGGCCATTAGACCCCCCCCCCCCCTTCCATAGAGGAAGATATCTTAAAGGAATTACACCAGCGAACAACTAGAATGGCTGCCAGGGAGATGCAAATACAGTGATTTAACACTTTTGTTCTTTTTTTTTTTTTTTTTTTAAATAGAACTTCATTAGAAAATTAATTAAAATGCACTCCCTTCCATTTAAAAAGTCTGCCAAAGGCCATGTGGTTGGTCTGACAAATCAGACAAAACAATATATCTAGTAACTGCATATACTTAAAGGCATATAATCAAACTAATAGATCTTCATTAAAAATGAATAAATGTAATAGTATAACCAAATCCAATAAATGAATGTTATTGTACCCAGGTAATGTGGTGGTGATGTAAATAAATCAACTTTAATTAATTAAATAATAATAAAATGTAAAATAAATTTTAAAATTTTAGCCTTTGTGACAGAAGAAAGCACTTAAGGTTGATGTAGTCAGAGTCCTTGTCTTCTATCGGATACAAGCCTAATTTGCCATTCAGCCTCTCTGCATTTGAGCAGGACATTAACATTAACACCGAATCCTTCTGTATTCACTTGGTCTAAAACAAAGAAATTGAATTTCCTAAAATTGGTTCACGCCAAAGAATGTCTTGCTAATACTTTGTTGTTGTCCTTTTTTCTAATTGCCATGTTATGTACATGTATTTGTTTAGAAAGTTTCATAATTGTCTTCCCAGTGTAAAAACTGTCATACATTTCACAATATGCCAGGTAGACGATATTGCAAGAATTAGTCATATCTACCTCTGGCAATGATGGTCTTGTTAATACCTCTTACAAGAATACTTGAACAATTTCTTTCATCTCTGCAACGTTTGCTACCTCCATGTTTGAAGGTCCCAAAACTAGTAGTGTCCCCATTAAAAGATTGCTTAGCTTTTTCAAGCATGTTCTTAACTTTTAGCAATCTCTTATACGTGAAGGATGGTTCATTGCCTAAAACTGCAGTCATTTCAGGGCTTCTTAGTTTGACCTTCCAGTTCTTAATTGTTTTTCTGATAATTGACAAATTTGTAGAAATAGGCAAAGGAAAGCTCTAGTGTAGTGGGCCCCAGGAGGTTGACTACCTTTCTCCAGACCTTCCCGAGTTAACAGATCGACACAGTTCTTATTACTTCTGAGGATTGGCTTGGCTTTGTCCGTCCGTAATTCAACTACTACTTTTATAATGGTGTCCACTAGACTAGTCAAATACCCTCTGTTGATAAACATGTTTGAGTTTTTCAACTTGAGAGCTGAATACAATGTCCTCACTAGTAAGCCTATTTAATCTGATAAACTGTCCTTTTTATCACTCTCCTCTTTGTATAAAAGGGGGTGTAGGCCTGCTTGATGTAAATAATTGATCTGATGTTGTTAATCTTCTTTCCATTCATCACTGATGGGTTCGGTTCCAAACCCATGGAACCGAGTCGGCCAAATACCAAGCTCGCACTAGCCAAAAACTCTCGAGATATGTTTCTACCCACAATGCCTTTCTCCCTGTTACCTCAAGATCTCGTTTGCCGCGTAACTGTAAAGCCGCTTTTTAGCTGAGCTCTCAGCTAAGTGAAAACTTTTTGATATCTCTCAAGATTTGTGGTCTTTTTTCCTTACAATTGTACTTTATTTTGATAATTCTGTATATTTACAGCTATATTTAGACCTTCCACTTTTGCTTCTGCCTGTTTGGTAAACTTTTTTGCTTCTACCTGTTTGGTAAACTTTTTAAGTACCATTGGTGGTACAGCCTTCTCTCTTTTCCCTTGTGGTATTCTTTGAATACCATCATTGGTATTTCTTCTCTTCTCCCGTTTTCTGACTAGTTGTGCCTTTTTTTTACAGTTCATAGATATTGTGTGTGTTTAGATAGTTTAACACATAGCGATAGCAGTGTTTGAAAACTTTTTTTCTGTAGTACTCTTCTTCATTGTTGTGTGTAAATTTCATGCTGTCTGATAAAAAGAGCACATCAGGTTTTAAACATTGTGCTTCACGTAAGGGTAAACTTCCAAATAGTGACTCTCATGATGATTGTGTTTGTTTGGGGGTGCCCCATCTCTCGGTGCAACATCCCTGTGTTATTTGTCAAAGTTTCAGTTAGCGCACTTTGAATGAGGGCAAGAATAAGTTGATCCTGAAGGGCCTACTTAAGTTGCCCTTTTCAGAGGCTCTTTCTGCGATGGAGGTCTTGCCCCCCCTCAAGTTAAGGATAAGAAAAGGTCCCATTCAGTCCCCTCTTCACCATCTGGTGACCAGGGCAAATCTGTAAAACCTAAAGTACCAAAACTATCTTTGGAGCATAAGTCTGCCTCGTCGGCACCGACCTCTTCTGCTCCCATTACGTCTGTACCTATGTTGGCTCCAGCTGTGGGTCCGATACAGATTTAGGCACCAACTATCGACCTCACTGTGACTACTACAACTTTGGCATCGAGTGCTGCTTCAGCACAGTGCACACCTTCGATGTCTGTCTCTGTGATTATGGTTGAACCTTCCATGTCGGCTCTGCGTGCCCCTTCGGCGCCAAGCCCTTTTATGGTCCTGATAAGTACGACTTTGACTCCACTGCTTCTGGTCTCCAAACTTGAGACATCAGTGCCGGTAGATTCCACACCATGGACCTGATACTCCCATCCACAGACCCATTTCTGGGGCAGGTGTACAGTCCGTTCCTAGAACGACCGGACTCCCCGTTGGGAGTATCCACTAGATCCCTTTCTGAACTTGATGTGCGTGTTGCGGAACAGCTGTTGACAGCCAGGGGGATACCCACTCCTTCCAGGACCCATCCTCCTGCAGGACTTAGGTTGACTTCTCCACAGACTCCGTTCTATTCTCCTCCTTTCACTATACCGGTTCCAAAGCCTTCTGCTCTGATGTCATTTTTGGGAACCCACCCCCCCAATCTCGGCGCCTGTAGTAGACCTTGCTGGGGCTCTGGGGTTGTCCCTTTGGTTTTTGGTTCCCGCTGAATGAGTCCTTCCTCAACCCTGTGATTGGGCTGCAGGCTCCTTTGTTCAGGGCACGATTCTGTGTGTTTCTTCAGTTCCGTTCTTGGTGCCAGGAGTCTTGTTTGCACCGATCCTGCTTTTGAGGCTCTATCCTTGGGAGTGGGTTTGACGGAGTGGGGTGTCCGAGGTTGTGCTTCTCTGTTCCGGGCTCCCATCCCTTTTTGGGCAGACCTGCTTTCTGTGCTATGGAGAGGGCACTTGCTTCTGGAAGCATTCCGCCGACGTCGGAACCCCAGAGCTACAACTGTCATAAACCACCTCCCCGGGATACCTGGCAGGAAAGCCGCAAGACCCGCTACAGGGTGCCCCCTCTTCCGAGTCCTCCTCAGAAGCCCCCACTGAGGAGCCCCCACGGAAGAGGTTGTGCAAGAGGAAGCATGTAGATGTGCCTGAAGAGTCCCTTGCAGAGGAAATGGACTTCGATGACGGTGAAGGGTCCCAACGGTCACCCCCTGATGATGTCTCCTTCTGGGACATCCTTGAAATGTTGAAGCAGAGAGGTGACTGGACGTCAACTAATCCTTCGAGGAGTCACTGTTTCTGTAGGCTTTCCATGCCTGGCCATCTATTTCTTGGGTGACCCCGCCTGCAGGCGAGCTAGTTCAGGTCATGGTGCAGCACACTTGGAAGAACACTGATTTTGTTGACTCGATCCCTCTGAGACTTGACAATGTACTTTCTCCACCCGAGGAAAACCCACATTGGTCCAGCTGTTTACCAGTCGATGCTATGGTAGTGGCGGTGGCCACGAAAAAGGATCTTGCTGAAGAGAGGCATACTGTTCACCCGCCCAGCAGAGAGTCCCGAGCCATGGACAGATTAGGGAATCGAGTCTTTACTTCAGCGACCTTTGCCATATGGTCCCTGAACTACTTGGCACATTTTATGAGGCGCCAAAGAGACTTGGTTTCCAAACTCACTGGAACACTCGCAGGACAGGTGTCTGGCGAGGTAAAGGATAAAGTTGCCATGCAGCTCAAAACCCTGGAATTGATCTCCAATTTGCTGAGGTTGCTCTCACACGCAACCAAAGGGGCGGCTAGAGCTGCAGGTTCAGGCTCAGATGTTCTTTGTGTTTCACTGTTGCAGTCATTACATTGGGTTATCTGCTTGCAGGTATCCCTCAGTCGGCCTGATTAACAAAGTCTTGGGTCCTGCATCGGTTGCTGTCCCTTCTTCCATGACATCAGGGGGTGTAAAACATGCAGCCGACGCCATTACATCAGTCTCTCTTGCCGTGCGGTGCCCGAAGCAGAAGCAGTTCGCAAGTGCCGGTTGTCCGACTCCTGACATTTTCGTTTTCAAGTTTCAGAACCAAAGTCTTCAACTAAAGCTAAGTACCCTGTTGGGGAAATTTTTTCTTGCTCCTTTCCGATGTCAGTAAAAGTTAATAATTGCATTACTTCTGGAAAGCAAATACCTCATAAAGATTTTCATTCGTACTGTATTCCTTGCCTAGGCCCTGACCATGAGGTACCTTGCTGTCGGTTTTGTGCTTTATTTACTCAGCACACTATCCGTCATCGGTATATTTTCGCCTCTAAATATTTTGGTTCTCAGTTTAATCATCCAGAAATGTCAGTTAGCCATCCAACTACCCGGATTCTGAAAAAACTCAAATATAAAGACAGAGACAGGCCGCCAAGGTCCAAAACTGCCAACGACGCTTCTACTAAGCCAGTCGCCAGTTCGCCGGTACTCAGTGAGGTGCTTTCACAGCCCCTTATACCTGCTACTTCTGATTCGCAGGCCTCTACTGAGACCCATTCAGAGTCCGGTCGCAGGCCTCTACTGAGACCCATTTGGAGTCTGGTATGCCGCGAGATGCTTCAACTATGGAACCCGCGGATGTCTCTACCTTGGATGGGTCCGGAGCCGCTGTGCAGGCACCGGCTTCTGAGGGTGTATTCAGGCCTATGGACTTGCATATTAAATCGAAGCCTCCTCCTTTACTTAGGCCTAAATCTTGATCCATGCCTAAAAAAACGACGCCCAGACCACATGCTCAGGCCTCAAAAAACAAATGGTAAGAATGGCTGAAGATCTAATAACTCTAATAAGAGGTAGCCAACCCCCCCTTCTAAGAGGCCTAGGACTGAAGTTGATTATGAATCTTCTGATCAGGATTCTGTTTTTTTCTGATTCTTCTGATGATCTGGTTTTGCCCTCATCTACTTATGAAGATTCTGCTGCAGAGGACTCTGATTCCCCTCCCGAGGATTTTTCTTTTGGGTAAACCTTACATACTCTAAATTTCCACTGGGAAAGCCAGGATTTTTCTGATTCAAAAAAGAGGCTTAGGGATTTTCTTCTCTTACCTCAACATAGGCCTTTAGCTATTCCTCCTGTACTAGACATTGTTGATGCTTTTTCGGAATCTAGTTTAGCCATTGATTCCCTGCCTCTTGCTCCCAGAAAACCTGACAGATACTACAGGGTCCCCGAGTCCCACAAGTTCCTTTTTAAAAATCCTATTGCAGATCCAGAGACTATTTCCCAGGGGCCCAAGGGCATTACGTCTTCCACTGCTAAAAATCCTACCCCTTCTGATAGAGACTCCAGGGCACTGGGTAGATGGGGTAAGAAGGTTTACACTTCTGCTACCTTGGCCATTAGGGCTTTAAACTGCCAGTTTCATATGTTAAAGTATCAGCAACATGTTATTGGACTGCTTAAACAGAAAATGATGTTGATTCCTGACTGTGTGGAAAATAAAGAATTACAGGATTTAATGCATTCTGATGAACAAGTTGGAAAACATACTTTGCAATGTGGTTTTGATTCATTAGAGGCCTCTTGCAGGGCTGCTGTTACTGGGTCTGTGCACAGAAGGCATGCTTGGCTTAAGGATCAGTCTTTGCCTGATCATGTTAAAGCTAAACTGTTGGATGCTCCTTTAAATCAGGACCTCCTGTTCAGCAACAAGGCTGAGGAAGTTCTTAAAAAGATGGAAGATAAAGGTAAATCTATGCAAACTGTTAAAGATTTTTACAAGTTCAGCCTCCTAGATTTAGTAGGCACTGGCCCTCTAAGAATTGGTCCTGTCCAGCCCCTTCCAGGTCTTCTCAAACCAAACCCAGACACAGCAAAAAAAACATGTTTCAGTCCCAGGGGACACACAGAACTAAGCAGTGGGAGGCCTCCACTTTCAAATCTGGGAGTAATAAGACTCCCCCATTGGAAAACTGTCGTAATGACTTTCTTTTAAAATTTCCAAGCACTTATCAACTGACTGCCCCTTTGGGGTGAAAGATTGCTTTTCATGCAAAGAATTGGGAACTCATTACCCAGGACAAATGGGTTTTAAATATAATGTCCCAGGGATACAGATTTCACTTCCACATGTTGGCAACACCAAGCGGGTGGCCGGACCTACCCCCAAATCAGTGGCCAGAGGCCCAAAAACAAGTACTTTCTCTCTTAAGCATGGGGGCTATTCAACTGGTACCAGAAAAGGAAAAGGGACAAGGTTTCTACTCCAGAATTTTCCTGGTACCCAGAAAATGCAATTCATGGCGTCCTATCCTGGACCTGCCTACTCAAAAAACCTTTTTGGAGATTCCAAAATTCAAGATGCTGACTCTTCACCAAGTACTTCCTGTGCTAGGCAACGATGCCTGGTTGGCAACATTAGATTTAAAAGAAGCATGCCTGCACATCTCAATCAGGGAATCTTGCAGAAGACACCTATGCTTCAAAGCAGGCTACACGCACTATCAGTTCTCTGCACTGCCCTTTGGTTTATCTACTGCGCCCAGGGTATTCACAAAGTGCCTAGCTCCAGTTATTGCATTTTGCAGGCAAAGAAATATTCAAATATACCCATACCTGGATGATTGTCTAATTCAGGCAGAAAGCCAGGACATACTTTTGAATCATCTGGCCTTTGTACAAAGGGTTCTAACTTGTCTGGGGTACACCATAAATTAAAAGAAATCGCAACTGGTACCCTGTCAACAAATTATATTCCTGGGTGCAAGCTTGAATACAACTTCCCAGATAGCTTATCTCACGCCAGAGAAACAAATTAATTTGAGAACCCACTTCAAACAAGTGGCCACAAAAACCCTGCTATCTGCAAGACAAATACTGCAGGCCTTGGGGTTCATGGCCTCCTGCATTCTTCTAATTCCATATGCAAGACTACATATGAGGAAACTACAGTGGTATCTAAAAAGCCTATGGTGTCAACATTTTCAGGACCTATAAACAATGATTCAGATCATACCTTGCCTATGCCTAGAGTTCCTTTGGTGGGCAGAGGCCTGCCACCAAAACAAGGGACTACCTTTTACACCAAACCATAACAGATGCATCAGATTATGCATGTGGGGCTCACCTGGCAGGGAAGTGCAGTCAGGGCAAATGGAACCCAAGTCAAATGCACCTGCATATCAATCAAAAAGAAATGTTAGCTGTACAGAATGCTTTGACAGCCTTCAAGGACCACATTCTTCCAGGACAGCTAATGGTAAAGACGGACAACACCACTGTTATGTGGTACATAAACAAGCAGGGGGGTACACATTCTTACTCCCTCTGCAGACTCATCATGGCATTGTGGAACACAGCCTTGAGCTACCAAGTGCACCTACAAGCTCAGTTCCTGCCAGGAAAATTAAATACACTGGCAGACAGACTAAGCAGATACCTCATGGACCCACACGAGTGGAAACGGAACCAAGGACTTTCAACATGTTGAGAAGCAAATGGGGGAGCCCAGATATAGACCTGCTTGCCTCTCCCCAGAACTACCAATTGGACAAATGTTGCGCAAGGACTTCCCGCAAACAAGCCTGGAAAGTGGATGCTCTGTCCTTCAGCTGGAAAAAACAGTCTATGCCCCCCCCCCCCCACTCTGTCTCTGCTCTCCAAAGTACTACTAAAAATCAAACAGGACAAACCAAGGATGATTTTAATTGCTGCAGACTGGCCGCGCCAACACTGGTACCCTCTTCTGTGCAGTGTCATGGTTACCTCCATGGCACTTGCCTCAGATTCCCCTCCCTGCTGTTTCAGCAGGAGAACCAGATTCTGCATCCTCAACTTCTAAACACTGAACTTTGCAGCGTGGCTAATTACTTAATCTCTCATTTACCATCCCTCAGCAGACCTGTGATGGATATCATTTTAGAGGCAAGGAGGCCAAGTACTAGAAAATCTTATGCTGAAAAATGGAAAAGGTTCTGTGCCTGGAACCAATCTCAAGGGATGAGCACATCAGCGCCCAAGTTACCTCAGATTTTACAATACTTAACTGAGATGCTTCACAAGGGCCCGTCTTTTTCCTCCATTAAAATCCACGTCTCAGCCATTTCAGCTCATTATAACACAGAACCTCCCCTCTTCTCTCATCCACCGCTCAAGCAGTTCCTCAGAGGGGCCAAAAATTCGAGACCACCCAGGAGAGCTCCAACCCAGCCTGGGACTCTAACTTTGTCTTGGAGAAACTCACTCTACTTCCTTTTGAGCCAGCTGCTACTGCAGACTTAAAATTTCTTTCTTGGAAAACAGCTTTCCTTTTAGAAATCACTTCAGCTAGAAGGGTATCTGAATTACAGGCCCTTATGGCAGTGAAGCCTTTCATCATCATTTATGCGGACAGGGTGTCCCGCAGAACCAATCCATCCTTCATGCCGAAGGTGTTATCCACTGTGGCTCTTACTCAATCCATTCATTTGCCAACCTTCTTTCCCAGTCCACAGAATAAAGGGGAACGGATACTGCATTCCTTAGATGTGCTCAGACAGCTTAGATTCTACTTGGACATGACTAAACCTCAAAGGAAATCTGAACAACTGCTGGTGTCATTTGCTGCATTCGCCCCAAAGTGAAGGACACTCTGGCCAGGTGTGAGCAGGACGGTAAGACCCTGTCCTGCCATAGGCCTATGCTTTTCCTACCCTCAACATTCCTTTCCCAGGAACCAGAGGAGTGGCAAAATGTGGCACAAATAGTCTCGGGGTCCTTTCTGTGCCTTTTCGTGGTGATGATACCCCCAGGGGCAAGGGGGGGGTAACAATTCTGGAAGACGCCCCTACCGAGGCAGAGGGGGGTCCACGTAATTAGGGACCCAGGGATTGTTTCTCTGGGTAGCCTTATCAGCACTTCTGAAGAGCGGCCCGATTGCTTTCCTCTGGAAGAAGTCTGGGGTCATTTCTCTCTGCACCAGGCTGCCTGACATTCAATAACCACCAATCGTTGAGTGCAGAAGATCATAACCAGAGGCTACACCATTTCCCTCATCACTTATCCAGAGCTTCCAACAAACCTTCCCGATGTTCCACCCCGTCAAAGGGAAGAAGCAGCTGTGGAAATAAGCTGTATCAAAAGAGAGTCATCCAGTTAGTCCCACCAGACTAATGCAGATCTGGATTTTACTCAAGATTCTTTTTGGTGCCAAAAAAGACACGGGACTGGAGACCCATTCTGAATGTCAGCAATTTGAATGTCTTTTGCCCAAACCAAATTCCAGATGGTCACGGTTCAGTCCATTCTTCCTTTTCTAAGGGAAGGTGATTGGATGTGCTTTATAAACCTGCGGGATGTGTATTACCACATAAAAATTAACAAACACTCTAGGAGTCTTCTTCGCGTCTGGCTAGGAGCCAATCATTACCGGTTCCGTGCCCTGCCATTCAGACTCTCTGCAGCCCCCAGAGTGCTCAAAAAGTGCATGGCAGTGGTTACAGCTCACTTGAGACTACAAGGATTCCAGGTGTTTCCGTATTTGAAAGATTGGCTCCTTACCGTCCCCACCAAGCATCTTCTGGTAACAGCCCTGCAATTCACCCTTTCACTGGCGAAACTTTTGGGGATAACTGAGAACTGGAAGAAATCCAATCTTGTTCTGGTCCAGAAGATAGAATTCATCGGAACAATCTTCGACACCCACTCTTGTCTGGTATCGCTCCCAGCTCACGGACTCCAGAGATTGAGGCTTCAGCTCCGGTTGCTACTCTGTCAAAACAAAGTCTCAGCGAGACAGGTTCTTCAGGTTTTATCCATGGCAGCTTCCATATCAATAGTGCCTCTTATGAAACTGCATATGTGAATACGGGTCTATATTAGATCACCGAATGCTTAAAAAAGCGAACAGTGATTAATCAACCCTATGTAAGCAAAAGCTTACAATGTCGAACTGTCAGAACAGCGATTTTTTTCCAAGGGAAAAAAAAATCGCTGTTCCAACAAAAAGAAAAAGAAAACACTTTAAACATTATATTAAGTGGGGGACTTTACCCCCCACACCCCTCCCTACTTAAATATACCAACTCCGAGACCGCACTACAGTGCCGAAAATGGCAAAGTAACGAAGCGGCCAAGCAAATTCTTTCCCAGGGAAAGAATTTGCTTAAAAGCCGCTTCGATATTTTGCCTTTTCAGTCTTTTAAGTTCGACCAAGACGCATTTGAAAGAATGCATCTTCAGTATTCTAATAGGAACTCTGCGAATACTTCAATGGCTTCTTCTTTCTCAGTGGTTTCTGAATTACCATCCTCTGCTTTCAAATTCAGATAACCAATTCTTGCAAGCAGGATCTCGGCGCCGGGCTTCCCTCGTCGGCTCCGAGGGGGCGAGTGGCATCGGACCCTTGTCCGACCCCGCTCTCCCTCTCGGGGCTTCGGCGTTGGTGAGTTCGGCTCCGACATCGGCTTTGGAGCCGTCTCTGTCAGTGCCGGGAGGGGTCCTTGTCTCTTCGTAGCGAGGGCCTCAGGCCTTGCCTGACAGGGATGCCTTCGAGGTCATGAGGAGCGTGCTAGAACCGGATTCTGCCCCGCAGTCGGTTCCATCAGCTCCCCCCTCTATGGTGCCTGCGGAGATTTCTGCTCACCCCCTTGTCTTACACCGTAGAGAACCAACTCCTCAAGTTTCCCCATTGGGAATTTCCTCCTCTTCCGAGGTCTCTCCTGACCCTGCAGGAGATCCCCCTAGGAAGAGGCAGTGCAAGAGGAAGCACATTGACTCCCCTGAGTCTATCACCTCTGACACTGACTTAGAGGAATCCGAAGGGTCCCCCCGTTCCCCCTCTGAGGATGTCTCCTTTGCGGACATCCTAGAAATACTCAAACAGAGGGGAAATTGGCCAGCCCTTAACCCTTCGGAAGATGAGTCAGTGTATCTTGAGGCGTTTGGTTCTCGCCCTTCTACCTCCTGGGTGTCCCCTCCCTTTGACCCCCTTATGGAAGTGGTGGCAAGGAAGGCTTGGACGGCTCCTGATTCAGTGGAACCCACCCCTAGGAGACCATCCAAATTTATCACTGCCCCCTCAGACAAACAGTTTCTCTCCAAAGGTGTCCCGGTTGATGCCATGGTGGTGGCTGCGGCCACAAAGAAGGAACTAGCTGATCCTTTTGTTCCTGTCCATCCTCCTAATAAAGAATCTAGGACCATGGACAGGTATGGCAAGCGGATGTTTTCGTCAGCGACCTTTTCTATGCGGTCGCTGAACTACTTATGCCACTTCACCCGTCTCCAAAGAGAGTTACTCAAGGATATGGGTGAACTGATGAAGGATCCTACAGCTGAGGGGTTCAAAGACACAATGAACTCCCAGTTGGCTACCCTAAATTCAATAGTGAACTCCTCCATGCGACTGGTTTCATACGCAGCAGATGGAGCGAGTAGATCTGCAGGCACAGGCATTGCCTTACGAAGGCACGCCTGGATGCGACTGTGCAACTTTGCGGACCCTTTCAAGGCGTCCTTCACCAACTCCCCCTTTGACGGATCATCTTTGTTTGGTCCACAGGTGAGGATACATTGACCAGGTGCGAGGTGGAAGGTAAGACTCTCTCTGCCGTAGGAGTCCGTTTTTCCACCCCTTCTAGACCCTATCCCAAAGGTCAGAGGGGAGGGAAGATGTGGTTTCGGAAACAATCTCAGGGAGTCTCATCTGACGCACAGGGTCGATTCCCCTCTAGAGGCAGAGGGGGAACAATGTCGGCCGCCCAGAGGCAGAGGAGGTCCGCAAAACCAGGGTAGCAGAGAGGTGTTCTCTGACAAACCCTTTCAGCACCCCTGAGGGGCTGCCCGGCTGTCCGCCTTCGGAGGCAGTCGGGGGAAGATTATCACTGTACCCAGAAGCCTGGCTTTCCCTAACTCAAGACAAATGGGTACAGTCGATCATATCCGAGGGTTACAAAATTCCCTTTATTCACATTCCAACTCAACCAAAAAAATCCTTTCCAGATGTTCCACCCGGTCTAAGGGAAAAAGCAGCATTGGAAGTTTCAAAGCTGCTATTAAAAAGAGTCATCCAACCAGTCCCAGCAGACCAGCAAGGATCCGGAATCTACTCCAAATTCTTTTTGGTACCAAAAAAAACAGGGGACTGGAGGCCCATTCTAGATCTCAGTTATTTAAACAAGTTTGTCAAGAAATCAAAATTCCGGATGGTCACGCTACAGTCCATTCTACCCTTCTTGGGTCAGGACAATTGGATGTGCTCTATAGATCTTCAGGACGCGTACTATCACATCAAAATGAACCGGCGCTCCAGGAGATATCTCCGCTTCAGGCTGGGAGCCAGTCACTACCAGTTCAGAGCCCTGCCCTTTGGTCTCACTACAGCCCCCCGAGTGTTCACCAAATGCATGGCGGTGGTCACGGCTCACTTGAGGCGCCAGGGATTCCAGGTGTTTCCATATCAGGACGATTGGCTCCTTACGGCTACCACCAGGCATCAGCTTCTACTATCCAGAAATTTCACCATGCAGACCTGTCAAGCTCTAGGCATATCAATAAATTTCGAAAAATCTGCCTTGTCGCCTTGTCAGTCTATTACTTTCATAGGCGCCAAATTAGATACGCAGACTCTTTCAGCAACACTCTCAGAGCAGAAGGTTTTAGACATTCGGAACCAAGTTTCCCTTCTGTTGCATTTGGTCAAAGTCAAAGTCAGACTGGTGTTAAAGGTACTAGGACTTATGGCGGCAGCTATTCCTCTTCTCCCCTTAGCTCGCCTTTACATGAGGATCCTCCAGTGGATGCTCTTTACCCAATGGTCCTTTCAACGACTCCCAATGTCCCATACCATACGGATAACTCAAGTATGCAGGAACCAACTATCCTGGTGGGTCACGTCACCTCAACTTCTCCAAGGAAGACCCTTCACTCTCCCCCCTCCAGTTGCCACGTTGACAACAGATGCCTCCCTGATCGGGTGGGGGGGGGGCATTATCAGGGCAGGACAGTCCAGGGCACATGGCAACCCTTCGAGTGCCACTTGCACATAAATGTCCTAGAGATGAGAGCAGTGCTTTTAGCGTTGCAAGCCCTTCACGACTCTCTTCCCATAGGGACTATTGCAATTCAAACGGACAACATGTCCGTGGTGTGGTACATCAACAAACAAGGCGGGACCAGATCATACCCTTTATGTCGAGAAGCACTCAGACTTTGGCAATGGGCGATCTCTTCTCAACGTTTTCTGACGGCGACGCACATCCCCGGGAAATCCAACGTCATTGCAGACAGATTGAGCAGAGCAATTCTCATGCCACACGAGTGGTCTCTAAAGACATCAGTTCTAGAGGAGGTATTTCTAAGATGGGGCCATCCTTGCTGCGATCTTTTTACTACTCCCCAAAACAGCAAGTGTCAAGACTTCTTCACGCTCTTCCCGTTACCAGGCCAACCCACCAGAGACGCTCTAGTCCACGATTGGCCCCGGGGACTTCTGTATGCCTTTCCCCCCTTTCCATTGATACCTCGACTAATTCAGAAAGCCATCGCATTGAGAGTGACTATGATCCTCATTGCCCCTTACTGGTCTCGACAGATATGGTTCCCCTTTCTTCATCGTTATCTTTTGGAGCAGCCTTGGCATCTGGATCCAGTACCAGATCTGATTACCCATCAGTCGGGTCAGCTGCACCAATCTCTGTCTTCCCTAAACCTCACAGCATGGTTTCTCCGATTCCTACCTTAGCCAGGCTTCCCTCAATATCTCGCTCGGTCCGAGATATATTGATAGCCTCTCATAAATCCTCTACCCGGAAGATTTATACTAGTAAATGGAAACGTTTTTCCCTTTGGGCTTCATCGAAAAACATTGATCCTTTTACTGCATCTATCCAGTCCATTTTAGACTTCCTGGCGGAACTTTTTCATTTAGGATCTTCTGCGTCAACCATTAGAGTTCAGTTGGCTGCCATTTCAAATTTTCATGTGGGTGTTTCAGAATCCAGCATTATGGCTCACAAGCTCTGTAAGGCCTTTCTAAGAGGTATATTTCTCCTCAAACCTCCGATCAAAGACCCTCCACCTCAATGGGATTTAAACTTGGTTCTGGCGTCTTTAATTCTTCCCCCCTTTGAACCAGCGGCTTCATGTTCTCTAAAATTGCTATCCTGGAAGACTCTTTTTCTGGTAGCCATAACTTCAGCGAAAAGAGTATCAGAACTCCAAGCCCTCTGCAGTCGTCCTCCTTACCTAGTTTTTCACAAAGACAGAGTATCTCTCCGGACGAACCCATCCTTTTTACCAAAAATCTCTTCTCAAACTAACCTAAACCAGATTATTGATCTACCCGTCTTTTTCCCTAACTATTCAAATAGGTCAGAGCAAAAGCTGCATTTTTTGGATGTTCATCGCCAACTGAGATATTACTTAGACAGAACTAAACAACTCAGGAAATCTGATCAATTGTTTCTGTCATATGCAGAAGGGAAGACTAGGACTTCCAGTTACCAAAGTATCTCTGTCTAGATGGCTAACTTCTACAATCACCTTCATCTATGAGATTAGACATCAGAAATTACCCTCAAGACCTAGAGCTCACTCAACCAGGGCATTAGCTACATCCATTGCCTTTCAGGACAGGTTGCCAATAGACTCAATCTGTGCAGCAGCCACATGGGCTTCTCCTCATACATTCATTTCACATTACAAATTGGACATGGTTTCTAGAAGCCGTGCCAATTTTGGTTCCACTGTTCTCAAGAGTCTGTTCCGATAGGCCACCCGGGATAAGGTGCTAGGGACGCGGTCCCATCCAGCAAGAATGAAGGCGAGATTGACAACTTAACATTAAGAAGTTATGTACCTACCATAACGTTCCATGTTAGTTGTCTTCTTCTCGCCTTCTTTCTTGCGTCCCTCCCTCCTTCCCCCAAGCCTGGACAGACTGACAGGAATTCTTTGTGTTTCTTCTTCCGAATCTTGTTACTCCTTTTTGGAGACTAGTTTTGCTTGGTATAGCTACCAAACGAGATCTGAGTAGTTACCGCCTAGCATTGTGGGATATAGGGGAGCCTCGAGCCGGTGGAATTAGCTCTCGAGCTTTTAGTATTGCCGAGTCGGAGCCGAGGATTGGCTCCGAACCCATCCAGCAAGAAAGAAGGCGAGAAGAAGACAACTAACATGGAACGTTATGGTAGGTACATAACTTCTTATTCTACTAGATCTATGGCAACATCTGTAGCCTTCCATTCCAGGGCTTCTATGGATGATATCTGTGCAGCAGCCACTTGGGCTAAACCCCACACTTTTATCAATCATCACAAATTGGATGTGGTCTCCAGAGGGAGAGCTGCCTTTGGCTCAATGGTACTCGGGAACGTTCTTCCATAAGGGCCACCCAAGGATTACAAGGTAGCTGGGGATTCTGTCCTGTCAGTGATGAATGGAAAGAAGATTAACAACATCAGATAAAGACGTTATTGTCTTAATCATAACGTTCCATCTATGTTGTTGATCTTCTTTTATTCATCACCTCCCACCCTCCTTCCCCTGCCATAGGCCCTTGGTGGATACTTTGGGTCCAAGTGGTGTCGTTGGGCATTTGCACAGAAATGGCTTCTGCTTTACTTGTATAAAATGGGCAAACGCGATCTGAGGTAACAGGACAAAGGGCGTTGTCGGTAGAAACTTAGCTCGAGATTTTGGCTGGTGCGTGCTTGATATTTGGCCAACTTTGTTCCGAGGGCTCAGAACCGAACCCATCTGTGATCAATGAAAGAAGATCAACAACACAGATGGAACGTTATGGTAAGACACAACTTCTTTTTTTTTCAAAAGTATCCTTCCTGTGGATACTACTGTGAGGTAAACTGTTGGTCTCCCTTTTTTACTTTCTCCAAATCTTTTGGGTTTCTAATACAGTGATGAGACTGGACCCCATTCCTAAGTCAAAGTGCAATTAAAGTTCATGAGATTAGTATTGTTTCACTCTTTGGTGTCAGCCAAAAGTGCTCTTCGCAGCACCCGCATTGTGCCCAGTAATGACTCCTGCAATTCGCACGGAGTTCCATGTATTGGTAGCATATCTAAATATGATTGTAGACTCTCTTTTATAAGACCAGTTACTCCTACTACTATCAGAACTTTCTGGGCATCTTTCTTCCACATTACTCTAGTTTCCGCTTGCAAATTATGATGTTTTATGACTCTGTGTCTGTCTGTACGCAGGACACTAGTCACTGGGTGTGTTGATTTCAGTCATCAATGCTACTTTTGTCTTCTTTTCTTGGACCACTATGTCTGGTTTTCTAGCATCTGTCTTTTAAACTGTTGGCAATGGATGATCCCATGTGATGTAGACTTCATCATTTCCTGTGATGCTTTGTGGCTCATGTTTCCAGTGTTTTTCAGCCACTTCAGTACCATAATGTTTGCACAATCCCAAGTGCAACAGTGTCTCCAGATTATTATGCCTTCCAGTACACAGTCCTTCTGCCATTAGTAGGTCACAACCAGCAACGAGGTGTGCAACTGTTTCCAATTATGTTTTACAAAAACTACATTTGTCTGTTTCTCCCACATGTTCAATGGACTTTGCAAACCAGCGTGTACCGCCAATATTAACCTTTCATCTCTTGGTTTGAATTCGCCTCTCCATTCCTGATCAACATGAGGTTCTTCCAAAAGTTTTCTATACTTGCAACTACATTTATGCATTTTCCACATTTCTTGCCTTCTCATGTGGTCCTTCACTTTATATTCTTTTTGCCCATTTTATACATTCTTGTTTTTTTGGCTCATTCAGTTGCTGCCTGATTTTTATCCACTTGTGGTTTGATTTCCATTCATGCTTGATGCTGATATGCTTCAGCTAGCCTAAGCGGGGAAGTCATCTTAGATTTATTCTCCTCATGTTTCAAAACTTTCACTACATTTGGGTCCTGTGAGGTCAGCCGATATGTATGGAATCTTACGATTGCAGATCTGTAAATGTAGTCTGTTTCAAGGAGAACCCATCCCTTCTTCAGAACGGGGAATATATAATCTTGATATGCACTGATTTTTATAAATTATTTGGTGAGCTTGAAGCATCCTTCTTGTTTTCCTATCTAATGTGTCCAGCATGTTTTGGGGCCAGTCAATCACTCCAGAACTGTAAGTTAGGACAGGAAGAGCAAATTGGTTTATAGCTTGGATTTTGTTCCTAGATGTCAAAGCTGTTTTCAGGATTAATTGAAGTCTTCTGAAGTACTCCTTACTAAGTTTTATTCGCATTTGTTCATGTTTTATTGTTGATCCATCATCAGTTCCCAAATATTTATACACTCCCTCTGGCTCAAGTTCTTATATATCACATTCTTATCTCAAACTGATGTTTTCTTGATGCTGCAGCTTTCCTGCTTTAAAGGTTGCTTTTGCACATTTATCAAGACCAAATGACATTCTTATATCATCTGAAAAAGTTTTGACAACTTGCAATTGTGCTTTCAGTTCCTCGTCTGATGAGCTATACAGTTTCAAATCGACAGAGAAGATGAGAAATCTTTGCACTTTGTTGTTTTCTCGGAGCCACATTATAGCCGTGACCTAAGCTGTTGAGTAGGCAGCTTAATGGATTAAGGGCAAGGCAGAAAAGCAGCAGTGACAGAAAATCGCCCTGGACTATCTCCCTTTGGATTTTTATCCCTGGAATAATGAGTTGATGTTCATCGTGCATACAGCTGCAGTAATCACCGATGGGTTTTCAGCCGTCGGGCGGTCCCTCGGTTGGCCGAATTCCAAAGTCTTGGTCCGGCGTCGGTTGTCGTCGCTTACTCTTCTGACGTCAGGAAGGCCAGAGTATATAAGACACAGCCGACGCCATGTTCTTCAGTCTATTTTGCCGCGCGGTGCCCGAAGCAGAAGCAGTTCGCAAGTGCCGGTCGGCCAGCTCCTGAATTACGAAAAAATATTGGAACCGAAGTCTTCTTTAAAGCTAAGTACCCCGTTGGGGAAACTTTTCTTGCCTCAGACCGATGTCAGAAAAAGTTAATAATTGTATTTCTTGTGGGAAGCAAATACCGCATAAGGATTTCCATTCCCTTTGCATACCTTGTTTGGGCCCAGACCACGACGTCTCGGGCTGTCGCTTTTGCGCTACCTTCAATAAACGCATTATCAAGCGTCGGGCGGAGTTCGCCCAACACTACTTTGGTAAAGCTTTTGATTATAAAATGTCGTCGGACACTCCGACTACCGTTTTGACCAAAAAAACGCAAGGAAAAGGACCGACACACGAGACCTGCTGTCTCCGCTGACACCACGCCAAAACAGGCTCCACGTGCTCTGGTTCTCAGCGAGACGCCCTTGCAGTCCCTGACTACCGACGACACTCCTTTGGCAGTGTCCTCTGTACCCGAGACCGCTGGGTCTTCGGCCCTATCCCAGACTACTACCGAAGCCCCTGCTTATGTCGAGCCTACTAATGTGGACAGGTCCACCTCCACCCATGGTGTATTTAGGCCCTCTTCTTCTTTTTCAATAAAGGCCTTTACTAAATCCAAAGCAGCCAGGCATCCCACGAGACCTGTTGCACAGGGCCCATCTCCAGGACCCATGCCTAAGAAACAGATGCTTAAAATGGCTGAGGATTTAATTACTCTAATCAGAGGTTCTCAGCCCCCTCCTGACAAGAGACCCAGAGTGGAGGAAGAATCTCCCTCTTCTGATCAGGGATCCATTTTATCAGAGCATTCTGATGCAGAGGAACACTCTTACTCCCCTTTTGAGGATTCGGACGCAGAACAGTCCATCCCTTCTGTATCTCCTCCTGAGGATTTTTCCTTTGGGGAAACCTTGCACACTTTGAGGGAACACTTCCATTGGGAAGGCCAAGATTTTTCAGATTCTAAGAAAAGACTTAGGGAATTCCTTTGGTTACCTCAGCACAGACCTCTGGCTGTACCCCCTGTTTTGGACGTACTGGATGATGTTTATTCGGAGGCTTGCCTTAACCCTGATTCTCTGCCTCCTGCACCAGTAAAACCTGATAGGTATTATAGAGTACCCAGCACCCACCAATTTCTCTACAAAGGCCATAATGCTGACCCTGAAACCATTTCACAAGGCCCCAAGGGATTAAAGGCCACCACTGCCAAAAATCCACTCCCTGCAGAAAGGGAATCCAGATCTCTAGAAAGGTGGGGTAAAAAAGTATATACCTCGGCCACCCTAGCCATGAGAGCCTTAAATTGTCAGTTTCATATGATTAAATATCAACAGTACCTGTTATCACAGTTAAGGAACAAAATGTCTCAACCTGAACAACCAGATTTAAAAGAGTTACAGGATATGATGCATAGTGCAGAGCAAGTGGGTAAACACACCTTACAATGTGGTTATGATGCCCTAGAGGCTTCCAGTAGAGCAGCTGCTACAGGATCAGTCATTCGCAGACATGCCTGGCTGAGGGAACAAAATTTACCTGATCATGTTAAAGCTAAACTTCTTGATGCTCCTTTACAAAAGGATGTACTTTTTGGTACTAATGCTGAGGAGATACTACGGAAAATGGAAGAAAAAGCCAAATCTATGCAAACTGTCAAGGCTTTCTTACAGGTCCAACCTCCACGCTTTAGCAGAAATTGGCCTTCAAAAAACTGGTCCTTTCCAGCCACTGACAGGCCCCAAAGGGGTAGATACAGACGCACAAGGGGCAGAGGACAAACTCAAGGATCATATAGAGGCAGACAATGGCAATCTCCAGCACCAAGAGGTGGTGAAGACAGTGCACAACAATACAGGAAGCAAACTCAATGACTCCCTCATTTCCATGCCAAGCAAGTTTCAGCTGGCAGCTCCTTTGGGAGGGAAACTAGCATTATTTGCAAGCAATTGGCATATTGTCACAACAGACAAATGGATACTGGACATTATAAACAGAGGCTACAAATTTCAATTTCACACTCTTCCAAAAATGAGAGGCATGCCAAACCTGCCACAAAATCAAAGGGCAGAGGCACAACTGCAAATTTCAAAGCTCCTAAACATGAGAGCTATTCAAAAGGTACCTACACACCAACAAGGTCAAGGTTTTTATTCAAGACTTTTTCTGGTGCCAAGAAAAGGAACCGACTGGAGACCCATTTTGGATTTATCCATCCTAAACACATTCCTTCTCGTACCAAAATTCAAGATGCTTACATTACAGCAACTTCTTCCCATGCTGGGCAAGGAGTTTTGGCTGATAACATTGGACCTCAAGGAGGCATACCTGCATGTCCCAATCAGACAAAGCTGCAGAAGATACCTCAGATTTCTTGCAGGTTCAATCCACTATCAATTCTCTGCATTGCCCTTTGGCTTATCTACTGCGCCCAGAATATTCACAAAGTGCCTGGCATCAGTGATTGCTTACTGCAGACTTCAAGGGATACAAATTTACCCGTACCTGGACGACTGCCTGATCCAAGCGGACAGCAAACGCCTACTTTTGGAACATCTGGCATATGTGACACGGTTACTGCTTTCTCTAGGATATACCATCAACAAGGAGAAATCAAGGCTAACACCATCTCAGAAAACAACCTTCCTGGGTGCCAGCTTGGACACAAACACCCAGATGGCATACCTGACGCCAGAAAAACAAGGGCAACTATCTCAGTACTTCGAAACACTAGCAAAAAGTACCAGGCTTACTGCAAGGAAAATCCTGCAGGCTCTGGGATTCATGGCATCTTGCATTCTTCTAATCCCATGTGCAAAGTTGCATATGAGGAAACTTCAGTGGTACCTAAAAAATCTATGGTCTCAACACAGGCACAGTTTGGAAACAATTATACCAATAATTCCATGTTTGCAAAAGGAATTTCTTTGGTGGGCCCAAGCATGTCAAGTAAACACAGGCCTTCCATTTTGCAAGCCTCAAGCAAAACAAGTCATAACCACAGACGCCTCAGATTACGCCTGGGGGGCGCACATGAAGGACAGGTGCATTCAGGGCAGATGGTCCTCAAAGGAAAAGCACCTTCACATCAATCAAAAAGAAATGCTAGCAGTAATAAATGCGATTACAGCTTTCAAGGACTTCCTGCATCCAGGACAATTACTGATAAGAACAGACAACACCACAGTAATGTGGTACATAAACAAACAAGGAGGAACACATTCATACCCCTTGTGCAGACTAGCCATGACTCTTTGGAACTTGGCTCTGGAAAGACAAATCGATCTTCAAGCACAGTACTTGCCAGGACTGGAAAACACACTGGCAGACACCCTATGCAGAAGTATGACAGATCCACACGAATGGAAATTACATCGTCAGGTGTTCACAGAAATAACCCAAGCGTGGGGGAGGCCAGACATAGATCTTTTTGCCTCCCACAGGAACCATCAACTGAAAAAGTTTTGTTCAAGGACCTTTCATCCAAAGGCCTGGAAAGTGGACACCCTCTCATTCAGTTGGACAGCATGGACAGTTTATGCATTCCCACCTCTGCCCCTCCTGCCCAAGGTGCTTTTGAAAGCAAGAACAGACAAACCGAGGATGATACTGATTGCTCCAGATTGGCCAAGGCAACACTGGTACCCACTCCTGAGGAGCCTAACAAATACTCCTCCCTGGACCCTGCCTCTAACGCCTCTACTACTGACTCAGAACAGCTACAAAACTCTTCAAAGTCAGCTGAAAACACTCAACCTTGCCGCATGGAAAATTCCTTGACACCACAACAGTCGCTACTCTCCAAGGAGGTGCAGGATGTCATTTTGGAGGCCAGAAGACCATCTACTAGAAAAGCTTACTCCGCAAAATGGAAGCGGTTTTGCTGTTGGAATGAGAAAAGAGGCCAGGACCCTAGAAAATTGAACCTGCCTCAGGTTTTACAGTACCTAGCTGAACTACTGAACAGTGGACTTTCATTTTCTTCCATTAAAATACATGCCTCAGCCATTTCTGCAGAATTCAACACGGATCCTCCTTTATTCTCTCATCCACTCTTACGACAGTTCCTCAGAGGGGCTAAGAACATAAGACCTCCAAGGAAGCAACCAATACCAGCCTGGGACCTTAATTACATACTAGAAAAATTAACATTGCCTCCCTTTGAACCAGCTGCCTCAACAGATCTGCAATATTTGTCCTGGAAAACAGCTTTCCTTCTGGCCATCACTTCAGCTCGCAGGGTTTCTGAACTACAGGCCCTCATGGCGGTGCAGCCCTTCCTCATCTTCCATCAGGACAGGGTTTCCCTTCGTACCAACCCATCTTTTATGCCAAAGGTGGTATCCAGGGTAGCCTTAAATCAAGCCATACACCTACCTACCTTTTATCCAAACCCTCAAAACCAAGGGGAGAGGCTGCTTCACTCTTTAGACATTCATAGGCAATTAAGTTACTATTTGGACAGAACAAAGTCCTTCAGGAAATCAGAACAACTTTTTGTGTCCTATGCCGTAGGGGCTCAAGGGAACCCAGTTACCAAACAGACCATTTCCAAGTGGATTGGCCACTGCATAAGTTTTTGTTATTCCTATCATGGGAAATCTGTCCCTTCTGGTATCAGACCACACTCCACCAGGGCCACAGCCACCTCTACAGCCTTCCTCAGAGGTGTGCCTACTAAGGATATTTTGGAGGCAGCCACTTGGAGTTCTGTACATACCTTCACAAAACACTACCACCTGCCCTTATATTCCAGAACAAGAGCAGGCTTTGCCACTGCTGTTTTGCAAGGCATTCTGGCTCAACCCAGTTCCTCATAGTACCTACCACCCTATGCATAGCTTTGGGACTCTACCCATCTGTGATTACTGCAGCTGTATGCACGATGAACATAGTACAGTTTTGTACCTACCATAAATGTAGATGTTCGAGTGCTTATACAGCTGCAGTACAGGTTTCCCTCCCTCCTTCCCCACTTGGTAAGGACATGGGGCCTAACAACCTCTTCATTCTACCTGTACTGGGTTATCCTGCTATGTTTTACTTGCTTGCTTCCACTGATTTTGGTTTATATTGCATTGCTTGTACATGTAGATAAGCATCATTTATGTATTGCCTTCCTTTTGGGGGCACCTGACATCTGGGGCAAGAAAGACTGAAGAACATGGCGTCGGCTGTGTCTTATATACTCTGGCCTTCCTGACGTCAGAAGAGTAAGCGACGACAACCGACGCCGGACCAAGACTTTGAAATTCGGCCGACCGAGGGACCGCCTGACGGCTGAAAACCCATCTGTGATTACTGCAGCTGTATAAGCACTCAAACATCTACATTTATGGTAGGTACAAAACTGTACTTTCTTTATCATGGCTTAATTGCAAAGTGGTCCCAAAAAAGATTCTCGCCAGTAAGCAGGTGCAGAGGCCTAAACAATGTATTCCAAAAAACAAAAAATGGCCAGCACAAGCAATGAGAGAGTAAATAGAATTAATATTTATTGATGAGACATACTGGTTTCAGCTAAACGCCTTCCTCAGTGTACTAACATTCATTATTAGCAAACAGCATTTTAAAAGTGTAGCTCACCAATCAAGTCATCCACCTCATGAATAATCATATACATAATGTTAAAGTCATACATTAAATTAAAAAAAAAAACATATAATGCATTTCATCCCGGTCTATCCGTGTAATATCAAAGATGATTACAGTGTGCAGGACAAATGGGAATAATTCCTATATGCATGAAAGTGTGACATTATAACAGTAATATTATATTATACATTTTTTAAACAACATAAAAGACAAATGCAGTTTACAAAATATGTAATCAGAGCTACAATATGCAACAGAATTGTTGTAAGAAATTTTTTAAGCACATTTCTGCTGGTAAATTTTTTTTTTTTTTTTTTTAACATACCTTAAGAAAGTGCACACACAGCCCCATTAATTGTAATCATGCAGCTTAATGCAAATATAGTCCATTCATTCCAAAATAAATAATCCCAAACATAATGTTTAAAAAATGGACAGAAAACAGGTTTTATTAAAGTTGTTCATTTAAACCCAGTGAAAACAAACCACCAAGTTTAATAATCCACATGCGTTCTTTTTTGTTAAGAATGTTGTGCCAACCTGCTTTCATGTTCCTGTTTCCCATAACTCTATCAATAATAGTGAATTTGAAACTGTTGGCTGTTGTGTAGAGTGCTTATACAAAGCAGTCAAAATATTTTTATTTCTGATAGCACTCAAATGTTCAGATATATGTAATTTGAGTGGACGGGAGGTTTGGCCCACATAAAAGGCTGAACAAGTGCAAGTTGCAAGATATATAATCCAATCTGAACTACAATTTGCAAAAATATTAATATAAAGCATTTTTGATGTATTTTTACTAGTAAATTCCTTGGCTTTAAAAGCTGCACTGACCACAAGGAATACAGCCAGATAAATCTCCACCTTCAAGCATCCTTTGTTGAATTGTTACAAATCGTGAGTTATGTTTATAATGATTAAAAAAAAACGCTGTTGTTCTACCTCTTCTAAATGAAAGTTGACACTTGTCTCCCAGCAAGCTAGAAAGACATTCACCCACCATTAGAATATTCCAATGTTTGTGAATTATCTGCTGACAAAGACAACCTTCAAGTTTTTGGTTTTGATAATGAATGCAGTAGATGTTCTTCGTGTTTCACTGTTGCAGTCATTACATTTTGGGTAATCTGCTGGCAGGTTGCCCTCAGTCAGCCTGATTAATAAAGTCTTGGGTCCTGCGTTGGTTGCTGTCCCTTCTTCCATGACGTCAGGTCGTCAGGGGTATAAAACATGCAGCCGACGCCATTGTCATCAGTCTTTCTTGCCGCATGGTGCCCGAAGCAGAAGCAGTTCGCAAGTGCCAGTTGGCCGACTCCTGAAATTTTCGTTTTCGAGTTTCAGAACCGAAGTCTTCAACCCAAAGCTAAGTACCCCATTGGGGAAACTTTTTCTTGCTCCTTACCGATGTCCATAAAAGTTAATAATTTTATTACTTGTGGGAAGCAAATACCTCATAAGGATTTTCATTTGTACTGTATTCCTTGTCTAGGCCCTGACCACAACTTGCCTTGCTGTCGGTTTTGTGCTAAATTTAATCAACACACTATTAAGCTTCGGTGTATTTTTGCATCAAAATATTTTGGTTCAAGATTTAACTATCCAGAAATGTCATCAGTTAGCAGTCCGACTACCGGAATACTTAAAAAAAAAACTCAAAGAAAAAGACAGAGACAGACCGTCGAGGTCCAAAACCGATGACGAAGCTTCTCCTAAGCCAGTCGCCGGTATTCAGTGAGGCACTTTCGCAGCCCCTGATACCCGCTACTTTTGATTCGCAGGCCTCTACTGAGACCCATTCGGAGTCCGGTAAGCCGCGAGGTACTTTAAGTATGGAACCCGCGGATGTCTCTATCTTGGATGGGTCTGGAGCCGCTGAGCAGGCACCGGCTTCTGAGGGTGTTTTCAGGCCTAAAGATTTGTATATTAAACTGACGCCATCTTTAAAACTAAGGCCAAAATCAACTTCTATGTCTAAAAAAACGACGCTTGGGCCACGTGCACAGGCCCCCATGCCTAAAAAACAAATGATCAAAGTGGCTGAAGATTTAATTACCTTGATCAGGGGTACCCATCCCCCACGTCCTAAGAGGCCTAGGCAAGGCACTGACTATGAATCATCAGATCAGGTTTACATTTCTTCTGATTCCTCCTCTGATGCAGAAGATTCCATTCCCTCTGCTTCTCCTCTTGAGGATTTTTCTTTTGGAGAAACTTTGCATACCCTAAGGGAACACATTCACTGGGAGAGTCAGGATTTCTCAGAATCTAAAAAGAGGCTTAGGGATTTCCTTTTTCCTCAGCATAGGCCTTTGGCTATCCCTCCTGTTTTAGACATTGTTGATGATGTTTTCTTAGAATCCAACATGGCTCCTGATTTCCTGCCTCCTGCTCCTAGTAAGCCAGACAGATATTACAGGGTTCCTGACTCCCACAAATTCCTCTTTAAAAACCCTACTGCTGACCCTGAAACCATTTCTCAGGGTCCCAAGGGCGTTAAGGCTTCTACTGCTACAAATCCTACCCCTTTTGATAGAGACTTCAGGGCGCTGGATAGATGGAGTAAGAAGGTTTACACATCTGCAACCTTGGCAGTCAGGGCTTTAAATTGTCAATTTCATATGCTTAAATATCAGCAGCATGTCATGGGTTTACTTAACCAGAAAATGATGTTGATTTCTGACTTTGTGGAAAATAAAGAGTTGCAGGATTTATTGCATTCAACCGAACAAGTTGGAAAGCATACTTTGCAATGTGGTTTTGATTCCTTGGTGGCCTCTTACAGGGCCGCTGTAACTGGACCTGTGATAAGAAGGCATGCTTGGCTCAAGGAGCAAAATCTGCCTGATCATGTTAAAGCAAAAGTGTTGGATGCTCCTTTACAACAGGACAGTCTATTTGGTAATAAGGCAGAAGAAGTTTTGAAAAAGATGGAAGATAAAGCTAAATCTATGCAAACTGTAAAAGATTTCCTACAATTGCAGCCACCCAGGTTCAGTAGTCACTGGCCTACTAAGAACTGGTCCTTTCCAGTACCCACCAGAGCTGCTCAGGTCAAACCCAGACATTCCAAAGGCTCCAGGTTTTAGTCACAAGGAACTTATAGAACAAAGCAATGCGGTGCCTCCACCTCCAAATCTGGAAGTAACAAGGCACCTTCCTATTGTAAACAGTCTCAATGACTTTCCACTGCAATCACCAAGCACTTATCTTTTGGCCGCTCCTTTGGGGGGAAAACTGGCACTTCATGCACCAAACTGGCAACTAATTACCCAGGACAAGTGGGTTTTAAATATGGTATCCCAGGGATACAGATTTCATTTCCACACGTTGCCAATTCCAAACGGATGGCCAGATCTGCCTCCAAATTGGTGGGCAGAGGCCCAGAAACAAGTCATGTCCCCCATGAATATGGGGTCTGTTCAACCAGTGCCAGAAAAGGAAAAGAGACAAGGCTTTTATTCAAGACTTTTCCTGGTACCCAGAAAAGACAAATGATGGTGTCCAATTCTGGACTTATCCATTCTCAGTACATTTCTGGACATTCCAAAATTCAAGATGCTGACTCTACAACAGCTACTACCTATGCCAGGCAAGGATGCCTGGTTGGTAACTCTAGACTTGAGGCTTACCTGCATATCCCAGTCAGGGAATCTTGCAGAAGATAACTCCGCTTCAAAGCAGGCTATTTGCATTACCAGTTCTCTGCACTGCCCTTTGGCTTATCTACTGTGCCCAGGGTCTTCACAAAGTGCCTGGCACCAGTAATTGCATTTTGCAGACAAAGAAACATTCAAATTTATCCTTACCTGGACGATTGTCTAATTCAGGCAGAAAACAAGGACACTCTTCTAAAACATCTGGCGTTTGTAAAACAATTTCTAACTTGTCTAGGGTACGCCATAAACAAAAAGAAATTACAACTGGTACCCTCTCCAATAATTACATTCCTGGGTGCAAGCTTGAATACAACTGCCCAGATGACCTACTTTATGCCAGAAAAACAAATTCAATTGATGACTTACTTCAGACAGGTGGCCACAAAAACCCAGCTATCTGCAAGACAAATTCTACGGGCCTTGGGGTTCATGGCGTCCTGCATCCTAATTCCATATGCAAGACTGCATATGAGGAAACTTCAATGCTACCTAAAAAGTTTATGGAGTCAACATTGTCACAGCCTGGAAACAATAATTCCTACTCATTCCTTGCCTGCAGCTAGAGTTTCTATGGTGTGCAGAAGCCTGCCACCAAAACAAGGGACTGTCATTCACTCCACCCCCTGCCGCTCATACTCTGACTACAGACACATCAGATTATGCTTGGGGGGGGGCATCTGGCAGGGAGATGCATTCAGGGCCAATGGAGCCCAAATCAAATGCACCTACATACCAACCAGAAAGAAATGCTAGCTGTACAGAATGCTCTGACAGCTTTCAAAGACTATCTTCATCCAGGACAACTACACACAAATGGAAACTGGATCCACAAATCTTCAGCATGCTGACGCACAAATGGGGGAGCCTAGACATAGATCTTTTTGCCTCAACCCCAGAATCATCAGTTGGACAAATTCTGCACAATAATTCATCACAGAAAAGCTTGGAAAGAGGATGCTCTGTCCTTCAGCTGGAAAAACCCATCAGTCTATGCCTTTCCTCCTCTGCTCTCCAAGGTCTTACTAAAAGTCAGACAGGAAAAAACAAAAATGATACTAATTGCTCCAGACTGGCCTCGCCAACACTGATACCCGCTCCTATGCAATATGTCACACCTTCCTCCGTGGTACCCACCTCTGCCACCTTACCTACTGTCTCAGCAGAACTACCAAATTCTGCACACTCAGCTCCAAACTCTGAATCTTGCAGCATCGCTAATAAACTAATATCACCAGTTACATCTCTCAGCAAACCTGTGATGGATGTAATTTTGGAGGCCAGAAGGCCTAGTACTAGAAAATCTTATGTGGACAAATGGAAAAGGTTCTGTGCCTGGAACCAAGCACAAGGAATAAGCACAGCCATGCCCAATATTCCTCAGATTCTGCAATATTTAACTGAGATGCTTCACAAGGGCCTATCCTTTTCTTCTATAAAAATCCATGCCTCTGCCATTTCAGATCATTACAACTCAGAGCCTCCCCTCTTTTCTCATCCTCTGCTAAATCAGTACCTCAGAGGGGCCAAAAGTTTAAGACCTCCCAGGAGAGCACCAGCTCCTGCATGGGACCTCAATTTTGTTTTGAAATAACTAACTCTGCCTCCTTTTGAGCCAGCTGCGACTGCAGATTTAAAAATTCTCTCATGGAAAACAGCTTTTCTTTTAGCAGTTACTTCAGTTAGACAGATTTCAGAATCACAGGTTCTTCTGGCAGTGGAGCCTTTCATTATTTTTCATCCGGACAGGGTGGCTCTCAGGACCAATATATCTTTCATGCCTAAGGTGGTATCCAGTGTGGCTCTTAAACAGACCATTCATCTGCCAACTTTCCTTCCCAATCCACAGAACAACGGTGAGCAGATTCTGCATTCAGTGGATGTGCACAGACAACTTAGATTCTACTTAAACAGGACAAAACCTCAAAGAAAATCTGAGCAACTATTGGTGGCTTTTGCTTCAGGGGCAGAGGGAAAACCTACTTCAGAATAGACCATTTCTAAATGGATAAGCCATTGCATTAATTTCTGCTACGTGCACCATGGTAAACCTATCCCCAAGGGGATCAGATCTAATTTCACCAGGGCTGCATCTACTTCGGCAGCCTTTCTCAGAGGGGTTCCTACCAGAGACATTCTAGAAGCTGCTACCTGGAGCTCAGTTCACATGTTCACCAAACATTACCATTTACCTCTCTTCTCTAAATCCAGAGTGGGCTTTGCCACTGCTGTCCTGCAGGGCCTTATAGCTGCTCCTAATCCTGTATAAATCCATCCTTCCAACCATAGCTTTGGGAATCTACCCAAATGTAATGATTGCAACAGTGAAACATGAAGAGCATAGTACAGTTGTGTACACTTACCATAAATGTAGATGTTCGAGTGTATTCACTGTTGCAGTCTTGGTTACCCACCCTCCAGCCCCCTGTTTTTTCTCTTACTACGCCTCTTCTTTCTTTTAATATACTTAAAAGACTTTTTGGTGTATTTGCTTTTGATTGGAGGTATATTGTTTGTGTTCTAAGTTATATACATACATATACATATATAAATATATATATATAAATATATATATATATATATATATATATATATATATATATATATATATATATATATATACTCATATATGTTTACTCAGGACCCAAGACTTTGTTAATCAGGCCCACTGAGGGCAACCTGCCAGCAGATTACCCAAATGTAATGACTGCAACAGTGAATATACTCGACCATCTACATTTATGGTAAGTGTACACAACTGTACTTTTTAATAGTTCTAATTCTACAGTTCGATGCACGACATTTTTTTCCAAATTGAACCAAAATAAGTAGTGCAGTAGTGCTCAAATAAACTACTATAAAACCAAAAAAAGAGCACTAAGCGTCGAGTCCTCAGCAATAATTTTATTACAAAAAGTTAAGCGCTTTCGTCAGTACCAGTTGACTTACTCAGAACACTTCAAAAACACAAAAATTGAGTTTAAATAATCTAAACTCAGTAATAATTGGTTCATTCTTCCACCAATGATTTAACAAAAATGACCCTAGTTCATGAATATAAAACACAGCTCATGAATATTAAATATAAACACATTAAAACCACAGTTTAAAAACAAATAGTTACTACATTGTTGCAATACAGTTGTATCCAACAATTTATTCTTCACAGTGAGAGATTCAGTCATCTTATTCCTTTTTGAGAGTGTACCCTAAATAACCTTAAGAACTTTGTTGATATGTATAGACTTTATATACAGATATTAAACCTGTCCTGGTTTTTCTCTTAATATTGGCAGGATAGTTAAATGATCATTTAACCCCGGAGAGAAGTTGGCAGCCTTAATTGCTGTAATAGTTCTTTTTTACTAAGAACATTTTGCCAATCTCCTCCCCTAGCTTCAATGTGGACAATGTCGAGAATGGCAAATTTAAAACCACAAAAGTCAGCACATTGTAAACTGTGTTTATATAAGGCTTTAGTTTCCTCCTCATTTTTTATGTCTTACAGGTGTTCATAAATCCTGGTTTAAAATAACCTCTCAGTTTTTCCAACATAAAATGATGTACAAGTATTACACCTAGCAATATATACCAGCTTACTTGAAAAGCAGTTACCCCTTTTCAAAAACAGTGTTTTTGTTTTGGTTAGCTAGGGAAATAGAGCTATTCTGTAGAATATAGGAGCAATAGGGACATCTACCACAGGGCCTGCTCCCATTAAAATTTCCCTGTTCACCTTGATTTTCAGTTCCCCTTTCCAATACCGACTTTAAATTGGGTCCTATTTTGGTTGAAAATATAGGTTTTTCACCCACTACCTGAAAAACTTCAGAATTAGTTTTAAAAATACTCCAATTTTTATGAAGTATTTCTTTAACTCCATGATACAAGGGGCTGTATTAGACAACACATGCCTGTTGAAAATCAGTTTTGTTCTCACTCTTGGAAGCTACTTCAGGACTATTGATTTTATTAAGTCCTTTACCCAACAGCGGAATATACCTTATACCCCACTCATCCAATACTCCTTTTAAAATCGTATCAGTAAATTCACCAGGGTACCTTCTTTCTAGGAACATATCCTTTAAGTATATAAATTCATGGATTACATCCCTTTTCAAAGATGTCATCCTGGCTACCCTGACAGCCTGACCTTTGATAATACTTTTCTTTTGGGATAGAGGGTGGTGGCTGTTACAGTGCAAGTAGCTGTTACAAAAGTTTTTTTACGATAAATTCTGGAAATAAATTTGTCATGGTCCTTTAAAATTATAGTGTCCAGGTAGTTAATTTCTTGTTCATCATAATCAGAAGTGAATTTCAAAAAATTTGTAGTCCCATTTAGGTATTGGGTGAATAATGGAATAGATTTAGAGGCTCCTTTCCATAAAATAAAAATGTCATCCAAAAACCTACTATAAAAAAGAACACTGGAAAAAAAACTCACTTTTGAAAACATATTCTCTTTCCCATCCTAGCAAGACTAAATTAGCATAAACAGGGGCACAAGCGGCTTCCATTGCCACCCCCTTCACCTGCTGGAAGTACTCCACCTCAAAATAAATATAACTATTTTCCTAAATGAGACCCGTTAGTGTGCATATTAAATTAATCTCATCAGAGGGTAAATGAGAATAGGTGAAAAGTACTTCTTCAAAAGAGGTTAAACCTTCCTGCTTGGGGATACAGGAAAATAAATCCTGAACATCTATAGTAAGGAAAATATTGTTAGGACACCACAAGTCACTTTTTAATTGACTAAGAAAGTCCCAAGAATCCTTTATCAAGTGTGAGGATTGCTCTACAACATATTTCACTTTTTTATCAACATATACAGCCAAATTATGTATTTTGGAACCTCCAGCTGCCACAGTCTGCCTAAAAGGCGGTGTTTCAACATTCTTGTGTACTTTCGGAATACCAAAAATGACAAGAATTTTGGGATGTATGTTCAAGAGGAAATCATAGTCCTCTTTAGAACTCCTGTGGTCCATAACATATTCATATAAAAAACTATCCACTCTTTGATAAGAAATATGCATTTCATTCTTAGAACACTGGGAATAATTTTCAACATTAAACAAAATGGACTGCATAGTGTTAGTATATGCCTCTGAATTGTATAATACAATACCTCCACCTTTGTCGGGGGTCATAATATGTATAATTTTATCCTATCTCAAATCTTTTATTAAACATCTTTCTTTGCTGTTAAGGTTAGAGAATACCCTTCTTTTCTCTCCCCACATTTTATACCTATCTTCCTTAACAACTTTCTCAAAAGTAGCTATAAGTGGATGGAGAGGAGGATTAAAAACACTACTTTTTCTAAACATATTAGTAGAATTGTTAATAGATTTATTCCCATCTTTATTTTGAAACATTAATTTTAGGTTCAACTTTCTCAAATAAAGTTGTACATCCACCAATGCTTCTGCTATATCTGGAATTGTGGTGGGTACAAATTTGAACCCCTTAGAAAATAAAGAAAATAATTCTTCTGAAATAAATCTATCAGTATAATTATAAATATTAAAGCCATTGAATGTATGCTGAATATTACCAACTTGTGTCCTAGAATCTGGGACTGGTATTTCTACCACCTGGGAAATCCCTTGTGCTGTTGTACTACCTTGCTGTAGGTTTTGCATGTCTCTTGCTTCTGACTGGCTGTTCTTTCTCAGCGTCTTGTGAGCAGAAAATCCTGAAACTCAGAAAAATTGTCCCTCCCTTCCTCCATGGAATGTTCATCCTCACCTAACAACTCAAAATCTACATTGTCCATATTGTCTTCACCATGGTGTGATAAAGGTAAGTGTCCTTCCTTATTAGCATCACTAAAAAACAGTTTGTCAATAAGGTTCACTTTACAATATTTATACTGTTTACAATCTCTGACTAACTTTTTTACTTTCTTGTTGAAAATATTATCACATTTCTTTTCAACCCTACTAATCACTTTATAATAGAATCCCTCATACTGTGAAAATAATAAGTCATAAAATCATGTCATTTAAATCTCCTTCCTTTTGAAGCCTTTTTTCCATCTGTTCATAATAAAGTACACTTTTGGTTAGTGATTCAAACCCCCAATTGTCAAACATTGTCGTAAAATCTTTAGTAATTTCACAATCATAATGTAACCCGAAGGGAAATTTAAACACTCTTAACCCCTGCAGAACCACTTTCATCTTAAAACATTCATTTAAGTCACAAATCTGCATTTGGCACATTTTAAACTTAAATATTTTTTTCTCAAAAGAATAAATCATATGGGAGAATGTATAGCATTATAATGGGAGGAAAAGTATACAGCAATTTGGGAATAATGTTTCTCCATGTATTTGTCAAAGGACTGTTGGTAAAAATGGAAGTCCTTCTGTGAACCAAGTTAAACAGCATTACGGCGCATTTGTTAAGCATTTTTCTTTTCCTAGTTCTAAACAAACAGAGGCATCTAACAACAAGGACATTGGTTCTTTTAACTTTAAGTCCTTAAAGGACATGATTTATTCTTTCGAATGAAGGAAGGACGCTTACCTTGTGTGAAAAACCTATATTTTCAACCAAAATAGGATCCAATTTAAAGTCGGTCTTGGAAAGGGGAACTGAAAATCAAGGTGAACAGGTAAATTTTAATGGGAGCAGACCCTGTGGTAGATGTCCCTATTGCTCCTATATTCTACAGAATAGCTCTATTTCCCTAGCTAACCAAAACAAAAACACTGTTTTTGAGAAGGGGTAACTGCTTTTCAAGTAAGCTGGTATATATTGCTAGGTGTAATACTTGTACATCATTTTATGTTGGAAAAACTGAGAGGTTATTTTAAACCAGAATTTATGAACACCTGTATGACATAAAAAATAAGAAGGAAACTAACACCGTATATAAACATAGTTTACAATGTACTCAGAAAAAACGAACAAACTGCAACAAAATGAAGGAGGAAAAAGGAGCACACCGGATACTGAAAACAGTTCCAATTATTCATAGGTTGATAATAGGCTATCTGCCCTAGCGCATTTATAAGCCTAGCCAGAGTGTGTTTGGCTTTCGCCACCCTTTTAGATTAGTTGACTGTGCCTCTGTATAGTAGGTCACAGAAGATGGCCCTTTTAAGGTTAGTTTACTGTGCCTCTGTCTAGTAGGGACACAGAAGAGATCCCAGGGGTAAACCTACGATCTCCCATCCCCTCGTCAAGATTTCTCTTGAAGAGGGTCATTGAGGGGCTCTGCCTAACATGGATTGGGATTTTGTTCCAGAGTGAGGGGAGCCTCTGGGATATGAATCTGTCCCTCCAGCATGTCCTATTTATTTCTGTGCTGAGGTTTAAGTCCCTGGAGCATGTAGCTTTAAGGGATTTGGATTTCCTGAGGTGGAGCATGTCCATTAATTCTGGTTTGGACATGGCTTTATACGTCAGGCACAGATCGCCTCTGAGTAGGCGGTAAGCAACTGAGTAGAGCTGGAATTTCTTTAGCCTAACTGCGTAGGGCATCTGTTTGAGTCCTTTGATCCTCTTGGTGAGGTACATTTGGGGTCTTTCCAGTTGCTGCAGGTGTTGGGTAAGGTACATCCCAAATGGGGCATTGCATTCAGTTATGGGCCTGATGAGTAGAGGGGCACAATGACCTCTCTTGATCTAGATGTGAACCCTTTCGTGATAAGGTGGGCTATATAGAAGGTCTTTCTAACCACTTTGGCAACGTGATTGTCAAAGGAGAGATTGCTATCTACTTGGGTCCCCAAATCCCTAATTACTTCTTCCGTACTTAATGGATTACCACCTATGTGGTAATTTGTGGGCACTTTGTTTTTCTCAAAGGGGATGACTATGCACTTTTTGGCATTTAGCTTTAGGCCATGGCTGTGGCACCAGTTATCCGTCTCTGTGAGACCCTTTTGGAGGATGCTTGTGTCAGTCGGCGAGTCGATTATGGCACCCAGTTTGCAGTCATCTGTGAACTTGGTCAGCCATAGTCCTCCCGTGGTTGCCTGTACCTCAGAGAAATATATACCGAACAAGAGAGGTCCCAGGACTGAGCCTTATGGAACGCCACTTGTAACTGGTTTAGAGTCTGACATGGCACTTGCAATTCTGACCATGTGGGTTCTATCCCTGAGCCAGTTTGCAACCCATCTTGTGACATAGGGGTTGATATTTAAGCTGGTGAGCTTATTTATGATAACTGAGTGGGGTATTGTGTTGAAGGCTTTTGCGAGGTCCAGGTAGGCTGTGTGGACTACCGTCCCTTCATTTATAGCCTTGGTGACTGTTTCAAAGAAGTCAACCAGGTTCAAGAGGCAAGATCTGCCCTTAACAAAGCCGAATTGGGTAGGATCCAGTGTTTGGAGGTTCCCAGTGTCTTTGTTTATGAGTTCCATGATGATACGCTCCATGGCTTTGCAGACCAGGCTAGTCAGGCTTATAGGGCGATAGTTTCCGGGGTCCGTTGTGGCACCACCTTTGTGGAGTGGGACCACTGTTGCTGTACGCCATTCCTTGGGTACATATCCTGTAGTAAGGCTGAGATTGAACAGTGACTTTATGTGAGGGTTCAGTTCTTCTTGGAGCTCATGTAAGATGCAGCCCGGGACACCGTCCGGTCCCGTTGATGCTGTGTTTTTTGCTTTGGAGAGGGCAGCTCTCACCTGTGCATCTGTGATGTCAGGGAGGCTACACTCTGTTGGGATAGACATTTGCTCTTTTTGGGGGGGAAGGGGGGGAGAAGTTTGCACTGAACTTGTCTGCCAGGATGTTGGCAATGTCTGTGAGTTCAGTGTATTTTTTGTCATTTTGCACTAACTCAGAGCATATCTGGGAGTTGCCACCCAGGTTCCTGACATAACTAAAGAAGGCCTTGTGATTATCTTTAGCGTCTTGTGCAATTTTTCTTTCGAAGCTGGCCTTAGATAATTTTGAGGGATCATAGTTTCTTGCTAGTACTGATCAGAGATGCCTTCCCTTTTTGGGATTTTGCTCTATCATGTAGTAGCTTCCTCCTTCTGTTGTATAGCTTATTTATGGCTGGGGTCCACCAGACAGGTCTCCTGCCTTTGGAGGAGTGAGTCTTGGTTTTATTTGGGATAGCACGATCCATGCATTCCTGTAGGTGTCCATAGAATGCAATTGTAAAGGATTCTGTGGTTTGGGCCGTATTTTCCACTGGCCCGGGGGCTTTGAAGGATTCCACCTGGGTTTTGAGAAGTGTGGAGTTTGCTTTTGAGAAGTTCTTCACCGTGGTTTCCTTGGCTGGGGGTGGGGACAGGATATGGATGTCCAGTGAGATTCATTTATGGTCAGATCTTACCAATGAGGGGGTATACCTCTGGTATGGAACATAGAGTCCCCCATGTTGGTGATGATCAGCTCCAATATATTTTCCCCTCTTGTGGGAGTGGTGACCAGTCGTTCCATAGCATTTGAGTTTATAAATTCTAGGAAGCGTTGGGCGAGGGTGTTGGGGCTTGAGTAGTGCTCCCAGTTTATGTTTGGGTAATTGAAGTCACCCAATATGATGGTGTTTGGAGAGACCTTCATATTCTCCAGTGTTCTCAGGAAAGCTGAGTGTGGTTCCTGAGTTTGGGAGGGTGGTCTGTAGCAGGCTACAAACTGAAAGGCAGTTTTGCCCACTGTTAGTTGCACATAGATGGTCTCCGATGCTTTGTGCAGTGCCACTAACCTGGAGGTGTGGGTATCTTTGATGAATATGGATACTCCCCCTCCTTTTGTGGTTCTGTCTGAGTTTTGGGGCCGAAAAGCATGGTATGAGGTATAACCTGGTAGTGCTGGGGTGCTCTCGGGAGCCTTGAACCATGTTTCTGTTACTGCACAGATATCGATATTCTCCATACTGAGGAGAGCCTCGAGTGCGTGCATCTTGAGGTTTAGACTTCTGGCGTTGAGCAGCATTACCCTTAGTTTCTTTTTCCTTGTGTTGTCTATGGAGGTGGGTTTGTCTTTTGAGAAAAGCTTTTGTTTACTAAAATTAGCAAACTTCTTCAGGCAATTTTGAGACACACAAGTGCACTTAAATACAATAGTTATCATGACATCATTTCCTTTAGAAAAACATCATTTCCTTTAGAAAAACATCATTAATTTTAGGAAAACATAATTTCCTTTGGAAAAACACAGCCTCATTTTAAAGTGCCAAACTCTAAAAAAACAAACTATATATCAAAAAACAAATGAATAATAAAAGTCCTTACAAATACATCCAAAAATTCCATGTAAAAATACATTTGTATAATTTAATAAATATACAGTAAAAAGCGAGGAAATTGTTTTTCCAAAGGAAATTATGTTTTTCTAAAGGAAATGATGTCATGATAAGTATTGTATTTAAGTGTATTTGTGTGTCTCAAAATTGTCTGAAGAAGTTTGCTCATTTTAGTAAACGAAAGCGCTAATTGGAACTGTTTTGAGTATCCGGTGTGGTCCTTTTCCCTCCTTCATTTTGTTACAGTTTACAATGTGCTGACTTTTTTTAAATTTGCCATTCTCGACATTGTCCACATTGAAGCTAGGGGAGGAGATTGGCAAAATGTTCTTAGTAAAAAAGAACTATTATGGCAATTAAGGCTAGCTGCAAACTTCTCTCCGGGGTTAAATGATAATTTAACTATCCTGCCAATATTAAGAGAAAAAGCAGGACCGGTTTAATATTTGTATATAAAGTCTATACATATCAACAAAGTTTTTAACGTTATTTAGGGTACACTTTCAAAAAGGAATAAGATGACTGAATCTCTCACTGTGAAGAATAAATTGTTGGATGCAACTGTATTGCAACAATGTATTAACTATTTGTTTTTAAATTGTGGTTTTAACGTGTTTATATTTAATATTCATGAGCTGTGTTTTATATTCATGAACTAGGGTTATTTTTGTTAAATCATTGGTGGAAGAATGAACCAATTATTATTGAGTTTAGATTATTTAAACTAAATGTTTGTGTTTTTGAAGTGTTCTGAGGAAGTCAGCTGGTACTTGACGAAAGCGCTTAACTTTTTGTAATAAAATTATTGCTGAGGACTCGACGCTTAGTGCTCTTGTTTTGGTTTTATATTTTTTCCAAATTGACTAAATCACTGAAAAACCCAAGATTCAATGTATCGCATTTACTATTAAAAGCATATAAACTCCAAGGTATTACACCTAGAGGGCTATGTATTAGATTGCAACCATTAGTCCGGCAGCCTGACGACACACTAACTACAGAATGGGCAGCAGCACAACATCATGCCTCTTCCAAATTTGTGGATATTTTACATTCTTTCAATGAACGAAAAATAGTTATATATCAGAAGTAACTCAAGTGCATCAGGAGGCCATACAAATAGAGAGTCATCCATTGTATGTTACACTTTTTCACAAACTAACTAAAGATTTAATTGAATTTGAAACACAGTTAAAAGGCCGAAAATTTTGAAAATACAAGAGAGATTTGCCAAATTATAGTTTGGGTAAACCATTTGACCAGTACAAACGGACTCAAGTTTTCAAACAAAATAATGCCAACGTGGGAACCAAAAGGAAGTGACCTAAGTCTGTTCTTAAGAAATTAAGCAATTTATCCACTAGTGACACTTCAGGAGACTATTCGTCTTCATGTACTGATGTTAAATCAGATTATAGAGAGGGGTCACCAAATAATAAAAGACGTCATGTTACTTTTTCAGCAACCAATAGTCAGTCCACCATGTCTAACCCTTTAGGGTCAGAAGGAGGGACTGGCAAGAAACATCGATCAGGCAGGATCACTAGAAACATTACTCCATCTTTTGATTCCCGGTAGTTGGACAAGGCAATATACATAATATTTCTTTGGCCAGTTTATCCTATGCTGCGATTGTTACTTAATAAGGGTTTGAATTTTGTACCAGGTTTTGTTGTGGTTGAACAAGATTTAGTTAAATTATGATGGTGTATCATTTTGCAGAAATTTGAATCTGAAATAGTTTTTCGAGTAATTTGCATTTGGCCATGTCTCAGTCTGGTTTCAAATATCATAAGTCCACATTTGTTCCTCCGGCTAATAAACATGTAAGATTTTTCAAAAATGCATTCTTAAAGATTTGCATTTTATGCTGGATTTGTACACTACACAGGGGTGGCACAATTTAACAGTTGCTGAAAAGCGTTCACTTGATATTCTGCAACATGATAAAAATCTAATCATTATTCCAGCTGACAAGGGTGGTGCAGTAATTCTGGATCAATCTATGTATTTGGCTGAAGCAGATAAACAACTTTCTAATGGCAGGTTTTGCACCAATATGATTATTGATCCTACACACAAGTTTAATCAAGAAATTGATGGATGTGAAGTTGTTCTATCTCGCCGTTTTGTTCTTACACGTGGGTTCGGAGCCGAACCCTTGGCTCCGAGTCGGCCACTTTTCAAACTCAGACTCTCAGAGAAGCTCGAGACCTAGTGTATACCCCATGATCCTCTACTGTAAATCCCCAGATCTAGTTTGCCGCTGCAACGGATCTACAGCTCGTCGGAGGAAGCTCGGGCCAGTAACTTACTTTTTCTATATTTATCGAGAATTTTTGTGGATAATTTTATCTTTATATGGTTAAAATAGATGTGATTTTTCTATAGTATTAGGGTTTAGTTAATTAGTTTAGATCTAGTGAAATTTTTGAAGTGTTTTCTCTTTAAGGTTTTTCTAGGCCTCTCATCTGTTTGGGCGTGACAGGGCTCTGTCAGCTCTTGTGTGTGTGTGTGCACTTCTTTCTTCTGTCACCTTTAAATAACCTTAGATATATATATATATATATATATATATATATATATATATATATATACATACATGCACATATATCCTGTAGAGTGCTTAGTTCATAGTTAATAGCTATAATAGTTAAAATTTAGATACTTAGATAACCGGTGTGTTGTTATTTCTTTGGCTTAATATTGAGATTCAGGGACCTGAATTTATATTGTTGAAGATGTCAGAAAAACAAAAGTCTGGATTTAAAAGGTGTGAGTGTGGTCAAAAAATGTCCATTACAGACAACCACTTGACCTGCATGTACTATTTGGGTTCTGTTCATTTGCAGGAGGTGTGCTCTATCTGCCACGCCTTTAGCGCCAGGGTTCTTTTGGAATGGCGCAGGAAGTTGGTAGAGGGGGGACTCCTGAAGCCTGAATTTCAGGCTACGTTGGACAAGGCCGACCTTTCTTCCAAGGCTTCGAAGGGGTCGAAGTCGTCCAAAGGGTCCTCGGAGCCCAAATCATCGGCTCCAAGCTCCTCTGGTATGGTTCGTTCATCGGCTCCACAGCCCTTGGAGCCATGTATTGATCCTTTACCTCTGAGCCCAGATGTGGATCCAATATTGGAGACTCCTCAGTCTCCAATTCTTCAATCTGTACCGTGTTCGGCTCCTTCGACCCATCCCTCGACACATTCTTCAAGGCTTTCTGATGTGGACCTGGACCGAGTGGTTAAGAGGCTGTTCGAGAAACCCGGCCCTGGCCAAAATGCTTTCCGCTTCGAGCCACTCTGCTTCGAAGCCTGAAATTCCAGCCCTAATTTCTTCTCCTCCTGCTCCGAAGCCAATCGAGCTCTCGGAGCTGGGGCGGACAGAACTGATGTTGGTAGAGCCCTCGGAGCCGAGGTTTGATCCACCTCCCTCGGCTCCATCGAACTTGATCTCCTCGGTTCCAAACGGGGAGTCTCTGGGCCGACAGTCCCTCGCTGGCTCCAGGGTGGAGAGTTGGACCAATAGTTCGGTTGCAACCCTTCCCCTCGGGGCTTCAGCGCAGGTGGCTTCGGCTCCATCCTCTGGATTGAAGCGGGGGGGTCTCGTCTCGGGGAGAGCTGCCGGCCTCTTCGAAGCCGACAGACTTCTCGGACCGGGATTCTGGTGCCTTCGATGCCATGAGGAGGAAGGTCATGTCTGCTAAGACCACTACCTCCTCGGATCTTTCTTCCCCTCTCCCTAAAGGGCCTTGTTCTACCTCTTCCCCACAGGTCCCTACCAAGTGTCGAGACCCAGGGCCTCAGTTATCCCCATTGGGTGGCCCCTCCTCTACAGGGGCTTAACTGGATGCTCCCACCGATGAAGTACCTAGGAAGAGACTGTGCAAGAGGAGGCACTTGGATTCCCCACAGGAATCTCTGACATCGGATACCGACTTGGAGGAATCAGAAGGGTCCCCACGATCCCCCTCAGAGGATGTCTCATTTGCAGACATATTGGAGATCTTAAGACAGAGGGTTGATTGGCAGTCCCTTGCTCCTACTGAGGACGAGTCGGTACTCCTGAAGGCCTTTGGGTCTCAACCATTCACCTCCTGGGTTACCCCGCCCTTCGATGAACTGATGGATCTGGTTGCTCGAAGGGCGTGGGAGTCCCCTGATTCAGTGGAACCGGTCCCTCAGAGGCCCAACAAGTTTATTACTTCCCCTACTGACAAGGCATTTCTTACCTAGGGAGTCCTGGTTGATGCCATGGTGGTGGCGGTAGCCACCAAGAAAGAGGTGTCGAAAACCTCTTCTTCTGTCCGTCCTCCTAATAGGGATTCTAGGACGATGGACAGGTATGGGAAACGCATATTTAGTTCTGCGGCATTTTCCATGAGATCGCTCAACTACCTGACCCATTTTACCCGCCTTCAACGAGATCTCCTCAAAGAGCTGGGAGATGCTCTACAGGGTAACACAGCTGATGCAGTTTCTGAGAAGGTGACTGCACAACTCAACACCCTCAATTCTATAGTAAACTCATCCATGCGACTCATTTCTTATGCTGCCGATGGATCGAGTAGGGCGTCAGGCTCAGCGATAGCTCTTCGGAGACCGTCCTGGATGCGCCTTTGCTCCTTTGCAGAAGCCTTCAAATCTTCCTTCGTCAGTACCCCATTCGATGGTTCCGCCTTGTTCGGGCCTAAAGCTAAGGAGACGCTTACTAGGTGTGAACAAGAAGGAAAGACTCTGTAGGAGTCCGTTTTTCCACTCCAATTAGACCGTACCCCAAAGGGCAACTAAGTGCAAAAATGTGGTTCTGAAAACCCCAAGGAGCTTTCCAAAACACACCTATGGATACCCCCTCTAGGGGCAGAGGAGGGGGTAAAAACGGAAGATGCCGTCTAAATGGCAGAGGCGGTCCGCAAAACCAGGGTGACAGGGAGCAGTTTTCTGGTAAGCCCTATCAGCGTTCCTGAAAGGAAGCCCGGCTGTCCTTCTCTGGAGGCAGTAGGGGGTCACTTGGCTTTATACCCAAATGCCTGGCTAAACATTACAACGGATTCTTGGGTGAAAAGCATCATTGCCAGATGTTATTACATTCCCTTTACAACCCCCCCCATGTGTACAAGGATTCCAGACATATTCCACCCAGTCTGAGAAAGCTAGCAGCCATAGAAATCCAAAACCTGCTAGACGAAAGAGTCATCCAGCCAGTCCCAGTGGACCAGATAGGATCTGGAACTTACTCAAGGTTCTTTTTAGTTCCAAAGAAAACAGGGAATGTAATGGGATCCTATCTCGCCTACATTCATAACAGATGGGTTCGGAGCCGATCCATCGGCTCCGACTCGGCAACTAATACACTAGCACGAAGTCTCTCATTGGCTGGGCTACTCCCTATCCCAGGATGCACTACACCTGCTTCCCCAGATCTCGTTTGCCGCTTTACAAGCTGGACGTGGTCTCGACTTGGCTGGAGCTAAGTGGTTCTTTTTTACCTTTATTGGTCTTTGACCTTGGGGTTTTTTGTCTATATTAACCAAACAGCTGTTTTAACAGCTATTCCTTACTATTTTATATATTTTGTGTGTTTGAGTGTCTTCTGGTACTTTATTTTTTTCAGTCGGGCAAGGCCCGTTTAAGTTAGAGGGCCTTTGCCCTACCTTTGAGTGCTGTTCAGATTTGTTTTTCGGGCCAAGCCCGTTTAAATTAGAGGGCTTTGGGCCGTTGAACTTGTTTTGTCTGTGACTGTTTCTTGTGAGGTAAATTTTTTCCTCAGTACTCGCGCCAATGTGTCTCGCGCTTTTCAGTTGGCGCAATTTTGTTTATAGTGCTTACTTGTTGTTGTAAAGTCAGGTTTTAAAAAACTTACTTGTTGAAGGGCCTGTATTATGTCTAAGGAGCAAAAGTCAGGCTTTAAAAAATGCACTCGGTGCAGTTATAAAATGTCCATTACAGACAGCCATTCAGTCTGTGTTTATTGTTTGGGGCCGAAACATCTGCAAGAGACTTGTAGCGTCTGTCATGCGTTCTCCTCTAGAGTTCTTCAAGAACGCAAGAACAAGCTAATTTTGAAAGGGCTTATTAAACCTTCTTTTGAGGAAGCCTTAGATCCACCTGTTGCTTCCAAAAAGAAAAGATCGTCGGCTCCGACAAGTCCGTCGGAGCCGTCTACTAAAAAGCCAAAATTGACGACTTCTTCCTCGGCTCCACTGACTTCGGGGCCGAGGGTCGAAGGGTCTGCCTCGATACCTCCTGCCTCGGCTCCATTGGTTTCGGAGCCGCAGGTTGGAGTATCGAGAGGTGAATCACCTCCATCGGTTCCAATGGCTTCGGAGCCGGTGGAGGTGTGCAGCTCAGACTCTTCCCCCTCGGCTCCGAAGAAAGCTCCATCGGCGCCGATGGTGGTCCATGCTGTGGTGGAACCGGCGCCGATAGCGTTGGAGCCGTTTCGGAGCCGGTCCCCTTCTCTCTCGGAGCCGAGAGGAAAGTCTTCTCGATTGTCTACCTCCTCTAAATCATCGAGACTCTCTGATTCGGACCTGGATAGGGTGATACAGAGGCTATTCCAATCTCCAGTTTTTACTAAATTGGTCTCGGCTCCAGCACAGTTAGCTTCGGAGCCGATCCCCCCTCCAACACATTCGATTCCTCCTCTAACCTCCTCGGAGCCGTTGGAGTCGGTGGTGGTGGAGCAAAGCGGAGCCTTACGGTCGGAGCAGAGACCCCTTCGAGGTCTCTCGGTTCCGACTGTGCTTCCTACCCTGTCCTCCGGTTCAGGGTTTGGTACTGCGACCTCTTCAGCCGGGCCCGAGGGGAACACTTTGGGATTGGGTGCTTCGGTGCCTAGTCTTCCTCTCGGAGCATCGGCTGCTGGAATTCCCAGTGCCATCGTGGCCTCTAGACCAGTGACCTCCTTGGATTCTGGAGGTCCGGCCTTTGAGGCCATGAGGAGCGCTGGCCATGCCTTTGCCGGTTCAGCAAGATTCTACCTCACCGTCCCTAGATTTGGAGACTGGTGCCTCTGTTGTGTTGCAGCTCCCGGCAGCGGGGCCCCAGGGCCTGAGGATACCCCCATCGGGGGTTCCCTTCTTCCGGGTGGTCCGTCCGAAACTGCTTCGGACGAACCCCCACGGAAGAAATTGTGTAAGAGGAAGCACGTAGACTCCCAAGATGAGTCTGTTACATCAGATACTGACCTCGATGATGCAGAAGGGTCCCCCAAATCATCTTCGGATGATATCTCCTTCTCAGATATCTTGGAGATTCTGAGACAGAGAGGTGACTGGCAAGCCAAAACCCCTTCAGCTGAGGAGTCAGTCTTCCTCAAGGCCTTTGGGGCCCAGCCTTCCGCCTCCTGGGTGTCTCCGCCCTTCGATGAACTCCTTGATTTGGTTTCTCAAGGCGTGGGAACACCCTGATTCTGTGGAACCGGTGCCTGCGAGGCCCAATAAGTTTTGTCAGCCCCAGAAGGAATTTCTCACAAAGGGTGTGCCTGTAGATGCTTTGGTGGTGGCTTCTGCCACACAGCAGGACGTGGCAGAGGCTTCAACGTCTGTTCATCCTCCTAATAAGGATTCCAGGAGCATGGATAGGTGCGGAAGCGTACCCTGTCTTCAGCGGCCTTTACCTTACGGTCGCTGAACTACTTATGTCATTTTACTAGGCTCCAAAGGGACCTCCTCAAAGAGCTAAATGACTCCCTTGTTGGTAATCTACCTGAGGCGCTGGCCCGACTGTTGGCTTCAGATGACTACCCTGTTTTCTATTGTTAACTCGTCCATGAGGCTCATTTCCTATGCGGCCGAAGGCGAGTAGAGCTGAGGAACAGGCGTTGCCCTCAGGAGACACGCCTGGTTACGCTTGTGTTCGCTTGGAGGCCTTCAAGTCTTCCTTCACGCCCCTTTGATGGGTCATCTTTGTTTGGACCCAAGGTGAAGGACACACTAACTCGGTGCGAGCAGGAGGGCAAGACTTTGACTGCCGTTGGGGCCCGATTTTCCGCTCCTTCTAGGCCTTACCCCAAGGCTCAGAGAGGAGGGAAAATGTGGTTTAGAAAATCTCAGAAGTCTTTCCCTACTCCACCCAGTGATTCCCCTCCAGAGGCAGGGAGGGGAAATTCTGGAAGACGCCGCCCAGAGGTGGCAGAGGCCCCGTAACTCTGGAGACCGCGATTCCTTTCGTGGTTCTTCATACAACCAGCGTCCCTGAGTTGTTGCCCGACTGTGCATCTCCGAGCCAGTCGGGTCGATTGCAGCACACCCACAAGCTTGGGAATCCATAACAAGCGATCAGTGGGTGCTTCGCATTATTACCGGAGGATACATCATCCCCTTCAACAACCCCCCCCTTCTTTAAGGAAATCCCGGACGTACCACCCAGTCAGCGGGATCAGGCAGCATTAGAGGTTTCAAAGCTGCTAGAATAAGGAGCCATCCAGCCTGTCCCCATCGACCAGATCGGATTAGGAACTTACTCAAGATTATTTTTGGTACCAAAAAAGACAGGGGACTTCAGGCCCATTTTGGACCTCAGTTCATTGAATCGTTTTGTAAAAAAGTCCAAATTCCGAATGGTCACTCTTCAATCTATTCTTCCTTTGCTGGAAAAAGATGCATGGATGTGCTCCATAGATCTCCAGGACGCTTACTATCACATTCCGATAGCTCAAGAGTCCAGGAGACACTTACGCTTCCGTCTCGGAGTCAGTCATTTCCAATTCCGAGCACTGCCCTTTGGTCTCACCACAGCCCCCAGGGTGTTCACCAAGTGCCTGGCAGTGGTAACTGCTCACCTGAGAAGTCTGGGATTCCAAGTGTTTCCATATCTAGACGACTGGCTCCTTATTGCCACCTCCGAGCATCTACTATTCCAGGCGCTCAGCGCCACGTTCACCTTGGGCCGTTTCTTAGGGATTACGTTCAATTTGCAAAAATCTGTACTACAGCCATCTCAGCGTATTACTTTTATAGGCGCAGACTTAGACACAAAAAGAATGCGCGCCTTTTTACCGGCAGCAAGAATTCAGGTCCTACAAGATCAAGTCAAATCCTGTCTTCCCCTACTAAGAGCCCCGGCCCATCGGATTCTACAACTGTTGGGTTCGATGGCGTCAACCATACTTTTAGTTCCCTTGGCCAGACTTCACATGCGAATTTTACAATGGCTACTGTCGGTTCAATGGTCTTATCAGGAACTTCCCTTGAACCATTTAATCATGATCACGGAAAGTTGCCGTCGAGATCTGCGTTGGTGGCTTCTCCAATCCAATCTCGACCAGGGGCTACCCTTTATACCTCCACGTCCCGTTGCCACTGTGACTACGGACGCCTCCCAGGTAGGGTGGGGGGGTCATTACCTGGACAGGTCGGTCCAAGGCACATGGCAGATCCAGGAAACGCATTTGCATATCAATGTCCTGGAGATGAGAGCGGTACTCTTGGTACTCCAAGCTCTCCATCACGCTCTCCCACAAGGCCCGATTGCTATCCTATCCGACAACATGTCGGTGGTGTGGTACATAAACAAGCAAGGTGGAACCAGGTCTTACCCTCTGTGCAGAGAAGCCATGAGACTTTGGCACTGGGCGGTAGCTACCAACCGCTTTCTAATGGCAACGCACATACCGGGGAAATCCAATGTGATTGCGGACAAATTAAGCAGGACCATTCTTTTACCCCACGAGTGGTCCCTCAACCAGAGAGTAACTGCGAAAATCTTCGACAGATGGGGTCTCCCTTGCTGCGACCTGTTTGCCAGCCCTCACAATGTGAAATGCAGAGAGTTCTTCACGCTGTTCCCTTCTCAGGGACAGATTCCCAGGGACGCTCTGACCCACATTTGGCCCCCCGGTCTTCTCTACGCCTTCCCCCCGTTTCCCCTCCTACCGAGGGTGATACAGAAGGCCATTTACCTGGAGAGCGAGATGATTTTGATTGCCCCGCACTGGCCTCGTCAAGTTTGGTTCCCTTTCCTACAGAGGCATGCGATAGAAGGTCCATGGTTTCTGGATCCGGTGCCAGACCTGCTGACTCATCAGTCAGGACGGCTTCACCCGTCTCTCAGGTCCTTGAAGTTGGCAGCATGGTTACTCCACTTCCATCCTTAGTCCGAGACAATGCTCTTTCTCCGGACGTGGTCCACATATTGTCTTCTTCTCATAAACCTTCCACTATCAAACTTTATTCCAGCAAATGGAAAAGGTTTGCCTTCTAGGCTCAGGAACAGGGTATAGACCCTCTCACTGCACCAGTATCGGAGGTTCTGAATTTTCTGGCCTCCCTTTTTCAGTTGGGCTCTTCAGTTTCTACCATTAAGGTTCAGCTAGCGGCGATCTCTAATTTTCATGCCTCATTTGAACCTTCATTGATGTCTCACAAACTTTGTAAGGCTTTCCTTAAAGGGGCGTGGCTCCTTAGGCCTCCATTATCTCATCCTGTCCCCCCTTGGGACTTGAATATGGTTCTTGCTGCCCTAACTGCCCGTCCTTTCGAACCAGCTGCTACCTGTGATTTAAAATTTCTGTCTTGGAAAACGGCCTTTTTAGTGGCCATAACTTCTGCCAGGCGAGTTTCAGAACTTCAAGCTCTTTGTTCTGATCCTCCCTATTTGATTTTTCACAAGCATAGAGTTTCTTTGAAATTAAACCCTTCCTTTATACCAAAGGTGGCCTCCTCTTTCTGTATTCAACAAACTGTAGAACTCCCTGTGTTTTTCCCAGAATTCTCTAATAACGCAGAATATACCTTGCATCAATTGGACGTACATAGACAACTGCGTTTTTACTTGAATAGAACCGCTCACACGCGGAAATCAAATCAATTGTTTGTTTCCTTTGCAATGAACAAATTGGGTCAACCAGTAACAAAAACCTCCATAGCTAAATGGATTAAAGATTGTATCATTTTTATTTATTCACAGGCTAACAAAGAGCTTCCCTTTCCAGTCAAGGCTCATTCTACCAGGGCAATGGCTACTTCTGTAGCTTTTCACTCCAAATTATCAATAGATGATATTTGTGCTGCGGCAACCTGGAATTCTCCGCACACTTTCATTTCTCATTACAAATTGGATGTGGTTTCTCGAGGCAGGGATTCCTTTGGTTCCACAGTTCTCAGGAGTGTTTTCCAATGAGCCACCCGGGATTTAGGTGCTAGGGACGCTGTCCCATCTGTTATGAATGTAGGCGAGATAGGATCCCATTACATCTTTTAGTTATGTACTTACCATAACTTCGGATGTATGGGATCCATCTTGCCTACATTCATAAGTACCCACCCTCCTTCCCCCTTCCATTCGGATTTAGAGGAGCTGTAGTCCCATTTTGTTGATCTTTCTTGAAGAACTTTAGTTGGTTATAGTGACTACTAGTTTTTCTGTGTTTGCATGGATGTATGAAAGCGAACAAACAAGATCTGGGGAAGCAGGTGTAGTGCATCCTGGGATAGGGAGTAGCCCAGCCAATGAGAGACTTCGTGCTAGTGTATTAGTTGCCGAGTCGGAGCCGATGGATCGGCTCCGAACCCATCTGTTATGAATGTAGGCGAGATGGATCCCATACATCCGAAGTTATGGTAAGTACATAACTAAAAGTTCTGGTGCCTTCGATGCCATGAGGAGGAAGGTCATGTCTGCTAAGACCACTACCTCCTCGGATCTTTCTTCCCCTCTCCCTAAAGGGCCTCGTTCTACCTCTTCCCCACAGGTCCCTACCAAGTGTCGAGACCCAGGGCCTCAGTTATCCCCATTGGGTGGCCCCTCCTCTACAGGGGCTTAACTGGATGCTCCCACCGATGAAGTACCTAGGAAGAGACTGTGCAAGAGGAGGCACTTGGATTCCCCACAGGAATCTCTGACATCGGATACCGACTTGGAGGAATCAGAAGGGTCCCCACGATCCCCCTCAGAGGATGTCTCATTTGCAGACATATTGGAGATCTTAAGACAGAGGGTTGATTGGCAGTCCCTTGCCCCTACTGAGGACGAGTCGGTACTCCTGAAGGCCTTTGGGTCTCAACCATTCACCTCCTGGGTTACCCCGCCCTTCGATGAACTGATGGATCTGGTTGCTCGAAGGGCGTGGGAGTCCCCTGATTCAGTGGAACCGGTCCCTCAGAGGCCCAACAAGTTTATTACTTCCCCTACTGACAAGGCATTTCTTACCTAGGGAGTCCCGGTTGATGCCATGGTGGTGGCGGTCGCCACCAAGAAAGAGGTGTCGAAAACCTCTTCTTCTGTCCGTCCTCCTAATAGGGATTCTAGGACGATGGACAGGTATGGGAAATGCATATTTAGTTCTGCGGCATTTTCCATGAGATCTCTCAACTACCTGACCCATTTTACCCGCCTTCAACGAGATCTCCTCAAAGAGCTGGGAGATGCTCTACAGGGTAACACAGCTGATGCAGTTTCTGAGAAGGTGACTGCACAACTCAACACCCTCAATTCTATAGTAAACTCATCCATGCGACTCATTTCTTATGCTGCCGATGGATCGAGTAGAGCGTCAGGCTCAGCGATAGCTCTTCGGAGACCGTCCTGGATGCGCCTTTGCTCCTTTGCTCCTTTGCAGAAGCCTTCAAATCTTCCTTCGTCAGTACCCCATTCGATGGTTCTGCCTTGTTCGGGCCTAAAGCTAAGGAGACGCTTACTAGGTGTGAACAAGAAGGAAAGACTCTGTAGGAGTCCGTTTTTCCACTCCAATTAGACCGTACCCCAAAGGGCAACTAAGTGCAAAAATGTGGTTCTGAAAACCCCAAGGAGCTTTCCAAAACACACCTACGGATACCCCCTCTAGGGGCAGAGGAGGGGGTAAAAACGGAAGACGCCGTCTAAATGGCAGAGGCGGTCCGCAAAACCAGGGTGACAGGGAGCAGTTCTGTGGTAAGCCCTATCAGCGTTCCTGAAAGGAAGCCCGGCTGTCCTTCTCTGGAGGCAGTCGGGGGTCACTTGGCTTTATACCCAAATGCCTGGCTAAACATTACAACGGATTCTTGGGTGAAAAGCATCATTGCCAGATGTTATTACATTCCCTTTACAACCCCCCCCCCATGTGTACAAGGATTCCAGACATATTCCACCCAGTCTGAGAAAGCTAGCAGCCATAGAAATCCAAAACCTGCTAGACGAAAGAGTCATCCAGCCAGTCCCAGTGGACCAGATAGGATCTGGAACTTACTCAAGGTTCTTTTTAGTTCCAAAGAAAACAGGGGACTGGAGGCCCATACTAAACCTCAGCAAACTCAACACCTTCGTCAAGAAGGAAAAGTTCCGGATAGTCACGCTTCAATCAATTCTTCCGTTCTTAGAAACGGGCAATTGGATGTGCTCTATAGATCTCAAGGATGCTTACTACCACATCAAAATGGACAGATCATCCAGAGATCACCTGCATTTCCGGCTAGGGGCCACTCATTACCAATTCAGAGCCCTGCCCTTTGGTCTCACCACAGCCCCCAGAGTGTTCACCAAATGTATGGCAATGGTCACGGCTCACCTGAGACATTTAGGATTCCGGGTGTTTCCATATCTGGACGACTGGCTCCTCACCGCCACCTCCACCTCACCGCGCCACCTCCAGGCATCAAGTGATCCAAGCAAGAGACTACACTATCAAATTTGTTACCAGTTGGGCATAACCTTAAACTTAGAAAAATCTGCGTTATCGCCCTCGCAGCATATTACCTTTGTAGGAGCAGAGCTAGACACCGTCAATTCAAGGATCAGGTTGCCTCAGGCAAGAATCGTATCTCTAAAAAGTCAGTTGTCCAGTCTGTTGACCCAGAACAAAAGCCCCTGCATCCCAGATACTGCAACTATTAGGCACAATGGCAGCCACACTGATAGCAGTCCCGTTAGGGCGCATGCACATGCGGATACTCCAGTGGCTTCTCTTCGCACAATGGTCTTGCCAACGACTGCCCATGTCACACGAGATTCTGTTAACAAATCTTTGCAAGAAGGATCTCAATTGGTGGTTGAACAGTGACCAATTAGTAGTCGGACGTCCCTTTGTTCTTCCCCAACCCACAGCCACAGTGACCACGGATGCTTCCCTGATAGGGGGGGGGGGTTATTTCAGGGAAAGACTGTCCAAGGTACTTGGTCAAGCATGGAATCACATTTGCATATAAATGTCCTGGAGCTGAGAGTGGTGTTCCTGGCGTTGCAACACTTTCACGACTGTCTTCCTCCAGGGACAGTTGCTATTCAAACAGACAACATGTCGGTAGTCTGGTACATCAACAAGCAAGGGGGAACCAGATCGCATCCCTTATGCCGAGAGGCCCTAAGAATTTGGCAATGGGCTGTATCCACCAGACGCTTTCTAATAGCAACGCACATCCCGGGGTCATCCAGCGTGATAGCGGACAAGCTGAGCAGGGCCATACTGTTGCCTCACGAGTGGTCCCTCAAACAACAGGTGTCGGACAAGATTTTCCGCAGATGGGGCCAGCCTTGCAGCGATCTGTTTGCATCTCCGATGAATGCCAAACGCAGCAGCTACTTTGCCCTTTATCCCCCACCAGGGAGCAACCTGAGGGACGCGCTCATACACGATTGGCCCCCGGGCCTCCTATATGCCTTCCCGCCAATTCCCAAATTTATACAGAAAGCCAAAGGTCTGGGAAGGACTGTGATTTTGATAGCCCCGTCTTGGCCTCATCAGATTTGGTTCCCCTTCCTGCAGAAGTATCGAGTGGAAGAACCATGGATCCTGGACCCAGTGCCAGATCTTCTGACTCATTCGTCGGGAGTTCTTCATCCCTCCCTCATCTCCCTAAAACTGACAGCTTGGCAACTCCAATTCCCATATTAGCCAGGTCTCAAGATTTGTCTCCCGCATTCCAACATATTATAGTTTCCTCTCATAAACTGTCTACCAGGAAGCTATATAATAGCAAATGGAAACAATTTGTTCACTGGGCTTCTCATCATGACATTGACCCTTATGTGGCACCTATTCATACCATCTTAGAGTTCTTGTCTTCCTTGTTCCATGATGGCGCAGCTGCTGCCACCATTAGAGTTCAATTGGCTGCTATTTCCAATTTTCGTGTAGGGTTTAACGGGTCTAACATCATGTCCCATAGACTATGTAAGGCGTTTTTGAAAGGGACCCATCATCTCAGACCACCTATCAGACACCTTGTCTCTCCCTGGAATTTGAATTGTGTTTTATCCCAATTGATGCTAGCCCCCTTCGAACCCGCCTCATCCTGTCACTTAAAGTTTCTGTCTTGGAAAACTATATTTCTGGTAGCCATTACATCTGCACGTAGGGTCTCCAAACTTCAAGCCTTATCCTCCAAGCCCCCATATTTGATTTTTCACCCTGATAGGGTGTCTCTCAGGACAAACTCTACCTTTCTCCCCAAGGTCTATTCAGAAACTAACTTAAATCAGTCCATTGAGCTTCCAACCTTCTTTAGACACCATACCAACAGACTGGAATATATGTTACACAAGCTTGATGTACACAGGCAATTGAGATTTGACCTGGATAGAACGAAAGACTTCAGACAGTCAGATCAACTGTTTGTCTCTTACGCAGAGAATAAGAAAGGTTCTGCAGTATCAAAAATCACATTATCGAAGTGGCTTTCTGACTGCATTAAATTCATTTATTCCTCTACTAACCAGCCATTACCGATTAACATCAAAGCCCATTCTACCCAGGCTGTTTCTACGTCATTAGCTCATGCAGCTCGTTTGCCCTTGGATACCATCTGTGCAGCTGCCACGTGGTCAAAACCTCACACGTTTATCACTCATTATAAAGTGGACAGGGCTTCCTTTGGTTCCACTGTGCTCAGGAATGTTCTCCCGTGAGCCACCCAGGATTAGGGTGCTTGGGACGCTACCCACGTGTAAGAACAAAATGGCGAGATAGAACAGCTTTACATAAAGAAGTTATGTCCTTACCATAGCGTTCCATGTGAGTTGTTCATCTCGCCTTTTTGTTCTTACATTCCCTCCCACCTTCCCCCTCCTGTTGAGAAAGATGGTTGCCTTGGTGGATTGGTCAAGTTTTGTCAGCCTGTCTTCTTGGACAGACTGTTTTTTCCTTCTACAAACCTATAGCTACCTAGATAGGTAGGCACTATAGTTCTCTTTCTTGCTGTAGGCTGTCTTTGGTTGCAGCATACTAGATCTGGGGATTTACAGTAGAGCATTATGGGATATATACTAGGTCTCGAGCTTCTCTGAGAGTCTGAGCTTGAAAAGCGGCCACCTCGGAGCCGAGGGATCGGCTCTGAACCCACATGTAAGAACAAAAAAGCGAGATGAACAACTCACATGGAACGTTATGGTAAGGACATAACTTCTTTTTTCTTACAATTAGCATTAAGTGACTGTATTATTAATAAAAAAAAAAAAAAAAAAAAAAAAAAACTTGAGTCATCTAACTGCTTCAGATCCCTTACCGAAACATTTATATTTGCTCCCCAAAATTCATAAAAATCCACTGATACCACCAGGTAGACTAATAGTAGCTGGCCATGGCTGTTTGACTGAGCCACTGTCTGCTTTTTTAACAGTTTATTTGAAGCCCCCATTAAGAGGTGTTAGAGCTAGAATCCAGGACACCACTCAATTTTTGAATATCATTTTGGATTCTCAATTAGAACCAGGATGGATTATGTGTACGCTAGATGTGAAATCGTTATGCACGAGTATACCTCATTGGGTAGGTTTGACCACACCTTACAATATTGGTAAGACAAAATCCCTGTATACAGTCCTGGCTTCAACACTTTTTTTGATATGCTTAGCAGAACATGTATTAACGAAAAATGTGTTTTACTTTGACGACAAGTGTTACTTGCAATTAAAGGATACTGCGATGGGTGCATCTTTTGCATGCATCTATGCTCATTTATTTATGGGGTATTTGGAACAACAGATCATATATGATCATAAACACAGTTTGTTTATAGATGAAATTGATATTTGTAGAAGATATCTTGACTATTGCTGGCTCATTTGGAGAGCTGATACCTCCAAGAATTTGTTGATTATCTCAATGAAAATAAATGGGGCATATAATTTACAGTTCGTTATGATGCTAATTGTATTTCTTTTTTGGACGTCCAAATAACACGTTTACATGATGGTAATCTATCTAGTGATGTCTATAGGAAATTATTACTTTCTTTGAGTTGCCATCCGAAACATATTATATGGAATATTCCCAAATCTCAATTCTTTAGTATATGTCGTATTTGCTCCAATATGGAGGTATTTGGAAATCAGAGGCAAGATCTTGTATCCAGATTTTGCAATAAGGGGGTACAATAGACATCAAGTAATTCAAGCTAGTACATTAGCATGCAGCCAAGACAGGAAGAACCTTTTACATTATAAACATCACAACACTGTTGACCATGATGCCATCAAATTTACTACCTATGCCTATAATACACATATGTTTATTGATTTAATTCACAAGCATTGGAATATTCTAATGGCAGATGAATGTCTTTCTAGCTTGCTGGGGGACAAGTGTCACTTTTCATTTAGGAGAGGTAAAACAATTGGGTTTTTTTAAATCATTATAAATATAACTACCGATTTGCAACAATTCACCAAAGGCTGCTTGAAGGTGGAGCTTTATCTGGCTGTATTCCTTGTGGTCCTTGCAGCTTTTGTAGGCATGTTAATAAAACCAATGAATTTGCCAGTAAAAATACATTAAAAAAATGTTTATATTAATATTTTTGCAAATTGTAGTTCAGATTGGATTATGTATCTTGCAACTTGCACTTGTTCAGCCTTTTATGTGGGCCAAACCTCCCGTTCACTCAAATTACGTATATTTGAACATTTGAGTGCTATCAAAAATGGAAGTATTTCAAATGCTTTGTATAAGCACGCTACACAACATCCAACAGCCAGTTTCAAATTCACTATTATTGATAGAATTATGAGAAATAGGAACATGAAAGCAGGTTGGCCCAACATTCTTAACAAAAAAGAACGCATATGGATTATTAAACTTGGTGGTTTGTTTTCATGTGGTTTAACTGAACAACTTTAATAAAATCTGTTTTCTGTCCATTTGATTAATATTGGTATATAAGGAAATCATCAAAATATATTCTACGTGTTAATATAAATTTCATTTAATCTTAACATCATATGTACAGATCAGGGTGAAATTTAATGTATTGCTTCATCTTTTAAACATTATGTTTGGGATTATTTTTTGGTAATGGACTATATTTACATTAAGCTGCGTGGATTATAATTAATGGGACTGAGTACAAAACCAAAGAATCTACCAGCAGAAATATGTTTAAAAATGTCTTGCAACAATTCTGTTGCATGTTGTAGTTCTGATTACTTATTTTGTAAACTGCATTTGTCTTTTATGTTGTTTAAAAAATTTCTAATATAACATTATTGTTGTAATATCACACTTTCATGCATATAGGAATTATTTCCATTTGTCCTGCACATTGTAATCAGCTTTGATATTACATGGATAGACCAGGATGAAATGCATTATATGTTTTTGTTTTTTTTTTTTTTTTTTTTTTTTTATGTAATGTATGACTTTAACATTATGTATGTGATTATTTATGAGGTGGATGATTTGATTGGTGCACTACACTTTTAAAAATCTGTTTGCTAATAATGAATGTTAGTACACTGAGGAAGGCGTTTAGCCGAAACCGGTATGTCTTGTCAATAAATATTAATTCTATTTACTCTCTCATTGCTTGTGCTGGCCATTTTTTGTTGTTTTAATTGTAAAGTGGTCTGCCACTGTTTCACGGTCACTGTAATGTAATCGATCAGTGCAGGGTGTATCTTATACATTTGTAAGCACTCTTTTATCCATGAATGTGGGAAAGTATCAGATGCTTTTTTGTAGTCAATCCAGGCCATACTTAAATTCTTCCCCTTTTTACAGTTCTCCACTATGACTTTATTCAACAGCAAATTATCTTTTGTTCTGTATGACTTTCTTTTATTGCCCTTTTGTTCTATTGCCATACTTGAGTTTTCTTCTAAGTGACTATAAACTCTGTCGGCATCAATTCCAGCATATAGTTTATACGTCATCGGAAGGCAAGTTATTGGCCTGTAGTTTTTAGGGTAGCTTGCAGGTTCACTTTTAAGTAGGAGCATTGTTTTTCCTTTTGTTAGCCAGGTTGGTGTCTGTTCAAGGTGCGCATAGAAATAATTCTTACTCATGGCTAAATCTACGTGCAAAGATGTTAATACTTTTAACCAGAAGTTAGGTACTGCATCTGGGCCTGGGGTTTTCCAATTAGAGGCTTTTCTTAACTTTGTTTCAATCTCTCTGGTTGTTACTTCATCCCATTTCATATCCTGTACCTTTACACTTCTTATTCTTTCCTTTACTTCTTCTATCCATTTAGCATCTTTGTTATGCTCCACAGAATCTTCATTTATCTGTGTCTTCTTTTTTGGTGGTCTTTCAATTCCTTTTACCTTATTTATTATTATTGTATATAAAACGTTTTTGGGTCATCAATAAATTGCTTATTTTATACTTTTCCTTTATGTTTGTATACTTATCTTCTAAGTTTCTGCCTGTGCTGATATTTTTAGTTTATTTGCGATAGTGCATGATAGATCCTGATCTGTTCTAGTACTGCACATTGCTTTTATCACTTCTATTTTTCTGAGTATTTTTATTTATCTCTTCCCTCTTCTGTACTCTTCTAATAGTGACACTTTTTGTATTAGTTGCTTTATAGTTGGTCTCATCTATGGAAAATCTGATGCCAAAGTAATTAATGATCTTGCCCATTCCATTAATAGCGAACTTAAAAAAATTGTGCTACTGTTGAGATGTGCAAAAAACTGATTAAACTTGTCCACTGTCCCTTGCCAAACAAAGAGCAAACCGTCAGTGTACCGTTTGTAAAACAATATTTTTTTGTACTCAATGTGTTGTGATATACAAATGCTTCCAGGAGGCCATAACCAAATTAGCACATACTGGGGCCACCCTGGCCCCCATGGCTACTCCTGTTTTCTGTTTGTAGAACTTACCATTAAATTAAAGATATATATTACTAAGCACAAGATCAAGTAGCTGACATAAAGTGTGTATCATACTGTTCTCATAACTGGAGAGCTTAGTAAGGTATTCTGACAAACTCAATGCCTGTTTGCTGACAGGTGTACAAAGATATGACATCAGTCAAGATAAAAATGCACTGATCATCCAGATTGTCTTTAAGATAGATGGATTATTGGATTTAACCAATAGTCAAGAAAAATGGAAATGGGCTCAGTCTTGTAGAAATCGGCTGCAGCAATGGGTCTAAAAGGTGGATTGTTACTGTCTTTGTGTATCTTCAGTATGACAAAAAAAATGGGCCTTTTTAGGTGGTCAAGCTTCAAAAAAGTTTAAGTGTCATGATCGAGCTGATATTGGCAAAGAAGATCAAAGAGACTGTTATCATGTTAGTGAAATGTCTCTTGCTGTTAGCCTGCACTTTCTCGTGACAAGAATCCTCTGCTAATAATTTGTTGCTCGATTCATTATAAGCCAAAGTGTCCATGACAGCAATGGTGCCAGTTTTGTGTGCTTTCATGATGTGTATGTCTTTGTCTTCACTTAACTGTCATAAAGCTGCCCTTTCTTTTAAAGTTAGATTTTGAAATTTGGGTTTCTGACCCACATATTTTCTTAAATCATTTTCACGTGTTTCATAAAAAAGCTTATGTTTGATGAAGAGAAAGATTGAAAGTGCTTTTGACAAGGTTCCTTTTGTGGTTAGTATTTTAAAACTGTGGAATATCCTTTAATAAGTACCCCAAATTTAATTTATAGGTGAATAGTTTTGAATCTACTAACACCTTAGTCAAGTTCAGTCTGTGTAGCAATGAATGTAAACCCCTTCTGCAATACTGATATATTGTCTTGGTTTAGTGACAGTTTACTCAAATTCACTATCTCAGAGGTGCTTGTAAATGTCATGCTTTTTCTCTTCCCTTTCCCCCTTCCCCTTCCTCGCCCTCTGCTTTTGGTTTGCCACTGGGAGGCATAGAACGTACAGGAAAGCCTTCAAGTCCTGTCTCCCTGAAGCTTGAATAGTGCCCATCAAGACAGGTTAGTAGATATGTTGCAAGGACTGTAAAGAGCCAGACATGGCTGAACCGATTTCCAGGAAAATGAAGAGAGTGCTGCAGAACCCTATGGACAGGCAGCACTGGAGTAAGGGACCTATGAACTCTTTAGTGTAGCTGCAGCCATCAAGAAAGATGTTCCAGAGGATGGCCAAGCTGTTCATCCACCAGACAGAAAGTCCAGGATGGTAGATAGGCTAGGGAAGTGGGTAAATGCATCAAGTATGTTCTCTTTTCAAAGCCCTAAGCTACATGGCACACATGATTAGATTTCATAGGGATATAGGGGAAAGAGCAGCTGACATCCTGAAACATTTACCAGTGGGTACCCTGAGTTCACATTTGAAGACCTAAATGACAGTAGTGAGCACCATCTCCTTGCCTTAACATACATCTGATACACAGTGCCATGAGTGGAGCAGTTAGGATGTGGCTAAATGAAGTGCAGTCTTTGCCAGCTCAGACTTTGCAATGAGAAGACGAGCCTTTCTTTGCCTTACAGATTTTAAGGCAGTGCTCATCAGTGTCCCATTTGGTAGCACCACCTTGTTTGGACAAGGAAAAGCTATTACACTGTGAGCAGGACAGCAAAACACTCACAACCTTTGGGGTAAAGATCTCGGTCCCTAAAAGAACTTTTCAGAAGAATCAAAAAGCTTCACAAGTTCCAGCAGTTTGAGAGGAGGCAAAGCAGGACAGAATTTTCCAGGATAGGTGAGATTTCTAGTCATGCTACTGCCCAAGAAGCTGCGTGGTCCCAACCACCGGGATAACAGGGGATCCTTTTTTGGGGGATTTCATCAGTATTAATCTTGATGGGCTGCCCAACTTCTGCTGTGGAGGCAGTCAGTGTTATCTTTCCCTACACTTTGCAGTGGGGCAGGCCATCACATCAGAGAAGTCGATAAAGGTAATTACATCCAAGGGCTACTTTATCCCCTTTTGGAAGTGCCCACAAATGCTTCATCTCACCCTGACAGTTCCACCCCACCAAAGGAAATCTGTCTTGAAGAATATGAAAAACCTTCTCCAAAAAAGAGCCATCCATAGAGGGCCCACCTGATGACTAGAAAGGATCCAGATTTTACTCCAGATTATTCCTATTGTCCAAAAAGGCAAATGACCTTAGAACTATTCTTGACTTAAGTTGATTTAACCAGTATGTGAAGAAGTCTGGTCTTGCAGCAGTCCATCCTGTTGGGTCTATAGGCAGGGGACTGGATGTACTCTCTGGATATTCAAGAAGTCTATCTACATTTAAAAAATATCAAAAGTTTTTAGGAGATTCCTCTACTTCCAGTTGGGAGTTAATCATTATCAGTTCTGGGTCCTTCCATTAGGTGGCTACACAGACTACTTTGAACTAGTCTATACAGTTACCATTTCACTCCCTCCAGTGTTCCAACAAAAGGGAATATCCTCTTCATTGTGTGGATGTTAAACTCAATTTCTGTTGACTGGACAAAAGATTTCAGAAAGGATCAACAACTATTTATCCCCTGTTCTCCAGCCAGGAAAGGGTACAAGATTTCCAAGATAGCTTACAATAAAATTCCAAAATAACTTTGCCTAAATGGTTATTAGATTGTATTTTATATTGCTTCACTTCTGCAGGTAGATCCTTGGCCACAAGACCAAAAGCACACTTGGTTAGAGCTGAAGTAATGCTTCCCTTTGTAAACTGCCAGTAGAAGAAATTACAGCAGCTGCTACTTTGAAATACTTGTGCCAAACATTGTAGTCTGAATGCTGTCTACGGCTTCGGCCTCATTCAGTGCTACCCATGTTAAATGATTGCTGACTTTAGGTCACCCCGAGTCATCTAGGGGTACTGGCCATTGGGTTTTCAGGACCAGAGAATTACTTAAGTTATGTACTTTACAGCGCATTAGATCTGATATTGTCTTTTTCATTCATTCCTCGATGGGGTCTGTGGTGCAACTTGGCCGCTTCTTCCAGATCCTCGGATCCAAACTCTTGAGCTTCTCCTTTTATCTATAATGCCTTGCAACCAAACATGCCTCAGATCTCGTTTGCTGCCGTATCACTACAGACACAGATCATTTTGCTCTCAAGCTGTTGGTGCTTTCTGTTGGTCAAAACAGTGAGCTCTTTAATGTTTTTCTGTATCAGTAGGCTAGCTATTGGTTTTCTGTCAACTTCCTCCCTTATTTCAGTTATTTTCTTTTGTTGGTCTACTCCATTTGTGATTTTTACTGAGACCTTGGCATTTCATCCCGATGCCATTATTGGTACTTTACTTTTTTCCTCTCTGTCCTTTTCCTACCCCTTTTAGGGTATTCCTAACTATTACTGTTATTTGTAGTTTTTTTTTAGCTTTCTTAAAAAAATTCATCTAACTTTTGCAGATTCATTATTATTACTTTTGGGCCTTCCCTTTCTTTAGGTATGCTAGGATTGCTGAATAAACCAACCGGCTTCAAGAAATGTAACACCTGGGGCACAAAATACCTAATTCAGATGCCCACAGGGAAAGTGTCCATTGTTTGGGCACTACCAATTTAAATACAGATTGTACAATTTGTGCTGGATTCATCTCCAGGGCACTCGTGGACAGACATAATAAACTTGTTTTGAAACTAATAACCAAAACGTGAGAAACAGTGTGAAAAAACAAACTAGTAACCAGCAAACCACACTGTGAGAGGAAAACTAAAGCACCGGACAGCCAACAAAATAAAAAGAACTATTTATTGTAACAAATAATCCAACGTTAAACACTTAACGAATCACCGCGTTTTTCGTCTTGTAAACAAACAGACTTCAACAGACAAATACACAAAGTTGATTCAACATTTATATATGCTGGCAAACATTTAAATTATCCAATAGTAATGAGAACTTCGAATGGAAAGTTCGAAATCAATGGAATCATTGTTTTACAACATTTGGTTTGGACCACAAAATTCATTTATCAGTTTTATGATTTCGAACTTTCCATATAATGATAGATCTTTAAAGTCTAAATGTCTTGGTGAAAAAAGTTTTGTTGAAAAGGCTCAAATCAGATGGATTTATGCATACATATTTATGAGGTTGTGTTCTCATTTCTATTGGATAATTTAAATGTTTGCCTAGCATATATAAATGTTGAATCAACTTTGTGTATTTGTCTGATGAAGTCTGTTTGTTTAGAAGACGAAAAACGCGGTGATTCATTAAGCGTTTAACATTGGATTATTTGTTACAATAAGTAGTTGTGTTTATTTTGTTGGCTGTCCGGTGCTTTAGTTTTCCTCTCACAGTGTGGTTTGGTGGTTACAAACTTGTTTTGAAGAAACGTCTTCTTCCCTTACATCTCCTGGGGCTCAAACTCTTTCAAAAAAATCTGAAAAAGGGAAGCCCAATTCTGCTCCCAAGGACAAAGAGTTCAGAAAGAGATCTTTGAATCTTACAGTGTCTTCAGCTCCTTCCTCAGAGCCACCTCTGAATGTGTCAAAAAAAGTCAGGTCTGGCAACCTTAGGTCCGACTACTTAGAAATCAAAATTGCCATGGATCCACTTACCTCTTAGTTTACAGGAATACAGTACCTTCTCAACTTCCATCTCCATTCTTGCAGGAGTCTTTTTGCAAGCATTCAAGGCCACCATCCACTAGCTCCTCACTTAGGTCTTCCAGGAATTTGTCCAAGGCCGAAGTGGATGTGATGATGAGGGAATTCCTTAGAGCTCAGATCCAGGTGGGAGGTTGTAATTCTGTCTCCGTCTCCCATCAGATCCTTGAGCGTGCCTGTGACTAGTCCACCTTTAGTTTTTCCTTCTGTGATCTGACCTGCTGTTTTGAAGCCCTCAGATATGAGATCCTTGAGGGTATCTTCATCGGATATGAAGACAGTTTGTTCTTCAACTCTGGTCACTTCCCTGAGCTGTTTAGCTCCAATTCTTTTGGAGACAGGAGCATCAGTGTCATATCTGGGGGACTAGAGTTGACTCCAAAGTTGTTGGAGCTGTCCGTACCCCTCAGAGCTTTGGCTCTAGACAGTTCTTGTCCAACTGCATCCTCAGGTGAAGGTATTACAGGGTTTCAGGTGCATGCGGTGTAGTAAACGTTGTCTCTGCTACCTCCAGCTTCAATCTGCCATAGGTGCTGTCTGCCTTCAAGAATGTGCAGAGAGCTTTTTCTTTATGTAGAGAAGGGACATACCTACTCCCCTCAGATCAGATCACACTACCACTTTTGGGTCTTTGCTCTGAGCCTCAGTCTTTCATTCCATTTGGACAGCCAGTCCCTCAGGACTCCCCTAGCACTTCTGATGTCTCACCAGACCAGCCCACTGCTGAGGTCCTTCGGAAGAGAACATGTAAAAGGAGACACTTAAATTCCCCTCAGGAATCTCTCACAAAGGACAACTGATTTCCCCCAGATCTCCACCTAAAGACATCTACTTTGGAGACATTCTTGAATTCCTAAATCAAAAAGGTGGTTGGTCTTCCAACACCTCTTCAAAAGAGAAGGCAGTATTCCTGGAGGCTTTAGGGTCTGGTCCGGCTACATCTTTGGTGACCCCCCCCCCCCCAGCTGATAAACTTGCAGACCTTATTTCTCCCCAAGCATGGAAGGAACTGGATTCTGTGGGGTCCATTCCTAAGTGACCAGGTAAATTTCTAGCCCCCCTCAAAAGGATAGGATTCACTTGAGCAAGAGGATACCAGTTGATACCATGGTTGTGGCAGCAGCCACAAAAAAGAGCTTACAGAGCTCTTCTGTCCATCCTTCTAACAGGGTCTAGGGCCTTGGACAGATTCAGTAACATTTATGCTTCAGCAACCTTTGCTCTGCAGTCATTGAATTTCTTGGCACATTTCATGAGACTACAAAAAGATTTGACTCAACTTTCAAAATCTCTTTCTGGGTCCACATCTGTGGAGGATGAAAATAGTCTCCTCACCCTTCAATCTATAACTAATGCATCCATTCGGATGATTTCCCATGCAGTGGAAGGTACCGTATGGGTGGCGTGTTCAAGCATAGCCATTAGGAGACATGTCTGGATGTACCCTTGTGATTTTGTGAAGCCCTTCAAATCTTCACTCATCAGTGCTGTGTTTGATGAATCTTCCTTATTTGGCCTGAAAGTAGATGGACACTTTTTCTAGATGTGAGCAAGAAGAAAGACCTTGCCTACCATAGGAATACATTTTTGTACTCAAACGACCTTTTCCTGTAATCAGGAGGTTGAAAGATGTGGTTCCACAAATCCCAGGGTCCTTTTCAGGACTCATGAGGAGATAGTTCAGGTCATTAACCTTCTGGTTTTCTTTTCACATTTTTCAAACAAGGGAGAATACATGCTCCATCTTTTGGATATAAATGGAAAGCTTTGGTTTAATCTCCATAGAACCAAAGATTTCCAGAAGACTGACCAGTTTGTATCCTTCTCAGCCAGCAGATTGGGCTAGTCAATTTCTAAAGTTACACTAGCCAAATGGTTAAACAGTTCTGTCTTCTTTGTCCTTGGTAAAAAAAAGGACTGTCCTTGCCTAAGCCTCCTCAAGCCCATTTCACAAGTGTGTAGCTGTTTCCTCAGCTTCCATAGATTAAATTTGTGCAGCTACTACTTGTTCCAGTGTTATGCATTTATTGCTTATTACAAATTGGTTCTGGTTTTTAGAAATAGAGCTGCCTTTGGCTCCACAGTACTCCAAAATATCCTTCCATGAGGACCACCTAAGGTTCATCCAGCTGGAGACTTTGTCCCATTAGTTGAGGAATAAATGAAAATAGCAACATCAGATAAAGTTATGTACTCACCATAACATTACATCTGTGTTGTCAGTTTTAATTCTTCCTCAATTTCCTGCCCTCTTAACTCCCTTTCCTTTACTATTAGAGAGATCTAAGAGTTTCACTTTGGGAACTGTTGGTCCTTGTTTGAGATCTACCTCTTTTTCTTTTCTGTACCTTCTTGAATTCTCTGAATGTATTAGCCACTGACTCCTATGAGATGCAAACTTGATCTGAGAGATGTTTGGTTGCCAAGGAATTATGGGTAAAGGAATAAGCTTTAGCATGTGGATCTGAAGATCTGGAAGAAGTGGTTGAGTCAGATCTGAGACCTCATCAGTTGAGTGTGTGTGAAAATGGATAACACAGATGTAACGTTATGATGAGTGCATAACCTTTTTATTTATCTGGTCTCTGGCACTGAATGACACTTTCCCTTCCTAAGTTGTTATTATATGAGGGGACTTGTAATAAGTTTTTTACTTTTAATAATAAGTTATTGGTTTACTTCATGTCTGATATTATAGTAGTGGACTTGCTAGTTTTTACTCATTCTGAAGAGTTCCTGCACACAAGGATCTTATAAGCTAGGGGAGGAGCTGTGGCTTGTGAGACGTTTGTTGCTGGGCAGGATAGATGCCGAATATGACAAGTCCAGAGGTTTTCTAGTGGCCGAACAGAGGCCAGATAAATCTAACTATGTCCTTCCATTATCAGTGTTGTATTCTTTACATAATGAATCTCCTGCCAAGGATAGCCCAACTTCTGGCCAATATGCCAAAGCCTTTAGATTGTATAGTCACTGTACATCACACATATGTGCAAGCCCTAGGGCATAAAGGTGATGTACGGACACAGATACTCAGAATAACATTGCCACCAGTCTGAACAACATTGTTGAACGTTGGTCTGCATACCTTTCTGCCATGCTGGTTACCAAGTCATCTTCAGATAAGTGCCTCCTTTGTTTTTTTTCTCTACCTTTTTTTCTTTATTGTATTGTACTTGTGTTCATGGCATCCAAGAAGGGAAAATGTCAGTGTGTGAGGCAGGTTCCTTATAAAGACCATCACAACCAATATCTTTTTTGCTTAAGAACCTCCCAAGACCATAAGCAGTGCTCCATCTGTCAAACGTTTGTCCCCAAGACCCTTCATAGTCACATACCTTCCTTATCCATATATCTTCATAACTAATGACTTAAGCTGTTGGCCCAAGGTGCTGTGGCAGAATGCTGCCATCCCAGGGGTCAGCTATCTGCCAAGAAGAAGGCTAAAAGGCTAGGCCTGATCTGGTTGCAGTCCAGCCATCCCTGGACATCTATCTGGAAGTTAGTGAAGGCCTTGAAACTCGTCTGGTATTTTGCCCCTGATTCATATATTGGAAGCATGTCAGAAGCCGCCATAGATCCATATTCTTGCACGTCCTCAGATGCTTTGCTGACAGCCATTCTGGACATTGAGGGGGGACCTCAGCTATTTTATTCTGAAGGGCCGAAGGGAATTCTTCAGATTTTGGTAAGGGAAGAGATTTCCAGCTACGATTATCAAATTTTGTCAAAGGTCTGAACCACTGAGCATTTTTTGGATGGACATTGTGCTCAAGAAAAAGAAGCACATTACCGCTGTTGTTGAAGATCCCCAATGTGAATGGCAGGATCTTATTCAGGGTCCATTCAGTGCTTTAGTAGCCTTGAAGACTCCTCAAGGGATGTCTGTCCCTGGCCTTCCACCTCTGTTAGAGGAGTAGAGTACTGAATTCCTCAGATGAGGACTTGGACTATGAGGAGGAATCCCTTGCTTACTCCTCTCATATTTCTTTCCCGTTAGAATACAGTTCTGAGGAAGAGGATTCTTTGAGCCCAGGCTTCCCACTTGGAAGAATTATCCTTTGGGAATACTTTTTGCTCGTATGATTGAGTACTTCAGATGGGATTGTGCCATGGTGTCTGACATTCAAAAAAAGATATGAGCTTTCGTGGATTGAGTCTTCTAAGCCATTTGCTGTACCTTCTGTTTTGGCAGCCTTCTGGACACATTTTCTGCTGCCTCTGTGTCTCCTGATTCTCAAACCCCAGCTTGTAAGAAACCTGACAGGTTCTACAAGGTGCCTGAGGATTGCAAATTTTTTGTGTGCAAGTGCCCTTTTGCTGATCCTTCAGTGGTTTCAGTTTCTTCTGTCAAGCCTTCTAAGCTCTTGCCATCTACTAAACTCCTTCCCTCAAATAAAGATAGTTGCTCTATGAAAAGGTTGGGTAAAAAGTATATACTACTGCCACCTTGTTTTTTTTTTTTTTTTAGATCTGTTAATTACCAAACCCACATGATCAGGTATGTTTTGACCCTTCTTTCTCAGGTAGGCTTCAGTCAGACCTTCCTGATTTGATGGGAAGGCCTTCATCTTTTTCCCTCCTTGGATCCATTTCCTAGGTTGCTCCTCACTCCATAAAATGCAGCTATGATGCTGCTAATGCCTCTTCCAGGACTGCTGCTTTTGGTTCTATGATGAGGCATTATTCTCAGCTACATCCACTGGCTTTACCTAATGCTATTAAAGTTAAACTTCTGGTTATCCCCCTGGATAATAAAAATATTTTTGGGACAGCTGCTGATGACCTGTTTAAGTCCCTTCAGGATAAGGGTAAGGCCTTGCAGGAACCCGGGTATATTTTTTTCTCCTATTCCCAAATTCCAGAGGGATTACTCTTCTAATTGCACATTTCTCTGCTGACAGACTCACCTTTCTGCCAAGGGTAAAAAGAGAATTAGGCATATTCCTCCTGCTAAATCCACTCTGACTCCATCTCAGAAGACTTTCTTTCAGGGCAAGCCTGACTTAATTTGGCGTTTGGCATTTTCTTCCCGTCAGGTAGGTCCCTCCCTCTCTGCCTTTCTCTGTCTCTTCCATATTGATATCAGATCACCTCGGACTCCTGTCATTTGTCAGGGGTATTTCATGATTTGGAATCCCCCCCCCTTCTTATAGGTTCATAGGTTCATACTAGGCTATCTGCCCTGGGGCAATTATAAGCCTAGCCCGATTCTGTATGGCTTACGCCACCCCTTGATTTGAGTATACTGTGCCCTTTTTTAAGGTTTAGTTTACTGTGCCTCTATCTAATAGTGACACAGGAGTAATCCCTGGAACAAACCTACGATCCCCCATCCACTTGTCGAGATTCTTCTTGAAGAGATTCAGTGAGGTGCTCTGCCTCACATGAACTGGAATTCTATTCCAGAGCGAAGGGAGCCTCTGGGTTATGAACCTGCCTCTCCAGCAAGTTCTATTTATTTCTGTGCTGAGGTTCAAGTCCCTCGAGCGTGTGGCTCTAAGGGATCTAGATTTACTGAGGTGGAGCATGTCCATTAATTCTGGATTTGACATAGCTTTGTATGTCAGGCATAGATCGCCTCGAAGTAGGCGGTATGCAACTGAGTAGAGCTGGAGTTTTTTTAACCGAGCAGTATATGGCATCTGTTTGAGACCCTTGATCCTCTTGGTGAGATACTTTTGGGGTCTTTCTAATTGCTGCAGGTGTCGGGTAAGGTACATCCCAAAAGGGGCATTGTATTCTATGATGGGCCTGATGAGGGATGAATAAAGGGGCACGATTACCTCTCTTGATCTAGGGGGATATGAAGGGAGGCATCGTTGAGGTCCAGGAAAACCAAGGTGGCTTGGGGTGGGGTGGGGGGGGGGGACAAGGTCTGAAGAGACAGCATTCAGAAAGAAGGGACCTTGAGAAAGGTGTTCTTGGGCATTCTATAGTCTTCTAGGGAATAACTTCCTCATTTTTCAGGGGTTTTGCAGTTCTTTTTGGATCAGGGCACCATTCAGCCTGTTCCACCTTCCCAAATGGGAATGTGGTTTTACTCTATTGTTTCTGGTTCCTCGAAAGGAGGCTATGTGGAGACCCATTCCAAATCTTTCTTTGCTTAACACCTTTCTCAAGGTCCCTTCTTTCTGAATGCTGTCTCTTCAGACCTTGTCCCCCCCCCCCCACCCCAAGCCACCTTGGTTTTCCTGGACCTCAACGATGCCTCCCTTCATATCCCCATTCACCCTCTATTCAGGAAATATTTTTGTTTCTTCTTCTCCTTTTCAGTTCTCTGCTTTTCCCTTTTCCTTTCAGCTGCTTCATAGGGTATTCACCAAATGCTTTGCACCTGTCACTGCCTTTTGCAGACTTCAAGGGATACAGGTTTTCTCCTGTTTGGGCGACCTCCTCATTTAGGTTGCATCTCCTAGCAGTCTGTCGTGGGATCCTTACCTTACCACTTGTATTTTGCAAAGTCCAGGGTGCACCGTAAACCTCAAGAAATTTGTTGTGATGTCTTCCCAGGATCATATTTTCTTGGGGTGCCAGCTTCAGACTCTTCTCATGCTGGCTTCTCTTTCTGCCCCAAAGGTTTTGTTTCTAACAGCCTTTTCCCAATCTGTCCTTTCTCTGTCCTCTCATACAGACAGGAAGTTTCTCTGATTACTGGGGTTTATGGCCTCAACTATTCCCATGCTTCCTCTCACGAGGCTCCATATGAAGAAGCTACAGTGGCACTTCAAATCAGTGTGGCATCAACATTACCATCTAGGGTCCCCTGTTCCTGTTATACCTTGTCGAATGTTAGTGGTAGATTAAACAACTCACTGTCAATCCAGGGCTTCTTCCAGACTCCTGTTCCATCTCAGGAAATGTACATGGATGCCTCAGACTTGGGGAGGGGGCTTCTTGTGGCCCTCTAAAGGTCCAGGGTCTCTGGCCTCCTCATCAAAAGTCAGATCATATCAGCTTAAAAGAGATGTAAGCTCTGCAAGCTTTTTATCCCCTTTTCTACCTCAGCCCCCTCAAAGTCTTCATGTACAAAACCACTGTGATGTGGTGCATCAGAAAGCGGGGGGGGGGGGGCATGAGGTCCTATCTTCTTTGCAAATTAACTCTTCAGGCATAGGATCTCGCTGTCCATTATCTAGCGACTCTTCAAGTGGTCTACAACCCTTCAGAACACAATCTAGTGGCAAGACTCATTGAGCAGGTCCAGCACACAGGCTCACGAATGGAAGCTTCTCAGAGATGCGTTTCTGGACATAGTCCATCGTTAGGGTATTCCTCATTTAGATCTTTTTACCTCCCCTCTGAATAGACAGCTTCCTCTCTTCTGTTCGAGAGTACCAAGTCGTCTGGCTTGGAAAGTGGATAGACTGTCTTTTCCTTGGGTGGGAAGGTTTCTATATGCTCCCCCCACCCTTCCTCTGTTGCCTTGAGTTCTCTTTTGGCCCTTTCTATTTCACTTGGCCAGGGGCCATCACCACTTGTTACCTCGCTGGGTGGATCTTCTCACGAGACAAAGGATCTCTTATCCATCCTCATTTATCAAATCTTCAAATGACACTGTGGGTAATAGGGTTTTGATACCTTTTAGGAACCACTTTTCTCAGGAAATGCTTCAAGTGTGCATGAGGCGAGGAAACCCAATGCCAGCATAATCATATATGTCCAAATGGAAGACATTTTCTGTCTGGTGCCTGTCTCACTATCAAAATCAGATAGTGGGTGGATTACAGAGCCTATCTCCATGTATTTACAAAAAACTTTGTCAGGTCTCTTATTGAAGGTGAAAAGTTTCATTAAAGACACTAATGACTTTTTAAGTTATTTGCATGAGTGGTTTGCATGTAGGGACCAAGATGAAAGTTTTCTAATGGTTACCTTAGATATACAATCATTATTTACCACAATTCCAAATACTTATCGTATAAATGCCATTAGAGAGTTTACTAATAAAAATGGCAGTTATGCTTATAGATAAGTAGAGACTATTTGTGAACTACTGGATTTATTTCTTAGTAATAACTTTTTTGTGTTTGATAATAGATTCTATCATCAAGTACATGGGGTGGCAATGGGTACACCCGTTGCAAATACATATGCTAATCTGGTGCTTGATAAGTGGGACAATGGGGTTATTTATAATGGGCCTGAAAAAAATGTATTCAAAGATTAAATGTTTTAAACAATTTGTGGATGAACTTTTTTTTATTTGGCATGGAAATAATGTTGAACCGAGTGAATTTTTAGTATACCTAAATTCCAGCATTTAATTTTTGAAGTTTTCTGTCTGGATATTATTATAGATATTGATGGTCAGAATATGTCAACCACTGTGTATAAGAAACCTGTCCATACGAACAGGTTTCTACATAGTTTTAGTATGCATGCACCCCATGTATTTAAAGGGATTAGCAAGGGTTAATTTATTCGTATAAGTAGATTAAATTCTGATATAAATAAATATCGCCTACAGATGAATGAAACTAAACAGGAGTTCCTTGATAGGGGATACAATGGCGACAAACTTGATCAAGAAATAGACAATGTATTAAGTTTTAGATCTACCTCTGCTGGACCTAGTTTTGAGGTTAAACAGCCTACTAGTATTCAGATTCAACTAGCCATGAATGAGGTTATTAGATATGTTATGACATATAACAGAGCCTCTTCAACTATAGACAAACTGGAGAATACTAACAGCTTTACCCGAGTTAGAGAAGCTTATGGGTAATTACCCCCGGTTTTCGTATCGAAACTGTCAAAGCCTTAAACAAAAACTGTGCTATAAAGATTTTCATAATAGTATTCCAAGGTGTAAATGTAGTTTTTCTGGTACTATTCTATGCCATAATTGTTCATGTTGTGAGGTCATAAAAATATGATATTTACTCATCCACTAACTGGTTAAGTGTTCAAGTTTTTTTGTCCTGCTACTTGTAAATCCTCACATATAGTTTATCTTGCCAAATGTATAAAATGTTCATCCTTCTATGTTGGCAAATCAATGAGGAAGCTAAAAGACAGGATTATTGAACACAGGTCCGATATTAAAAGAAATACAAGTACTAAGTCCCTAGCTAAGCATGTCACCGAATGTGGCGTGGAACATAATTTTAGGTTTAGAGTTATTGTTCAGATTTTTGCTAGTATCAGGGGTGGGGATTTAAATAACGGTTTGGAAAATAAAGAATTAGAATGGATAGTAAGGATGAATGTTTATTCTCCCCCTGGTTTGAATCAGGTAACAACAATTAAGCCTGTACTGAAACACAAGCAAATGTGTCTACGTTAGTTTTCATTGAGTTTTTTACCCCTTTTTTTACACATATATGTTCATACATATGTATATACATGTTTTTAGGGAAATGCTTTTGGATATAAGCTTTTTTATTTATGTTTATGTTTTTTGTATTAATATGGTAATCAAATATTGACATTTTATGTGAATGTTATGGTTCTTTAAATGTTTAGCATATGTAATTGATGGCTTTGTGTTATATAAAGTGGGGATGTTAGATGCTGCTTTTCTATACACTGATGAAGGGTTTTACCTGAAAGCTTTGTTTGAATAAACAGCTTTTTTGTTATTTTTGCATTGCTGAGTTCTTATCACATTTACTGTTGGTCACTATCAGAATCCCCAGTTGGTGGGTGTTGTTCTGGCTCTGTCTTATTGTGTGATCTCCTCCATGCTGGGTTGGCATATTCTTTGGTTAAAGCTCACCTTTCAGCAGTTTCTGCTTGTCTGTCCTTAAATCCTCTTTTGGGCTCTTGTTTTGAGGTCAAGCAATTTCTTAAAAGCATCCCTCATACAAGACCTCCCAGAAAGCCTATTCCACCTTCCTGTGACTTCATTTTTTTACTTAAAGGTGACAGTGGCTTCTGTTTGATCCTACTAGTTCAGCTTGCAACATTGTACTTGGAAGACCTCTTCCTTTAGCTCTCCCTTCAGCCAAGAGTCTGAATTTCAGGCTCTCATGGCTATTCCTCTTTTTTTTAGGTTTTCAGAGACTTGGTGTCTCTTTGGACTAATCCTTCTTTTATTCCCAAGGTGGTTAATGAGTTGTCCCTGATTTGGGCTGTTCACCTTCCTTTCTTTTTTTCCTTCTACACAGTCTGCTAGTGATAACGTTCTTCACACCTTGGATCTGCATAGACATCTAAGGTATTATTTGGATAAAAGGAGCAGCTTTTTGTTGTTTTCATCCCAGGGCTTTGGGTTTGCCCGTTTACAAGCAAATTCTCATTCTGGATTTCTAAGGTCTTCTTTTTATTCCTTTTATGGAAGGTGTCTTTCTTCCTCTGTAAAGGCACATTCTGCTAGGGTGGTTGCCTCCTGTGATGCTTTTTCAAGGATTTGGAGACTAATTCCATCCTTGAGGCTGCTACTTTGTCCTCTGTTCACACTTTCATAAAAAATAAATTGGATGATGTTGCCAGGGTGAAGGCAGGTTTTGCCATGGTACTTTGCATGGGTTTGTTGAGGGTTCTTCTGTGCCGATGTTCATCGTGCATACAGCTGCAGTAATTACAGATGGGTTTTCAGCCGTCAGGCGGTCCCTCGGTCGGCCGAATTCCAAAGTCTTGGTCCGGCGTCGGTTGTAGTCGCCTACTCTTCTGACGTCAGGAAGGCCAGAGTATATAAGACACAGCCGACGCCATGTTCTTCAGTCTTTTTTGCCACGCGGTGCCCGAAGCAGAAGCAGTTCGCAAGTGCCGGTCGGCCAGCTCCTGAATAACGAAAATATTTGGAACCGAAGTCTTCTTTAAAGCTAAGTACCCCGTTGGGGAAACTTTTCTTGCCTCAGACCGATGTCAGAAAAAGTTAATAATTGTATTTCTTGTGGGAAGCAAATACCGCATAAGGATTTCCATTCCCTTTGCATACCTTGTTTGGGCCCAGACCACGACGTCTCGGGCTGTCGCTTTTGCGCTACCTTTAATAAACGCACTATCAAGCGTCGGGCGGAGTTCGCCCAACATTATTTTGGAAAAGCGTTTGACTATAAAATGTCGTCGGACACTCCGACTACCGCTTTACCCAAAAAACGGAAGGAAAAGGACCGACACGCTAAGCCCGCGGTCTCCGCTGACACCACACCGAAACAGGCTCCACGTGGTCCGGTTCTCAGTGAGACGCCTTTGCAGTCCCTGACTACCGACGACACGACTTTGGCGGTGTCTTCTGTACCTGAGACCGCTGGGCCTTCGGCCCTTTCCCAGACTACTACCGAAGCTCCGGCTTATGTTGAACCTATTAATGTGGACAGATCCACCTCCACCCATGGTGTTTTTAGGCCTTCATCTACTTTTTCTATTAAGGCCTTTACTAAAGCCAAAGCAGTCAGGCATCACACTAGGCCTGTGGCACAAGGCCCATCTACTGGACCCATGCCTAAGAAACAGATGCTTAAGATGGCTGAGGACCTTATAACTCTTATCAGGGGTTCCCAGCCCCCTCCTGATAAGAGACCCAGAGTAGAGGAAGAATCCCCCTCTTCTGATCAGGGATCCATTCTATCTGAACATTCTGATGCAGAGGAACACTCTTACTCCCCTTTTGAGGATTCAGATGCAGAACAGTCCATCCCTTCTGTATCCCCCCCTGAGGATTTTTCTTTTGGGGAAACCTTGCACACCTTGAGAGAACACTTCCATTTGGAAGGCCAAGACTTTTCAGATTCCAAGAAAAGACTTAGGGAATTTCTCTGGTTACCTCAACACAGACCTCTGGCTATACCCCCTGTTTTGGAGGTACTGGATGATGTCTATTCGGAGGCTTGTCTTAACCCTGATTCTCTGCCTCCTGCACCAGTAAAGCCTGATAGATATTACAGAGTACCCAGTTCTCACCAATTTCTTTACAAAGGCCATAATGCTGACCCTGAAACCATTTCACAAGGCCCTAAGGGATTAAAAGCCTCCACTGCCAAGAATCCACTTCCTGCAGAAAGGGAATCCAGATCTCTAGAAAGGTGGGGTAAGAAGGTATACACCTCGGCCACCCTAGCCATGAGGGCCTTAAACTGTCAGTTTCATGTGATTAAATACCAACAGTACTTGCTATCACAATTAAAAAACAAAATGTCTCAACCTGAACAACCAGATTTAAAAGAGTTACAGGATATGATGCATAGTGCGGAGCAAGTGGGTAAACACACCTTACAATGTGGTTATGATGCCCTAGAGGCCTCCAGTAGAGCGGCTGCTACAGGGTCAGTCATCCGCAGACATGCCTGGCTTAGGGAACAAAATTTGCCTGATCATGTGAAAGCTAAACTTCTTGATGCTCCTTTACAAAAGGATGTACTTTTCGGTACTAATGCTGAGGATATACTACGAAAAATGGAAGAAAAAGCCAAGTGTATGCAAACTGTCAAGGCCTTCCTACAGGTCCAGCCACCACGTTTTAGCAGGAATTGGCCTTCAAAAAACGGGTCCTTTCCAGCCACTGACAAGCCCCAAAGAGGTAGATACAGACGCACAAGGGGCAGAGGGCAATCACAAGGATCATATAGAGGCAGACAATGGCAATCTCCAGCACCAAGAGGTGGTGAAGACAGTGCACAACAATACAGGAAGCAAACCCAATGACTCCCCCATTTCCATGCCAAGCCAGTTTCAGTTGGCAGCACCTTTGGGAGGGAAACTAGCATTATTTGCAAGCAATTGGAATATTGTCACAACAGACAAATGGATACTGGACATTATAAACAGAGGCTACAAGTTTCAATTCCACACTCTTCCAAAAATGAGAGGCATGCCAAACCTGCCACAAAATCAAAGGGCAGAGGCACAACTGCAAATTTCAAAGCTCCTAAACATGAGAGCTATACAAAAGGTACCTACGCACCAACAAGGTCAAGGCTTTTATTCAAGACTCTTCCTGGTGCCAAGAAAAGGAACCGACTGGAGACCCATTCTGGACTTATCCATCCTAAACACATTTCTACTTGTACCAAAATTCAAGATGCTCACATTACAGCAACTTCTTCCCATGCTGGGCAAGGAGTTTTGGCTGGTAACATTGGACCTCAAGGAGGCATACCTGCATGTCCCAATCAGACAAAGTTGCAGAAGATACCTCAGATTTCTTGCAGGTTCAATCCACTATCAATTCTCTGCATTGCCCTTTGGATTATCTACTGCGCCCAGAGTATTCACAAAGTGCCTGGCATCAGTGATCGCCTATTGCAGACTGCAAGGGATACAAATTTACCCTTATCTGGACGACTGCCTGATCCAAGCGGACAGCAAACACATACTACTAGAACATCTGGCATATGTGACACGGTTACTGCTTTCTCTGGGATACACCATCAACAAGGAGAAATCAAGGCTAACACCATCTCAGAAAATAACCTTCATGGGTGCCAGCTTGGACACAAACACCCAGATGGCATATCTTACGCCAGAAAAACAAGGGCAACTATCTCAGTACTTCAAAACACTAGCAAAAAGTACCAGGCTTACTGCAAGGGAAAATCCTGCAGGCTCTGGGATTCATGGCATCTTGCATTCTTCTAATCCCATGTGCAAAGCTGCATATGAGAAAACTTCAATGGTACCTAAAAAATCTATGGTCTCAACACAGTCACAGTTTGGAAGCAATAATACCAATAATTCCATGTCTACAAAATGAATTTCTTTGGTGGGCCCAAGCATGTCAAGTAAACACAGGCCTCCCATTCTGCAAGCCTCAAGCAAAACAAGTCATAACCACAGACGCCTCAGATTACGCCTGGGGGGCGCACATGAAGGACAGGTGCATTCAGGGAAGATGGTCCCAAAAGGAAAAGCACCTTCACATCAATCAAAAAGAAATGCTAGCAGTAATAAATGCAATTACAGCTTTCAAGGACTTCCTGCATCCAGGACAATTACTGATAAGAACAGACAACATCACGGTAATGTGGTACATAAACAAACAAGGAGGAACACATTCATACCCCTTGTGCAGACTAACCATGACTCTTTGGAACTTGGCTCTGGAAAGTCAAATCGAACTTCAAGCACAGTACTTGCCAGGACTGGAAAACACACTGGCAGACACTCTGAGCAGGAATATGACAGATCCACACGAATGGAAGTTACATCCTCAGGTGTTTACAGAGATAATCCAAGCATGGGGGAGGCCAGACATAGATCTCTTTGCCTCCCACAGGAACCATCAATTGAAAAAGTTTTGTTCAAGGAGTTTCCATCCAAAGGCCTGGAAGGTGGACGCCTTTTCATTCAGTTGGACAGCATGGACAGTTTATGCATTCCCACCTCTGCCTCTTTTGCCCAAGGTACTGTTGAAAGCAAGAACAGACAAACCGAGGATGATACTGATTGCTCCAGATTGGCCAAGGCAACACTGGTTTCCACTCCTAAGGAATCTAACCCACTCTCCTCCCTGGTCCTTGCCTCTAACACCACTTCTGCTGACTCAGAACAGCTACAAAACCCTACACAGTCAGCTGAAAACACTCAACCTCGCTGCATGGAAAATTCCTTAACACCACAACAGACCCTTCTCTCCAAGGAGGTGCAGGATGTCATTTTGGAGGCCAGAAGACCATCTACTAGAAAAGCTTACTCCACAAAATGGAAGCGGTTTTGCTGTTGGAATGAGAAAAGAGGCCAGGACCCTAGAAAGTTGAACTTGTCTCGGGTTTTACAGTACCTAGCTGAACTACTGAACAGTGGACTTTCATTTTCTTCCATTAAAATACATGCCTCAGCCATTTCTGCAGAATACAACACAGATCCCCCTTTGTTCTCTCAACCACTCTTACGGCAGTTCCTCAGAGGGGCTAAGAATATAAGACCTCCAAGGAAGCAACCAATACCAGCCTGGGACCTTAACTACATTCTGGAAAAATTAACATTGCCTCCCTTTGAACCTGCTGCCTCAACAGATTTGCAATATTTGTCCTGGAAAACAGCTTTTCTTCTGGCCATCACTTCAGCTCATAGAGTTTCTGAATTACAGGCCCTCATGGCGGTGCAGCCCTTCCTCATCTTCCATCAGGATAGGGTTTCCCTTCGTACTAACCCGTCTTTTATGCCAAAAGTGGTATCCAGGGTAGCCTTAAACCAAGCCATACACCTACCTACCTTTTATCCTAACCCTCAAAACAAAGGGGAAAGGCTGCTTCACTCTTTAGACATTCATAGGCAGCTACGTTACTATTTGGACAGAACAAAGTCCTTCAGGAAATCAGAACAGCTTTTTGTGTCCTATGCCCGGGGGGCTCAAGGGAATCCAGTTACCAAACAGACCATTTCCAAGTGGATTGGCCATTGCATACGATTTTGTTACTCCTATCATGGGAAATCTGTCCCTACTGGAATCAGATCTCACTCCACCAGGGCCACAGCCACCTCTACAGCTTTCCTCAGAGGTGTGCCTACTAAGGATCTTTTGGAGGCAGCCACTTGGAGTTCTGTACATACCTTCACAAAACACTACCACCTGCCCTTATATTCCAGAACTAGAGCAGGCTTTGCCACTGCTGTTTTGCAGGGCATTCTAGCTCAACCCAGTTCCTCATAATTCCTACCACCCTATGCATAACTTTGGGACTCTACCCATCTGTAATTACTGCAGCTGTATGCACGATGAACATAGTACAGTTTTGTACCTACCATAAATGTAGATGTTCGAGTGCTATTACAGCTGCAGTACAGGTTTCCCTCCCTCCCTCCTTCCCCTCTTGATAAGGACATGGGGCCTGACAACCTCTTCATACCTCCTGACTGGGTTATCCTGCTATGTTTTATTTGCTTGCTTACACTGTTTTTGCATTACTTTTCATTGCTTGCATATGTGGATAAGACTTATTTATGTATTGCCTTCCTTTTGGGGGCACCTGACATCTGGGGCAAGAAAGACTGAAGAACATGGCGTCGGCTGTGTCTTATATACTCTGGCCTTCCTGACGTCAGAAGAGTAGGCGACTACAACCGATGCCGGACCAAGACTTTGGAATTCGGCCGACCGAGGGACCGCCTGACGGCTGAAAACCCATCTGTAATTACTGCAGCTGTAATAGCACTCGAACATCTACATTTATGGTAGGTACAAAACTGTACTTTCTCCTCCCAGATTTCTTCTTAGCGTTTGTATACTCCCTTATGTAAAGAATACTGCATCAATGACATGGAAGGACATAGTACATTTGTGTAAAATTTTACCATAATTGTAGATGTCTTTCTCCTCTATTCAGTCCCTCCCTCCTTCCTTCTCTTTCCTAGCTTTCGTCCCTGTACTTTTGTTGCCCTCCTGGCCAAGAGGCCCTTGCTTCCACTTGCCCTCTGTACTTTTTCCTTCTGAACGTATATGTTCTCCTTTGCCCCTGAGGGTATTTTATTCCTCCTGGGGCAATTCAGATGTCCTTCTGTTCATATGCTGCAGTTTTCATAACATAAGGGAGGCGTCTCCGGCTGACTCGTACGTTGGGCTAGTATACCAAAGTCTAAATGCTACTGCAAGATATGTGCGATAGCGCACATCACTCAGCGTACATCGGTCATAAAGTGACATCGGGTATAAAGTGGATGTCAGCACGTACCTACTTCAGAACATTTCTGCCGCCTGTCCGACTGCCAGGTCCGGTCATTGCTCGCCTTAGAACTCACGTTTGTGCTTCAGATAAGTACCCTGTTGGGGGGATTACTTTTTCATTTGGCTACTGTGTTGTTTTTTTTGTTGTGAGTACATATCAGTTAGGAAGGGCAAGTGTCAGTGTGAAGGCAAGTTCCACATAAAGACTCCCATGAGCTTTGCTTATTTTGCTTAGGCCCAGACCACGATCACATGTTCTGCACTATCTGCGAGGCCTTTGTCCCTAAAACCCTCTCTAGCATTCCTTAAGTTATATTTGGAGAATCAGCACCATGCTTAGCGCGAGACATGGAACCGACGTTGGGCCCTTTAGAAGAGCCGCAAGTCAGGAAGGCCAAGAAGCCTCGGCCTGATCCTACAGCTGTTCCCTCTACTCCGGGCCTCCCTCCTGAGGCTGATTTATGCCCGGATGCTGCTGCGGAATCTGCAGAGCCTTCTTCGGGTACCACAGTGGAAGCCATCATGGAATCTGTAGACATGTCCCAGAGGGATTTGCAGGCGTCTAATTCAGGCACGTGGGGGGACCCCTTGGCTGGTTATTTCTGAAGACTTGTGCAGCATCACACAGATTGCTGTACATGAATATGTTCCTATGGACATCGTGGAATGCTGCCTGATGTCAGGCCCCTCTACCTTTCATCGCCTGGCCGCTGAGGCTCCAGAGAAGAAGAAACTAAAAGCTAAACATGTTTCCCCAACTCCTCAGGACCAGACTCCTGATCAAACTCCTAACTGGCAGGCTTTTACTCAAGGCCTCTTTAATACCTTCATGGCCGTCTGTCAGATGTCAGCCCCTTCTTTTCTGGCACCAGCCCTTTCTCCTTCTACCCCTTTGAAGAGGCCTGCAGAGGATGTCTCCTCTCTGGAGGACAATTCATCAGGGGATGAATCTCTGATGGTATGGATTCCCCTGGGGAGGATATTTCCTTTGGAGAGACCATTTTGAAGATGAAGGACTTATTTAAGTGGGATTGCGGCCAGATTTCTGAGATTCAGAAAAAGTACTATGACCTCCTACAGATGTAATTCTCTAATCCTTCAGCCATCCCTCCAGTCCTGCCGGCCTTCATGGATGCCTTCACTACAGCTTCCAAGTGCCCAGACTCCAGCTCCCAAGTGCTGTAGCAGATTTTACAAGGTGCCTGAGGAGGCCAAGTTCCTTTTTAAGGCACCCTCAGCTGACTCAGCTACTATATCAGTGGCAACAAATAAAGCTGCCAAACTTTTACCGTACACCTCCCTGCTTCCCTCTGATGAGGAGAGCAAGGTTATGGAGAGACTGGGGAAAAAGTGTATATTTCTGCAACCTTGGCCTTTAGAGCAATGGATTATCAGAAGGACATGGCCAATATTCCCTGGCTCTTATGGCGGATGCAGTGAAACACCTGTCAGAGCTTTCAGATTCTCCCAACAAAGCCAAGCTTTCCAGCATTCTTAATTCTTACTCCCAAGTTACTAGACACGCCATCAAATGTAGTTATGATGCAGTGGAGGCTTCAGCTAGGGCTGCAGATTCTGGGATGGTCCTGAGAAGGTATTCATGGCTTAGACTACAACCCTTACTGGATTATATCAAAGCTAAGCTCATGGGATGCCCCTCTGGATAACAAAGCCTTATTTGGCACTGCAGCTGCAGATTTATTTAAAATTCTTCAGGAAAAGGGGAAGGAACTCCAGGATGTAAAACACATTTTTGCCTCCCCTGTCCCCTGCTTCCAGAGAAACTACCCACCCAGAACCACCTTTATTAGGAAAGCAACTAAATTTCTTCCACCCAAAGGTAAGAGGGATGCTAGGAGATAGACACCTAAGTCTGCTTCTTCCACACCCTCTCAGAAACGGCCTTTTCAAGCCAAACTTGGTAGCCTGTGACTACCATATCCCAGATCCATCTACCCCCCCTTCTCTTTGCCCCTCTGTTTCCCTCACAGCTTGGAAATAGATAACCCAGGACTCTTTGGTCCTCTTCACCATCGACCAAGATTACTTCATGGTACAGGAAACCCAGCCTACCTTCAAGGGAATCCCACAACCCCCCCCCCCCCCCACAGGACCAATTTGAATTCTTGCCTGTAGTCCTCTCCTCTCCTCTCTTCTCTGTCCTCTCTCAGAACACTCTCCAGGAGGTGCCACACATCCAAAGCGGAAAATGATTTTACTCCAGTATGTTTCTGATCCCAAGGAAGGATGACCATTGGTCACCCATCATGGACCTTTCCTATTTAAACACCTTTCTAAAAGTTCCCACCTTTCGCATGCTGACTCTACCTGCTCTACTCCCTCTTATTCTTCCCCAGGCCTTTATGTTGTCATTGGACATAGAAGACGTCTGTCTTCACATCCCCATTCACCAAAGGTTCAGGAGATTTCTTCGCTTTTCTGTGGCTTCTTCTCATTTTCAATTGTGTGCTTTGCCTTTTGATCTATTTATGGCACCAAGGGTATTCACAAAATGTTTAGCCCCTTCAACCACTTCCACCCACCCAGGATCTGTTCACTTATGTGTCAAACACAGGATGGGGTGCATCTCTGGAAATCTGGAAGGTCAGGGATGTGTGGTCCCCTCCTCAGACAAAACAACACATCACCATAAAGGAAATGAAAGCTTTGATTTTTGCCTTCAAAATATCCAAGTCCAGGATTTCATCAGAGGTTCTAAGGTGGCTGAGGGACGATACCACAGTCCTCTGGTACATCAACAAGCAGGGAGGGAAAAAGTCCTATATCCTCTGCAGACTGGCATTACACACCTGGGAGATAGCCCAGTAAAGTCAGGTTTCTCTCCAGGCTGTTTACATTTCCTCAGCTCAGAATGTGATGGCAGACTTTGTAAGCAGGTCCATGACTCAATCCCACGAGTGGATATTGAACAGGGATGTGTTTCTGGACCTCATCTGTTGATGGAGTATCACTCGGATAGATCTTTTTGCCTCTGTCTCCCATGAGCAGACAACTTCCAAAGTATTGTGCCAGGACTCCACATCCTGGGGCATAGAAGGTGGACGCACTATATTTTCAATGGAAGAGGATGTTTCTGTATGCATTCTCCCCTTCCCACTCATTCAGAAGGTCCTGCTGAAAATTCAGCAGAAACAACCAATCATCTTGCTGGTGACCCCTCTTTTGGTCAAGACAGCATTGGTTCCCCTTCTCCTACATTTAGCCAAGGGCAGTCAGCATAAGTTACCCCACAAGATGGACCTACTCTCACAGAACAAGGGGACTGTAGTACATTTATTTATTTATTTGTTTATTTAACATTTGTGGACCGGGAAAGTCCGACTAGGAACACAGCCTATTTTCCGAGGAGGCCTTGGGAGAAACTATCCAGATGCATGTCTTTAGAATGTGGGAGGAAACTGGAGTACCTGGACGAAACCCACATGAATGCAGAGAGGATATGCAGACTCCGCACAGAAGGCACTCCGGCCAAGAATCAAAATGGAGAACCTCTTGCTGTGAAGTAACATTAACCTCTGCACCACTGCGCCGCCATCCACAAATGTTGACCCTAAACTTGACTCTCTGGTTGATAGGGCTTTAATTCCCTGTAGACACCTTTACACTGAGGACGTGCTGCAAGTTCTGCAGGAGGAGACCGGAAAACCCACTATTAGGTAATCCTGTGTCTCCAAATGGAAGAGGTTTTCCTTCTACTGTCTTAAAAATCTCTTAGAACCATTGTCTGTAAAGGTGCCTGTGGTTCTGTCTTATCTGTGTGAATTAATGAAAAGTGGCTTGTCATATTCCTCAGTCAAGGCACATCTCTCTGCCATCTCAGCATGTTTATCTATGTCACCTCCCTTGGCTTCTAGTTTGGAAGTCAAACTGTTCCTAAAAGACGTCCTTCACATTAGATCACCAAGGAAACCAGTCCCTCCTCCTTGGAATCTCAATGTTGTCATGGAAAAACTTACCATACCCCCTTCGAACCAGCAATGTCATCCTCCCTGCAACACTGCACATGGAAAATTGTTCTCCTAGTGTCTGTTACCTCTGTCTGAAGGGTTTCTGAGCTGCAAGCTCTTATGGCCTCTTCTCCCTTCACAGGGATAAGATTTTCTTTGGACTAACCCATCCTTCATGCCCAAGGTGGTTAATGAGTTATCCCTGGATCAAGCTATCAATCTTTCTACCTTTTTGCCATTTCCCCAATCCTCCAGTTAGAGGATTCTTCACACCTTGGATGTTCATAGACAACCCCGATACTACTATTTCAAAACTAAGGCCATCCGCAAGTCTTACAGATTGTTTGTCTCCTATCACCCAAGGGCCCTGGGCCAACCTGTTTCCAAGCAAACTATTTCCTCATGGATTTCTAAAACCATTTCTTTCTGCTACTCAGTCAGTGAAAATAATCTGTCTTCTCCTGTAAGGGCACACTCTACTAGGGCAGTGTCCTCCTCTTCTGGCTTCTTTGAAGGATTGGATACAGCCTCTATCCTGTGGGCAGCTACCTGGTCCTCTGTTCAAACCTTTACCAAGCACTATAAATTGGATGTCAATTCCAGGTCCAGAGGTGGGTTTGCCAGAGCTATTTCCAATGGCTTTGTGGAAAATGTTTCTGCTCCTCCTCCCAGTTCCTCCTCTGCATGAGCCTTGGCATTCTCCCTCATGTTATGAGTACTGCAGCAATAGAAGGACATAGAGCAGTTGTGTAAAATCTTACCGATTTACCTCCATTAGGTCGCAATTAAAAGATGCGACCGGTCAAATATCCGACTCAAAACATTGGAAACTGCACTTTTGACTGCTATAAACAGCGAAAGTGCTGCACAAGAAATCCTACAGTCCAGAAATGTCGAATGTGTTTGAAACACCAGACATTTCCGGATTTCTCCCAACACCGTTATGCAGGGAATATACTAACTCTGAGATCGCACTACAGTGAGGGGATGGCTACATGTTCCGTCCACCACTGTAGTGCGATCTGCACTCGGAAAGCTGAATTCACATGAACAAATGCACACTGGCATTCACTCACTTGTGATTTTGGCAGTATGTGGTTCATCATTACGGACTTTTCAAATCGTCCTTTTGCACCTCTGCCATTGCAGATGTGCACTTCACACAAATGAAGGTAAACTAATCTTACCATAACCATAAATGTCCTTATCTTCTATTTGCTGCAGTATTGCTTTCCTCCTGCCTTCCCACTGATGCTTGCCTGATCCCTGGTTACATGTTTCTTACTTCATCAGACTGATGCTTTGCGGCATTTAGCTCTGAGGTAGGTATGTGCTGACATCCACCTAATACCCAACATCTGTTTATGGCCGACGTATGCTGAGTGATGTGCACTGTAGCACATACCTTGCAGTAGCATTTAGACTTTGGTATACTGGCCGGACGTACGAGTCAGCTGGAGGTGGACTCCCTCATGTTATGAATACTGCAGCTTATAGAAGAAAAAAGGACATCTATGGTTATGGTAAGATTTTACACAACTATTCTTTGAGTGTTTGTGTCTACATGTCACCTTTTATGCCCTACATCTTATGTGACGTATGGCACCTGTAAAATCTAAAGGCTTTGATATAATAACAGGATGTTAGGCTATCCTTGGCAGGGAGGATGACATTGCTGGTTCGAAGGGGGTATGGTAAGTTTTTCCATGACAACATTGAGATTTCAAGGAATAAGGAATAAGATTTTACACAACTATTCTTTGAGTGTTTGTGTCTACATGTCACCTTTTATGCCCTACATCTTACGTGACGTATGGCACCTGTAAAATCTAAAGGCTTTTATATAATAACAGGATGTTAGGCTATCCTTGGCAGGAGATTCCTTATGTAAAGAATACTGCAGCAGTGAAGAGAAGGACATCTGCGCTTATGCTAAGATTTTACACAACTGTACTTATGCTTCCCTTTACATTTAAAAAAAACAAAATGTATCAGATTAAATTTTCAGACAGGCTGCTGCTTTGTCACAAGTTAACTCTCTTTGTAACAGTAATGCATGATTATTTAAAAATGGGTACTTGCAGTGCATGCCCTCATGTTGGCAGATGTTTTTTTCTTGAGCATTTTTTTCAGTAGCATATGTTGCTGTTTTGTGATTGAAAAAATTAATCTTTTTAGTTGAGAAATGTATCTCTTTGTTGACATTTATTTCACTGAAGTTTTCTGCTGTTTTTAAATTTCTTAAAGGCCCAGAAAGAATTGTTGGATGCAGAGCTAGATTTGCACAAAAAGATGACTTCAGGAGAAGATACTGCTGTGCTGCAGAAAAGGCTTAATCAGCTTCAAGTTGAGGTGATTGCATTGTGTTTTTTATACATTAGTGTGGTCTCTTTCTTGTTAAAATACTTGAGGTAGTATGCATAGCTTATAATTGTATATTCTTTAGTAGTGTCATCATCGACCAGATTTTGTTTAATCCAGCATTTACCATTGTGAATATGGTCCCAAAATCTGAAAAAGCAAAATTTTGACTCCTGAAAGTTTGAGGCTAAATATTTGTATCTGGTTTACACAAATTCGGACACGCACAGTACCAAGAATGCTTAGTAGTAAGTGGTATCAAAAATGTTTTCAGCAAACTATATTTTGTGGACCCCACCCCCCAAAAAAAAAAAAAAAAAAAAAAAACAAACAAAAAAAAAAAAAACACCTACAGCTTGATAGTATAAATAATTACCCCTTATTAAGTCAAACATTTGGTCTCAGAATTTTATATTTCAGTAATGCTGAGGCTTGGACATAATCCTTATCTGAGAAGCAAAGCATGTAGCAAACATCAAAGTAAATGCTACATACTTTCACACTGTGCACCAGAACAAATCCATAAAGTGTAACTTCAGTCTTGTATGACACACTTAATCACACAACTACCCGACGTGTATAGTAACTCGTAACACCAAGGCTTACAAATATACCTCTTGCTTGCAAGTACATGGAGCTCCTCATCTGGTATTCTTCAGTCATTAATCAGACATCCACATGGTTTGGGATTCTAACATTTACACTGTTGCACTTTCAAATGTACATGCCAAAACTCTGTGGATCAGACTTATTTTACACCACTCTACTATTCCCATCCATTAGAGTTGATGTTCTTCGTGTTTTACTGTTGCAGTCATTACATTTGGGTAATCTGCTGGCAGGTTGCCCTCAGTCGGCTTGAATTCCAAAGTCTTGGGTTGTGCGTCGGTTGCTGTCTCCTCTTCCATGACGTCAGGTCGTCAGGGGTATAAAACATGCAGCTGATGCCATTTTCTTTAGTCTTTTTTGCCGTGTGGTGCCTGAAGCAGAAGCATTTTGCAAGTGTCAGTCGGCCAACTACTGAAATATTCGAGTTAGAGTTTCAGAACAGAAGTCTTCACTAAAGATAAGTACCCTGTTGGGGAAACTTTTTTCTTGCTTTTTACCAATGTCAGAAAAAGTTAATAATTGTATTACTTGTGGGAAGCAAATACCTCATAATGATTTCCATTTATGCTGTATTCCTTGCCTAGGCCCTGATCACAACGTGCTTGGCTGCCAGTTTTGTGCTAGATTTAACCAACGCACTATTAAGTGTCAGTATATTTTTGCATCAAAGTATTTTGGAAATAGATTTAACTACCCACAAATGTCGTCGGATAGCAATCCGACTACCGGAGTACATAAAAAAATGCAAAGAAAAGGGCAGAGAAAGGCAGTCGAGATCCAAAACCGATGACGAAGCTTCTCCTAAGCCAGTCGCCGGTTCGCCAGTACTTAGGCACTTTCGCAGCCACTGATACCTGCTACCTTCGAGTCACAGGCCTCTACCGACACCCATGTGGAGTCCGGCATGCCGCAAGATACTCAAGGCATTGGACCGACGGATGTATCTCCCTCGGATGGGTTCGGAGCCGCTGAGCATGCACCGGCTTCTGAGGGTGTATTCAGACCTCAACATTTGTATATCAAACTGATGACAGCTGCAAAACCAAAGACAAAAGCAACTTCTAAAACTAAAAAACGACGCATGAGCCACGTGCACAGGCCTCTATGCTTAAAAAACAGATGATCAAAATGGCTGAAGACCTTATTACCTTGATCAGGGATACCCATTCCCCCTCCTGATAAGAGGCCTAGGCAAGACACTGATTATGAATCTTCAGATCAGGTTTCTATTTCTTCTGATTCCTCTTCTGATCAGGAATTATCTATACCTCCCTATGAGGATTCTGATGCTGAGGAGTCTATTCCATCTGCATCTCATCCTGAGGATTATTCATTTGGAGAAACCTTGCATACTTTGAGGGAGCATTTTCACTGGGAGAGTCCAGACTTCTCAGAATCAAAAAAGAGGCTCAGGGATTTACTACTTCTCCCTCAGCACAGGCCTTTAGCCATCCCCCCTGTTTTAGACATTGTGGATGATGTGTTTTCGGAGTCAAGCTTGACCCCCGACTCCTTACTTCCTGCTCCCAGTAAGCCTGACTTATATTACAGGGTCCCTGACTCACATACATTTTTATTTAGAAACCCTGCTGCTGATCCTGAAACTATTTCACAGGGTCCAAAGGGAGTTAAGGCCTCAACAGCAAAATATCCTGTCTGTCAGAGATTCAAGGGCACTGGACAGATGGGGATAAAAGGTTTATACATCTGCAACCTTGGCAATCAGGTCCTTAAACTGTCAGTTTCATATGCTTAAGTACCAACAACATGTTATGGGATTGCTGAAACAGAAAATTATGTTGATTTCAGAATGTGCAGAAAATAAAGAATTGCAGGAATCTTTGCATGCAGCTGAACAAGTTGGAAAGCATACTTTGCAATGTGGTTTTGATTCCTTAGAGGCCTCCTGCAGGGCCGCAGTTACTGGATCTGTGATTAGGAGGCATGCCTGGTTAAAGGAACAAAGTTTACCTGTTCATGTTAAAGCTAAATTGCTAGATGCACCTTTACAGCAGGATTCTCTGTTTGGTATTAAGGCAGAAGAGGTTTTAAAGAACCTATGCAAACTGTTAAAGACTTCTTACAGGTGCAGCCACCAAGATTCAGTAGACACTGGCCTACCAAAAATTGGTCCTTTCCTGTATCAGACAGAGCTCAAAGGGGCAAATCCAGACGCCCTAAGGGTTCCAGATACCTGGTGCAAGATTCATACAGGTCAAAGCAATGGGGCGCTTCCACCTCCAAATCAGGAGGAGATAAAGCGCAAACCTACAGAAAGCAATCCCAATGACTTTCTTCTGCTTTCACCAAGCACATCTTTTGGCAGCAACCATAGGGGGAAAATTAGCACTTTTTGCTCAAAATTGGCAGTTAATAACCCAGGACAAGTGGGTACTAAACATCGTATCACAAGGATACAGATTCCATTTCCACACACTGCCAATGGCAAATGGTTGGCCAGATCTGCCAAAAAATCAATGGGCAAGAGGCACAGAAACAGGTTACGTCCCTCATGGATATGGGGGCCATTCAGAGAGTACCAGAACAGGAAAAAGGACAAGGTTTTTACTCAAGACTGTTCTTTGTACCCAGAAAGGACAAGGCCTGGTGGCCAATACTGGATTTATCGATTTTGAACACATACCTGGACATTCCAAAATTCAAAATGCTGACTTTGCAGCAGCTTCTGCCCATGCTGGGCAAGAATGCTTGGCTGGTGACTTTAGACCTAAAAGAGGCATACCTGCATGTCCCAGTAAGACAATCGTGTAGAAGATACCTCAGATTCAAGGCTGGCTTAATGCATTACCAATTCTCTGCACTGCCCTTTGGCTTATCTACTGCGCCAAGAGTCTTTACAAAGTGCCTGGCACCAGTAATTGCATTTTGCAGACAAAAAAGTATACACATATATCCTTACTTGGACGACTGTCTCATTCAAGCAGAGAACAAGGACACTCTTCTTCGACACCTCGCATTTGTGAAAAGGCTTCTAACATGCCTAGAGTACACAATAAAGGAAAAGAAATCACAGCTGGTACCCTCTCAAAAGATAACATTCGTGGGTGCAAGCTTGAATACAACTGCCCAGATGGCTTACCTTATGCCAGACAAGCAAAGGCAACTGACTACTTACTTCAAACTGATGGCAACAAAAACCCAGTCTTCTGCAAGACGAATTCTGCAGGCTCTGGGCTTCATGGCATCCTGCCTACTACTGATTCCATATGCAAGACTGCATATGAGGAAACTTCAATGGTACCTAAATAGTTTATGGAGTCAGCATTCTCACAGTCTGGAAATAATGATTCCACTCATTCCTTGCCTGCAACAGGAGTTTCTCTGGTGGGCAAAGGCATGTCACCATAACATGGGACGGCCATTCACTCTACCCCATGCCAGCTAAACCATAACAACAGACACATCAGATTATGCCTGGGGGACCCACATGGCAGGAAGATGCTTTCAGGGCATATGGTCACCAAAACAAATGCATCTGCATATCAACCAGAAAGAGATGCTAGCTGTTCAAAATGCCCTAACAGCCTTCAAGGACTTACTTCATCCAGGACAACTACTGATAAAGACGGACAACACCACAGTCATGTGGTATATAAACAAGCAAGGGGGCACACACTCATATACCCCCTTTGCAGATTAGCCATGGCACTGTGGGACACAGCTTTGACCTACCAAATACATCTTCAAGCTCAATTCCTGCCAGGAAAACAAAACACTCTGGCAGACGATTTAAGCAGAAACCTTATGGATCCTCACGAGTGGAAACTAAATCCACAAGTCTTCAGCATGATAACAGAGAAATGGTGGAGCCCAGACATAGATCTATTTGCCTCTTCTCAAAATTATCAACTGAAAATATTCTGCACAAATACTTATCACAGACAAGTATGGAAAGTGGACGCCCTATCCTTCATTTGGAAAAACCTATCAGTTTACGCCTTTCCTCCTCTGCCTCTTCTCCTCAAGGTCCTCCTAAAAGTCAGACAAGAGAAACCAAAGATGATACTAATTGCCTCGGATTGGCTCCGCCAATACTGGTACCCAGTCCTAAGGAACTTGTCTCAACACCCAGCTTGGACCTTGCCTCAAAGACCACAACTACTGTCCCAGCAAAACAATCGGATCCTGCACAATCAACTACAGACTCTGAACCTGGCAGCATGGCTGAACATGTAGTTATACAAACAACACCTCTCAGTAAAGCTGTTATGGATGTCATTTTGGAAGCCAGAAGGGCCTAGTACTAGAAAATCTTATGCTGACAAATGGAAGAGATTCTGTGCTTGGAATCAAGCACAAGGAACTGATGCAGCAGAACCAAATATTCCTCAGATATTGCAATACTTAACTGAGATGCTTGACAAAGGCCCATCTTTCTCATCAATTAAAATCCATCCCTCTGCCATTTCTGCTCATTACAGTACAGAGCCACCAATCTTTTCTCATCCTTTACTAAAGCAGTATCTTAGAGGAGCCAAACATTTAAGGCCTCCTAGAAGATCACCATTGCCTGCATGGGACCTCAATTACGTATTGGAAAAGCTCACCCTGCCCCCATTAGCCAGCTGCTACCGCTGATATAAAGTTCTTATCATGGAAAACAGCTCTGCTACTAGCAATTACTTCAGCAAGAAGAGTTTCAGAGCTACAGGCCCACATGGCTATAGAGCCTTTTATTATATTTTACTCAGACAGGGTATCTTTGAGGACAAATCCTACTTTTATACCTAAGGTGGTTTCCAGTGTGGCTCTTAACCAAGCAATTCATTTGCCAACCTTTTATCCAAATCCGCAGAAAAGGGGGGAGAGAATTCTGCATTCCTTGGACGTACACAGACAACTAAGATTTTACTTAAGCAGGACTAAAGCACTAAGAAAAACTGAGCAATTTCTAGTGACATATGCTGCAGGATCAGAGGGCAAGGCTATTTCAAAGCAGACAATTTCAAAGTGGATAAGCCACCGTATCAGTTTCTGCTACTTACTGTGCCCAAGGGCATTAGGTCTCATTTCACCAGAGCTGCAGCTACTTCAGCAGCCTTTCTAAGGGGAGTACCAACCAAAGACATTCTAGAGGCTGCTACTTGGAGCTCTGTTCACACCTTTACAAAGCATTATCATTTGCCTCTTTACTCTAAATCCAGAGCAGGCTTTGCCACTGCAGTTCTGCAGGGCCTTATAGCCGCTCCTAATGCTGTTTAGCTCCAGCCCCCCAGCCATAGCTTTGGGATTCTACCCAAATGTAATGACTGCAACAGTGAAACACGAAGAACATAATACAGTTGTGTACACTTACCATAAATGTAGATGTTCGAGTGTATTCACTTTTGCAGTCCTGGTTACCCTCCCTCCAGCCCCCTGTTTTTCTCTGCTTTCTTTTATTATGCTTAAAAGCCTTTTTGGTGTATTTGCTTTTGGTTGGAGGTATACTTTTGTGTTTTTAATTTTATTTTGCTCCCCATTGGGGGGCACCTGACATCTGGGGCTAGAAAAACTGATGTAATGGTGTCGGCTGCATGTTTTATACCCCTGACGACCTGATGTCATGGGAGAAGGGACAGCAACCGACGCAGGACCCAAGACTTTGTTAATCAGGCCGACTGAGGGCAACTTGCCAGCAGATTTCCCAAATGTAGTGACTGCAACAGTGAATACACTCAAACATCTACATTTATGGTAAGTGTACACAACTGTACTTAGATTTGCACTGGCATTTGAGGTTATGTAAGAAGTAAGTTTTTAATGCTACTTTATATGTCTTTATACAGTCTATTTGGGTAATATGGGAGGTTTAGGAGTTCCATTTTTTAGCAGTGCTATGGGAGAACAAGCATTGTCCAGCTCTTTTGTTGGGCTTGGTTACACTCAGTAGCAATTTGTTGGAGGATCTTAGGGTACGTGAAGGAATATAAGTTTGTAGTATTGATGAGAGTGCTGGGCAGGTATTTGGTTTATAAAGTAGTTTATGAGCTAGCATTAGTTGGGTATAGTAAAGATAGTTTGGGAAATCCAACCAGTTCAGTTCAGAGATTGCTTGGCAGTGGGTGTGAGTGGTTAGGCTTTCCTGAGGTGAATTTAGCTGTTTTATAATAACAAGACTGAAGTTTATTGCGGAGGGATAAGTTAAGGTTAGTAAAGATGGCACTACCATCAAGTAGAGCAGGGATGAGTAAGGTACTTGCCAGTTTTGTTTTGGTGTTTTTGTCCATGTAAAGTTTATGATGATAAAATTTGCCAAGTTTAAAGTGTGTTTTCTTTATTGCGTTGAGAATGTGTGTTGCAAAGGTGAGTTTGTCATCAGTTGTAATGCCTAGTAGTTTGGCAGATTTTACTTTTTCTGTTTCAGTTCTGTCTTTAGATAAGATTTTGAAGTCTATCTGTTGGCTTTGAAGAGAATAATAGAAGTTTTATTTTTTTGGCATTTAATAGCAGTTGTGAATTATTTAGCAATTGTCAGTGTGCATTCAGCTTGGAAGTCCTGCTTGACTTTGCTTGTATGCACATTTTTAAAAACAAGTGAATCTAGCATGAAGAGATGCTGTAGTTGTAAAGTAGTGTTTAAATGTAATGTTGTTTTCGGGTTGTTTATATATATTAAGAGGAAAGAAGTAATGAGTATGATAAGTACACAGTCTAATATAGGTAGCGGGGATACAGGCATGGTCAATGGACTGTAGCCTCCATGAACATAAATGTCTTTGTTGTTCTTAACTGGATGTACAGCAAAAAAAGCCTAATCAGTTTGAGTGCTGTAGTATTCCATTTCAAAGATTATATAGATGAAGTGCGCACTGATATATGAAGAATTTTTATTAACCTACTGACTGGGGTTAGGTCCTGTCCATGACAGCTGTCAAAGTAAGTGGTTAACATTGGCTCCATGTCCTACAGAAATTCTGCCCTGACTGTGGCCCTGATGATCCAAGTTCTTTTAGCAGCTTGAGTGCTCGTGGAATTGGTAGAAAGAAGATGGAGGTGAGCAGCTGATACTGGCTGACGTATCCTGGGGAGACGGAAGTGGTTTGGCCACTGCAGTGCTGACACCTACTGGAGAAAATGTGACAGCATGCAGTGTATGGGCCAAGGACATTCTCTTGGCTCTGTCAAGCCATAGTTTGTATGCTTGGGAGCATGGTTGCCCACATAGGAAGGCATACAGAAGTGCTTGCACACAAATGTGTGCATGCCAGCCATTGCTGGAGGAGGTTAAGGCTGTGTCAGGAAAAATCTTGGTGCCTGTTAATTGTTTAATATTATTGTTCATTACCGTAGAAAGACTACATTTATTAAGATGAGTTGCTGATGCACACACTAAACTGCAAATGTCTGCTTTTCTTAGGCCACGCAGTTGGGTATATTCCCAGGTGTTCAACGTAAGACCCTCCAGAGCCCATGTCGAACGAGAGAGCGGGAACACACTGAGAGAGGACGGAGTAGAATAACTCACATGGTTGTAGATCACCGACCTAAAAAATTAGTAGTGAGTGGATTTGTAGAGCATGAAAAAGCTGAATTACTGTTACATATTGGTGTAAGTATTTTCTTTTGGCTTTTTTTACCGGAGTAAATAAGTCAGTTTTGATTATTTATTTTCAAGATTACTGTTAGGCTTTAAAAAAAAATTAATTCTGTATCATTGCTTTTGTATTGTAATTTTCATCATGAGTTTCTAGCATCATGACCCTGAAATGTGTTTGTTTGTTTACTGATCAGTTTCATCAATATATAATTTTTCTTTATAAACTTCTGAAGGCAAATCCCCTATTTGGGAGTGAGCTAAAGATAGCTGATTTATGTTTTATAATAAGTATCATTAAATGAAAGATGTTTCTTCCCGTCAGCTATGACTTTCCCCCTAAGTCAGAGTAAAACCAAAGATGTGCATCTTTGCATGCTTGCCTTTTCTTACATGTTCACTAGATGTTCATCGTGCATACAGCTGCAGTCATAACAGATGGGTTTTCCTGCCGTCAGGCGGGTCCTCGGTCGGCCGAATTCCAAAATCTAGGTCCGGCGTCGGTTGTCGTCGCTTCCTCCCTGATGTCAGTGCGACAGGGGTATAAAAGATCCAGCCGACGCCATTTTCTCCAGTCTTTCTTGCCGCGCGGTGCCTGAAGCAGAAGCAGTTCGCAAGTGCCGGTCGGCCAGCTCCTGAGATTACGAATATTTTTCAACCGAAGTCTTCTTGAAAGCTAAGTACCCCGTTGGTGAAACTTTTCTTGCCTTAGACCGATGTCAGACACAGTTGATAATTGCATTTCTTGTGGGAAGCAAATACCGCATAAGGATTTTCATTCCCTCTGCATTCCTTGCCTAGGCCCAGACCACGACGTCTCAGCCTGTCGTTTTTGTGCTACCTTCAACAGACGCACTATTAAGCGTCGGGCGGAGTTCACCCAACATTATTTTGGCAAAAAATTTAATTACATTATGTCGTCGGATTCTCCGACTCCAGTTTTAAGTAAAAGACGCAAAGATAAGGACCGACATACGAGGTCCGCGACTTCTACCGACACCACGCCAAAGCCGACTACAGGTGGTCCGGTTCTCAGTGAGGTGCCTACGCAGCCCCTGACTACCAACGACACTTCATTGGCGGTGTCTTCTGTGCCCGAGGTCACAGGCTCTTCGGCCCACACCCCGACTACAGATACCGAAGCCACTATTGGCGGTGAAACTCAGAGTTTAGATAGACCTGCCACCTCTCAAGGTGTCTACAGGCCTTCCTCTTCTTTTTCCATCAAGGCTTTCACTAAGTCTAAATCAGCCATGCATACTAAAAAACAAGCTCCACAGGGCCCTTCTCAAGGCCCCATGCCTAAAAAGCAGATGCTCAAAATGGCTGAGGATTTGATTACTCTTATTAGGGGTTCTCAACCCCCCCCCCCGGACAAAAGACCCAGAGTGGAGGAAGAATCCCCCTCCTCGGACCAGGCCTCC